>NC_083360.1:34190000-34533072 GCF_030254825.1 Meriones unguiculatus | reverse complement strand
AGTGACAGGTGGAAACTGAACCCAGAACTTGTGCAAGAACAGCCCGTGCCATCTCTCCAGCCCCTCTCTCGCTTCTTTAAATCTAGACATTTGCCAAATGTGATGGTTAAAGTCAGGCATTTAGAGGCCTGAGGGGACTGGTGAAAGGACTGGTGTGAACTTATTTTATGTACATGGATGTTTTGTCCTCATGCGGAAGCCAGAAGAAGATATCCGATCCCCTGGACTTGGGGTTACATATGGTTGTGAACCACCCTGTGGGTGCTGGGAATCTTCCAGGTCCTCTGGAAGAACAGTTAGTGCTGTTAAACCCTGAGCCATCTCTCCACTGTGCCCCTCCCCTTTTTCTTTTAATAGAATTTCACTGTGCAGGCAAAATACACAGACACATAAAATAAAATAATATATATTTTTTTAGTTAATAGGTATTTGGGCAGGGGAGATGGCTCGTCTTGGCATTTGACCCCCAAGCCTGATGGCCTGAGTTTTGCTCCTGGATCCACATAGAAGGCAAAAACTGATTCTCAAAAGTTGTCATCTGACCTCTGTGTACACAAGTGTGTGTAGGCACACACACACACACACACACGCACTAAATTAAAAAAAATGTTTTGGGAATTAATACATAGGTATATATTTTGTGAGCCATCATATAATGTGATGGATTATGTCTCCTTTCCTGTACCTTATTTTTTTCTTGACAATCATCTGCAGGTGACCTTCTATATACTTATTTATTTTTGTTATGTGTCAGCAGACAAAAATTGGGGTAAGTGGCCTGGTCACTGTTTCCCTTGAACATGGCCTTGCCTCGTACAGTGGCTGGATGAGGACCAGCTTAGACAAAGAACTTCAAGAAACTTTGACCAAAATTGCTCCAGTCTCTGAAGAAAAACTAATTAGATTGCCTAAGGTAAACTTCCTTCTTATTTGTGTGTACGGGTGTATGTTTATGTACATGCGTGTATCGTATGTGCACATGTATACATGTTTATATGGACATCTAATATCAACCTCTGTTTCCCCAGGACTGCTAGCCACTTTGTTGTATCTTTTAATTTTCTGAATTGCATCTTATCTAGTGTGTATGTGGGGGGGGAGCACATGTGTATATGTGCCGTGGCCCACAAGTTTGAGAACGACCTTCAGACGTTGCTTCCCTCCTTCTGTCATGTGGACACTGGAGACTGACCTCAGGTCCTGCAGCTGGGCAGCAAGGGCAGCTGCTGAACTCTTGACAGCCCCTACCTTGGTCTTCGAGACAGGGTGTCTAACTGGGAGCTAGGCTTGCCAGTCAGTCTAGACTGGCTGGTCCAAGCCCCAGAGACCTTCGTGTGAAACAGAAGTACAATCACGTGCCTCCACGCGAGCCACCACACTCGCCTGCCACTGCTCCTTACATGGCGACATTAAAGGTGTACGCCGACATGTTCGACTTTGTTCTACCTAACATTTTTGAGATTTATTTTTATGTATATATGGGTTTTGCCTGCATGGATGCCTGTGTGCCACATGTATGTGGCACTGGAGGAGGCCAGAAGAAAAAGTCAGATCCTCTTGGAACTGCCCTCCCCTGGATTTTGACAGAGATCTCAAGCAGTCCACCTGCTTTATTTCATTTAATCCTTATTAATTTGTTACTATTATTTCCCTCTTTACCATAGATTCTAGGGATAGAACTCAGGTTATCAGGCTTACCTGGTAGCCATTTTGCTAACTCTTCTAGATGGCAGGTTTGTTGTTGTTGTTGTTTTCCCTAGGCAGGATCTATGTAGCACTGATTTTCCTGGAACTGTATGTAGACCAGGGCTGGCCTCAAACTCACAGAACTCTGCCCACTAAGTACTGCAATTAACCTCATGTGCCACCATCCCCAGCCTACCTGATTGCTTTCCATGTTGGTACATTGTGTTTTATTGTTCATTCCAGAAGACAAAGGTTGAGTCAGATACTTAGATCTGAAAGTCAGAAGATTTTTATGTCAAAATCCAAACCACTAGTTTTGTTTTTGTTTTTGAGACAAGTCTCTCTCTATAGAACTGATTGTCCTGGAATCTGATATGTAGAGCAGGTTAGCCTCACAGAGACCCTCCTGATTCTGCCTTGAGAGTTCTGGGATTAAAGGCATGTACTACCATATCTGGCTTAAGCTGCTACTTTCTTCTGAAGGGTTCCTAAACTTGAGCTATCTTGGACTTTCAGGAGATTTGGGGCTGTTACAGAGTCAGCCGACCCTGCTCTAAGTTACCCCATACTGTGTAAAGCTGTGGCCTTGGGGCTGTAGCTTTCCCTGAGTCACTCCATTTCATGGCTGTAAATGTTTGGCGCCTTGCAGAAATATGATGACTCTGCACCTCACTGTGCACACAAACACTACCACTTGCCTAGTACCACCCACGAAACATAGATCAATAAACACGTATTCCTTAAAGTGCTGTCTATAAACCTACCAAAGTAGATTGGGGACCATGTGAATGTTCTGGTGTGTTAAAACAAAACAAAACAAAACAAAACAAACAAACAAACAAACAAAACAGTATCAAGGAACCAAGGCCAAGAACTTACCAAACATATCAGACTGAGTCAGGGACCAACATCCTCACCTGAATCCCGTAGAGATGAGCACTCCTGACACTGCAATGGCAACTGCCCTACTGACCTGCTAGCTCCTTACGGGGGTATATTATAAGGGATTGGGAGGCAAGGGACTACTGAATAGCCCCCAAGGTTCAGCTGAACTAGGTCTCCACTGCTACTCATCTCCTGAACTTTGTATGCATGGTCTTGGGATTCCCCACTTTCCCTCTGCTTCTGCCTGGCTCAGCTCTATGGCTCTCAGCTCTAACAGCTCCAACAGCTTTGTGACTGGTTCAGGTAACCTAACAGAGCCACTGTAGTGACTGTGTCTCTATTAACTCTATGCCTCTGCCTCCCATTAAGACCCCTTTAAACTTCCTGAATTCTGATGTATCCTTTTAAACCTTTTGTACCTTTTCTTTAACACACACACACACACACACACACACAGAGAGAGAGAGAGAGAGAGAGAGAGAGAGAGTTCTAGTATACTTTCTGTTGCTTTGATAAATACAATGACCAAAAAGCATCTGGGGAGGAAAGGGTTTATTGGTTTATGGGTTACAGTCCATACTGCAGGAACTTAAGGCAGGAACGTGGAGGCAGGAACTGAAGCAGAGACCATGAAGAAGTGCTGCTTACTGGTTCCTCTGGCCTGCTCGGCTATTTTCCTTACACAAGCCAGGACCGCCTGCCCAAGGATGCTGCCACCTACAGTGGTCTAGTCTCTCCTTCATCAACTAACAGCCAAGAAGATGCCCATAGACAAGCCCATAAGCCAGCACAATAGAGGCTAGTCCTAAATGGAGGTTCCCTCTTCCCTGCTGTGTCAAGTTGACAACTGATGTGAAGACAAATACCTAGACCCAATCACGGTATGATGTATAAAGTGTGACCTGAGAGGTGGTAGTTAAGATTGGAATAAAAGAACCTTTGTTTGGGCCGGTGGTAGCTCTGTTGGTAGAGTGCTTGGCCAACTTTCGGAAAGTGCCACCCTCAGCAGCCCAGCAGCACCAGGTGTGAGAACACGCTGCTCAGGAGGCAGAGGCAGAAGAGTCACAGCTATATAGGCTAAGTAGCAAAATCCAGGCCAACCTTGGACACTTGAGACCCTGTCCAAAAACAAGCCAACAAAACACCCCACGTGCTTGCCAAATTGATACTGCTTGGCAAGTTGTAGCCAATGAAGCTAACTTGTGAATTTATTATTACCCAATAAGTCCTGCAATGCTGAAAGGACACAAATGTGTTTCATGAGAAGGGTTTACTATACTTCGGGCACTGAGGACAAGAAATGAACACTGTTCAGGCCTAGGCTAGGGGCTAACCAGCTTGCGTGTTGGAGGAGTCCAAACTCATAAGGTCTTCTAGCACCCTACCCCGAAAGTGCTCTTTTTTTTTTTTTTTTTTTTTTCCGAGACAGGGTTTCTCTGTGTAGCCCTGCCTGTCCTAGACTCGTTTTGTAGACCAGCCAAGGCTCGAATTTACAGAGATCTGCCTGCCTCTGCCTCCATTAGTGCTGGGATTACAAGCGTGAGCCACCGCTCCCCACTCTGAAAGTATTCTCGCGCCTCCTTACACAGACCGCAGTGCGCAGGCACAGAGTGGTGCTTCGACAAGGGCACTTAAGCCTAACAACAAGGGACATGAAAAGCCTCGGGCAGCGTCACTGCACAGGAGCTATCTCTCTGTAATGCTAGACTACGCGAAGAGGCGCGCAGGCGCAAAGCACTGCAAGACTAGAGTCTAGGGTCCAGTGTGTGGTGGACAGAGCGGGGTAGGGAAGCTGCGGGCTCGCACTACTGCGCAGGCGCACTTTCCGTTTCCAGGCCACAGCGCAAACGCTGAGCAATGCGCAAGCGTGCGCATGCGCGAGGCTGAGGCGCGATGGCAGGTGTCGGGGTCCGGCGGCAGCCGGCAATGGTGCGGTTGGCGCTGCTGGTGCTTACTGTGTGCGCTGCGGGTACCCGTGGGCTGTATTTCCACATCGGCGAGACTGAAAAGCGCTGCTTCATCGAAGAAATACCCGACGAGACCATGGTCATCGGTCAGGGGGCTGAGGGTGGAGAGGCCCTTTGTTTGCCTGGCCCTCGGAAGCGCCCCTCCTTCCCTGTCAGCTCGCCCCCATCCTGAGAGTGCCTTGAGGGCGCCAGGTCCCCTGCCCAGCACCCCGGGGGCTGCTTGCTGCGGGCCAGGTCGTGACTGTGTATCTGCCCCACAGGCAACTATCGAACCCAGATGTGGGACAAGCAGAAGGAGGTCTTCCTGCCGTCGACCCCTGGCCTGGGCATGCATGTAGAGGTGAAGGACCCGGACAGCAAGGTAAGCGCCCCCGGCCCCGCTGGGAAAGCCCTAGCTGCCATTAATGTCCTTACGGGATGTAAAGGATCTCCGTGGCCCTGAGTAGAAGTCTCCCTAGGTACCAGGTCTGCATTTGGAGACGTTGTAAACTTGGGGCTTGATGCGTCTCGCAGGTGGTACTGTCCCGGCAATATGGCTCTGAGGGGCGCTTCACGTTCACTTCCCACACACCCGGAGACCATCAGATTTGTCTGCACTCCAACTCCACGAGGATGGCTCTCTTCGCTGGAGGCAAGCTGGTAAGAGGCTCGTCAGCCTTCGGATTTCTCACTTGATTCCAGAGTTGACTTATAGCCGCCTTTTTTTTTTCTTTCTTTCTTTTAGTATTGCCTTTTTGGGGGAGCAGGTGGGTGTAGCAGTTAGAACTGGGGAAACCAGGCTTGCCAGAGACAAGAAACAGACTCCAGCACCCACCCATTCAGTCCTGTTTCCTTGTAGCGAGTACACTTGGACATCCAGGTTGGGGAACACGCCAACAACTACCCTGAGATTGCTGCTAAGGATAAGCTAACAGAGCTACAGCTTCGTGCTCGACAGTTGCTTGATCAGGTGGAACAGATCCAGAAGGAGCAGGATTATCAGAGGGTAAGGGCGTGTATCGCCTTGCGCTTGGAGGCTGCATCTGACCTTTAAACCCACTGTGCAAACGTTTGTGCTGGGGCCTTCCCTACCTGGGAGATCGGTTTTTTCAGAGGATGAAGTGGGAGTGATCAGTCTACTTTGGTGAGGTTTGTTTTGGTCCATCCCCCCTCTCCCAACTTTATGTGTATGTCTGCAGTGCTGAGGATTGAACCCAGGGCCTCACCTGAATGTGAGGCAAGATCTCTACCATTGAGCCATACCTTTATATATCATATGTGTGTGTATTTTATGCATATATAGTTATATATTATATTTATTATAATTATGTTATTTATAATTATAAACAGAACATTTATATGTAATTATGTGTATTTACATATATATTTTTAACAGGTGGTCTCCCATCCAAGTACTAACCAGTCCTGGCCTTGCTTAGCTTCTGAGATCAGATCCCAAGTGTTCAGGGTACTATAGCCGTAGACTCTTTGATTTATTTTTTATTGTCATGAAATACATAGAAAACTTAGCATTTTAACTGTTTCTAAGTGTGCAGTACTACGGTGTTAAGTAGATTCATATTGTGTTGCAGCTCTGACTACCATCTATCTGCCTAACTTTCACCTTCCCGGAGACTCTGAACCCATCGAGCATCCTGTTTCCCAAACTGCAGTTTTGATTTCTTGTCTGTGATCCTGATTAGTGTTACGACTCTCCACTTACCATGTTGCTATTCTACTTTTTTGCCTATAGTTTTGATCATTCTAACTCAGCTAAGTGGAATCCTTTTGTGACTGTCTTAGTTCATTTAGCACAGTGAGTCCAGGGTTTATCTGTCTTTTAGTTTGTCAGACCTCTGTTTTGTGAGTGTGTGTGTGTGTGTGTGTGTGTGTGTTTTGCAGTGCTAGAAATTGAACCTAGGACATCACACATGCTAGATAATGGCTCTGAACTCTATCATGCTACACTCCTTTAAAGATGTTTTCTTATCAATTGTGTATATATATATGTATGAGTTTATGTGCGTGTGAGTCCAGGTATCATCTGTGGGAACCGGAAGGTGTCAGATCCTCTGGAGCTAGAGTTACAGGTAGTTGTGAGCTATCTGACATGGATGCTGGGAGGTAAACTCAGGTCCTCTACGAGTATGAGCTCTTAAACACTGGGTCATCTTTCATGCCTGTAGAACTATCACTGTCCCCCTTGTCCTTTGAGACAGGGTTTCTCTGTGTAGCTCTGACTGTCCTGGAACTTGCTCTGTAGACCATGCTGGTCTTGAACGCAGAGATCTGCCTCTCTCTGCCTCCTGAGTGTGTGTGCCACTACTCCAGCTGTAGAACTCTCCTTTTAAGGTTGAATAATAGATGGTTGTATGTATAGACCTCATCTTGCTTTAGATAGTTTTGTTTTTCCAGATAGGATTTCTCTGTGTAGCCGTGGCTGTTCTGGACTCCCTTTATAGACCAGGCTGGCCTCAAAATCCCAGAGGGAGATCTCTTTGCTTCTGCTTCCGGAGTGCTGGGATTAAAGGCTTGCACCGCCACCACCGCCTGTATAGTTATTTCTAAATTGTGTGAACCTATTGCTTGCTTGTTCTCCATGGGCTCTTACTGTAGAAGCGTGATTTGAATCCTAACAGAAATGGTTGTAGAGGACATCACTGTCCTTCCTAGGGGCAGTGTCAGCGGGGAGACTACCCACTGAATGGAATTGCAGGTGGTATTCCAGAGGCATTTGGCATTGGGCAGTCACACAAATGGAGGGGCCTTATAATAGCAGGGTCTGTTTTCCTACCCGTTCTAATCCTTTGTTCTCTGTCTTATGCAGTATCGTGAAGAGCGCTTCCGTCTGACCAGTGAGAGCACCAACCAGAGGGTCCTGTGGTGGTCCATCACCCAGACCGTCATCCTCATCCTCACTGGCATCTGGCAGATGCGTCACCTCAAGAGCTTCTTTGAGGCCAAGAAGCTGGTGTAGGCCTCTTTCCGTATAACCTTTCCCTTTTACCTCAATTATTTGATAATTTCCCCACCAAGCCCCTTGTCCACCTGGATTTTGAGGAGGAAAAAAATGAAAAAACAGTGTGTCACATTGATCTCATGGCAATAAGCCATTCAGATCAGCTACCATTGATCCTGGTTCTCCAAGAAACAGACATTGGTCCAAGCTTTCAAAATCTGTCTTAGGGTTTGGGAGAACTTAGAATTAACCCAAGACCCAGTCATTTCTTTCACTTCTGGTGACTCCTCTGTTTTTGAAGAGATGACTAAATGCTCCTCTGTTTTCTCTTTGTCTGCTTGTACAGTAGGCAACTGGTGTGCCCACGGAGGAGGCCCTGCCTCAATGGTCCTGGGTTAGTCCCGAGTTCTCCCAATGGCTTTGTGAATGTAAATAAGGGGCAGTTCTTGGCCCTGAAGGATTGAGATGTTTTTCTATATTTTAGAACTATTTTTGGATAAATTATATATTTTCCTTCCTGAGTGAATCATCATTACTGCCTGTAACTAGCCAAAAACACCAATCCAGACCTTATGCATTCTACTTAGTTATACACATTTTTAATAACTGCCACTCAGTGCTTAGCATTTTGGCAGTCTAGGACCAGAAAGCAGATACACTAGTTACTCTCAAGTCCATGTAGAAGTCCAAGAAGGGTCCTCTTGAGCACTTGTAAGTCCAATCCCCAGGGCCACAAAGTTGGGAAAGAGTGACAGGATGACTTGGAGCGGTGCACTCATCCCTCAAGTCTTTCTTAAGCGGTGGTAAACATTTCGTAGGTTCTTTTTTGTTTTGGAGACAGCCTCACTCTTACTCTGGCTGACCCGAACTCCCCACGTTGAGGAGACTAGCTTCAGATCCACGTGTCTGCCTACCAAATGCTGTGAATTAAAGAGGCATGTGATACCACACCCGACTAAAGATTTTCTTCACAGGAACCAGATCTTGCTTCTTTAAGCAGATTTTTTTTCCAGTGCAATAAAACATAGTAGCCATGTTTGATATGAAATAATAGGTTGTGGGCAGAGGTGAGGCCACAAAAAAGGGGTGGGGAGAGTGGAGGGGAGGTCACTGGCCTAGACTGCTTGCCTTTGTAGAAAACCTGGAGTAGACGTCAGTGGGCACTCATGCTAAGCCTTGGCCCCGGAGTGAATAGCATCATTGCTTAATCACTTTGAACGTTCACCCTAGTAGGTAAGGGTCAGCAAAGAACTTAAAAAAAAAACAGTTGGGTTCTTAGCTCCTGACTCATAAACAGCTCTTACTGCACGTCCCTCACCCCCTTCTGTATAAAATTCATGCCATTAGTTGACCACTCTTGATATTTTATTTCATAGTTTTATTATATATTTATTTGGAATATTTATTAAATTTCTTTTTCTGACTTGTAGAATTAAACTCTCCCCTTGTTATTTCTCAGTGTACTCTACTATATATGAACCTATTTTACACTTGGAGTCTATGCAATCTTTTTAGTTTGGAAAGAAGGCAAAAAAAAAGTTTTACATATCCTTATTTCCGGTTTTCTGGTGGTCACTTAACCACCAGAAAAATTCCTCTGCTGCTTAAAATAGTTTTGCAGTTTTCTTCAGGTTAGAGTTAATATGAGAAGTTAGATTTTAAGAGTCATTTTGTTTTCAGTTTTTTGAGACAGGACATCTATACATAGCCTTGCTGTATATCAGAATGACCTTGAACTCACAGAAATTTGCCCATCTCTGCCACCAGGGTGCTGGGATTAAAGGCCTGTGCCGTCGTGCTTGGCTAAGAGAATATCTTGAATTTGTTTTGTTTTTTTTCAGACAGTCTTGAGGTGGAGCTTATATTGGTCTTTAAGTCAAAAACTCTTGGCTCTGCCTTCTAAGTGTTGGGATTATAAGTGTGTGCCAACATGCCCAGAAATAAGGCATCTTTTTAATGACTTAGATGTGCAGACCTGAGGCTCTTTAGGAGGAACACATTACTGTTCTGTTGTCTTTAAGAATTCTAGCCAGCAAAGTAGAGACTGGGCCTGAGAGAGTAAGAGTCTGGAAAAGGCCAGGCATTGATGGGTCTGTCCAACAACACACACATTGGAGCACACATCTCAGTGAACAAGCAGGGTTTTTCTGGCTGATTCCTTTCCACCCCCCACACCCCCTTGGAGATACCTGGCGGCACTCAGGTACGGCCTCATGCAGGCTTGTATGTGAGGTGTATCGTAGGCAGGAAAATGACTGCTCCAAATGTATCTCCTCAACTCTGAAAGTTGAGACTGCCACCCAACATGGCAAAGATTGCTAATCGATCACCTTAAAGTATGGAGTTAGTGTAGATCAGCGGTTCTCAACCTGTGGGTTGTGACCCCTCGGGGGGGTCAAATGACCCTTTCACAGTGGTCACCTAGGACCATCAGAGAGCACAGATATTTTACATCATGATTCATAACAGTAGCAGAATTACAGTTATGAAGTAGCAATGAAATAATTTTATGGTCAGGGATCACCACAGCATGAGGATTGAAAGCCACGCTCTACAGGATGAGCCCGCTGAAATCACAGGTGCAAGATTCTATCCCCTTGCAGTCAGGTTCTAGTCCTGCCTGGTGGTTCTTAGGCTTAGACTTCCATTTTGACTCCTTTGCTACTAGTTGAGAAGTGAGGCTAAGGTAGCACACATGCTAGCAAAGAGGTCTATGTTGGGTCACTTTCCCACTTTGAAAGATCCTTTATTGATCTTTCCTTCAGCTCAGCCCATTCTCATTATCAGGAGTGCTTTCCCGTTCTTAATACAGTCATTGTAAATAAGACTGTTGGTAAAAAAGGCCCCACCAATCTCTCTTCTAATATTGCTCTAACAATAGTTACCAGAATGGCTTAAAAGAACATACTGTTATGTTTGGGAGACCAGCCTAGGTGACCTTCGGAAAAGCAGTTTATTAAAGAGCCCGAATGGCAAGGTGAAGAAAGGCATCAATCGGCTCGGGAGGGAGCAGAGTTCTTTTAAGGTCTCTTGTGATAAAAGTGGTTGGGGCGGGGCGGGGCGGGGCCCAGAAGAATTGGGCCCAAGGTCGGCTGACATCACCTAGCTAGATTCAGGGACGTATTTTATTTCCGGCTTTAGAGGGTGTTTAAGAGATCCCAAGGAAGTTGCTTGTGGTGGTGCCTTTAATCCTAGCACTCAGGAGGCAGAATATCTGCGTTGAAAGCCAGTCAGGTCTGCCTACCAAGTTCCGGGCCAGTCACTACATACTGAGACCCTGTAGAAGAACAGAAGAATAAAACAGAATAAATAATAAAATAATAAATAATAAAATGGAAGAATAAAAAGGTCCCAAGGACATGGCCGGGTAATGGGATTCTGCAAGAAGAATGAGTCTCATTAGTATATGGTAACAACATTTGACTGAATTTGGTTTTCTGGGAATGCCAGGTCCCAGGAAGGGGTCAGGCTAACCTGGCTCCTCTGCGAGCAGTGAAAGACTGCAGGGCGTATGGCAGGGTCTGTGATTCTTCATATCAGCTAGAGGTCTGATACAACACTTATCTTAGTAAATTAGCACTCTGCTGTGATTTCAGCCCAGTCAGATTAACACACTGGTTACCCGCAGAACCCTAACTCCTCTGCGCATGTGCCAAAGGGGAGGCAAGGTTAGCAAGGCAGCCCTACAGCCGCCTCTCAGTGCCTCCCAATGGGCCTTGCTGCCTCCTCTCAGGCAGAACGCGGTCGGATCCTAACCAGAACCTAGCAGGCACAGTCCTGCCCACGCCACCCTGTGCGTCGGGGAAGGCTGGGGCGACAGAGAAGAGCCACCCACGATCTGCAGGGCTCTCCAGCGCGCAGCACAACACCACAGGTTTGCAGCCGCTCCAGACGGCCACGCCAAAGACCTTCCCGGAAGTGACGTCTCCTCCGGAGCTGATTGGCTGTTGGTTTGTCCTGCCCCACGCGTGCGCACTGTCAGCGTGAAGGCACGCCATGGAGGACCAAGAAGCGCTGGGGTTTGAACACATGGGGCTGGATCCCCGGCTCCTGCAGGTACGGGGAAGGCTGCGGAGCTGGGACCCGGCGTGCCGCCGCACTTCGCGCCTCTTGAGCTGTGTGCTCCTCTTCCTTCTTAGGCTGTCACAGACTTGGGCTGGTCGCGTCCTACGCTGATCCAGGAAAAGGCCATACCTCTGGCGCTGGAGGGGAAGGACCTCTTGGCCCGCGCCCGCACAGGCTCCGGGAAGACGGCAGCTTATGCTATTCCGATGCTGCAGTTGCTTCTCCACAAGAAAGCGGTGGGTACCGAGAGG
Source organism: Meriones unguiculatus (assembly GCF_030254825.1). NCBI lineage: Eukaryota > Metazoa > Chordata > Mammalia > Rodentia > Muridae > Meriones > Meriones unguiculatus. Next base: position 34,521,280 of record NC_083360.1, on the reverse strand, counting down.
GGCGGTGGGCATGAGGGAAGAAGCCCTAAAGGCTGAGGAGGGAAATGCTCATCTGTGAAACGGTTTCTGTTGGTCCTTAAACCGTGTTAGGCGGGCCACAGAGAACCTAGGCCTTCCTGCTGCTATCACCAGCCTTATTGTAATCTTTTTTCTTCTTTTTTCATTTTCAAGACATGGTTTCTCTGTGTAGCCTTGGCTGTCCTGCACTCACTTTGTAGACCAGGCAGGCCTAGAACTCACAGAGATCCACCTACCTATGCCTCCTGAGTGCTGGGATTATAGGCAAGCACCACCACACCCTGCTCTTACTGTACTCTTAAACCATTTTTTTTTTTAATCTAGAGAGGGCACATCAGCTCCATACCTAGTATGTACTGAGTAATTTCAGACATGAAGCAAGTTGTTTTTAAATTTCAGCGCCTGGGAGAGCTCTCCATTCTGCGTCCTGTGGTGGGCAGAATTAAGAGTTCATCAGTACTTTTAACAGTCCTTAATTCATGCTCTTGCAGACAGGTCCTGTAACGGAGCAAGCTGTGAGAGGCCTTGTCCTTGTTCCCACTAAGGAGCTGGCCCGGCAGGCCCAGTCCATGATCCAGCAGCTGGCCGCCTACTGTGCTCGCGAAGTCCGAGTGGCCAATGTCTCAGCCGCCGAAGACTCCGCTTCTCAGAGGTGGGTGACAGCTGCGGGGTTCTAAAGGAACAAAGCTATGCAAAGATGTGGCTTTGGTCTTGTGAGTAGCAAGACAGGGCAGGTAAGCCATGGCGTTTCTGGCTGCTAAAGTCTCCCTACCCGTAACTTTCCCCCTTGCAGAGCTATGTTGATGGAGAAGCCAGATGTGGTGGTGGGCACCCCATCCCGAATATTAAGCCAGTTGCAGCAGGACAACCTAAAACTTCGTGACTCCCTGGAGCTGCTGGTGGTAGACGAAGCTGACCTTCTGTTTTCCTTTGGCTTTGAGGACGAACTCAAGAGTCTTCTCTGGTAAGGAAAAAAAACGGAAGTTGTTCCTAGTGGGAACCTCCGAGAGTCCAGACTTGGGACTGGAATGGGATGGGTGGACTTGGAGCCTGATCAGGCCCTGTTTTGTCTTTCAGTCACTTGCCTCGGATTTACCAGGCTTTTCTCATGTCGGCCACTTTCAATGAGGATGTACAAGCTCTGAAGGAGCTGGTACTTCATAACCCGGTAAGGGTTGTCGATGGAGCATCTGGGGCCAGGGACACACAGAGACTTGTCGTTTCTTCTCAGAGGAGACTTTTGGCGTTTGGGGTGGGACTATTGTTGGATATGTCATTCCTAGTTCTTAGTCATTGAAAGGAAGTCACCTAAAATCATTACATATTTCTAGGTGTCCCTAGTCTAAACTAGGCTTTGCCTAGAAGGCTTACCTGGGGTCACTATGCCTTCAAGGGGAGCCAAATTCTAAGACCACAGTTCTCTTCTTATGTACATTTCAGTCTTCGGAACCATCATTCAGGCCTTTCGTACTGCGCTGTGTAATGTCATCTGTCAATGTTTGTTTTTGTGGTGTACACTGATGCCATATGTGTAGTTTGTGTTACCATATACCACAGTAGTTAGGTCACTGAGTTTTTACATTACCACCCCAAGGGGAGGGGAGTGATGGCTCGCACACCAGAAATGCTTAAAGGCATGTCTGCCTTGCACTAATGGGGGTGCTTTGATGGTGAGGCAGTGGCCATAGAACCTCTTCTCTTTCTTCCTGATCACAGGTCTGTCCTCTTCCTAGGTTACCCTCAAGTTGCAGGAGTCCCAGCTGCCAGGTCCAGACCAGCTACAGCAGTTTCAGGTGGTCTGTGAGACCGAAGAAGATAAATTCTTGCTGCTCTATGCCCTGCTCAAGCTGTCACTGATTCGGGGCAAAACCTTGCTCTTTGTCAACACTCTGGAGAGGGGTTACCGGCTCCGTCTTTTCCTGGAACAGTTCAGTATTCCTTCCTGTGTGCTCAATGGAGAACTCCCACTGCGGTCCAGGTTTGTTATGGTCTATGTCTTGATGAAGATAAACTGAGAAGAAACAGAGAGAGACCAGTTGGTTCCTTGTTTTTTAAGAGATAAGGCTTCATGACAGCAGGCTGGCCATGAACTTACAGCAGTCCTCTAGCCTCAGCTTTTCGAGTGCTGGGTTTACGGCTGGGAACCACCTCACACAGTCTGGTCTTTCTTCTCTCCTCCCCTTTGTTTTTGCAGTGCTAGGGATTGAACCCAGAGCCTTGTTCATGCTAGGCAAGTACTCAGCCACTATATACCTAGCTCCTTGTTCCTGTTTCTTAAGCAGATGCTGGCAGCCAGACCCCTCAATATGACTGATAAGTGTTTCCCACAACTCTGAAATACTTAACTGTTGCTTAATTTAAAAAAAGAAGAAAATTATTCTCATTATGTATACGGGTATTTTGCCTACATGTATTTATGTGTCCCACATGCATGCCTGGTGCCTGTGGAGGCTAGAAGAGGATCTTGGATCCCTTGAAATTGGAGTTGCCGGTATTAGCCACTATATTGGTACTGGGAATAAAAACCAAGTCATCTGGTAGAACAGCCAGTATATCTAACTGCTGAGCCATCTCTCTAGTTCATTACTCAGTTTTCAGCTGAGGAAGCTTAGGCACGGCTCTGAAGATGATAAAAGAGATTAAAGAATTGGTAGGGAAGGATGATGCTGGGCTTGGGAAGGGCCTCTTGTGCTCACGAGACCGACTGTTCCTCTCGGATTGCAGGTGCCACATCATCTCCCAGTTCAACCAAGGTCTCTATGATTGTGTCATAGCAACAGATGCTGAAATCTTGGGACCCCCAGTCAAAGGCAAGCGGCGAGGCCGAGGGTCCAAGGGAGACAAGTAAGTCCACAGTTCTCTTTCCTCAGCATCCCCAAGGAGGACCATTTTCAGCATTTGTAAGACTGAAGCCAAAGTGCGTAGAACAGGTTACCAGACATTCGTGATGGTTAAACCAGGCACCCCCTTAGGCCCTAGCTTAGCTCCGTGGACAGACATGGAGAAGTAGAGACGGATGGTAAAGGGTGATTCCTGCATGCATGTGCAGCACAAAGTTGTCCGGCTGGGCATGGGTGAGCAGACTTACAGGGAACATGGCCCAGGCAGCCCCAGCCATGTGGCTGTGATGTGCAGAGAATATGCTTCTGAGGGGAAGAGGGACACTCTCTAGGTATTGCCTGCTTGAAGTGTTCAAGGTACGTGATTTATAGGTGCTCTGCTCTTTCCCAGAACTGAGGTCAGGGCAAGGGTTTGGCCAGATGTCAGAACTCCAGGCCACCCCACAACACCCCGGCTCCCCGAGTAATCCTAATGTCCAGTGGTTTGGTGATCTTTCAGCTTTGCTTGCAAGATTGTTTAGAGGTTGAACTTGAGAATGCGTTTCCAGAGAATAAGTATCTGGCTGATCCTGGGTTATTTTCTCAGGGCCTCTGATCCAGAGTCAGGTGTGGCCCGGGGCATAGACTTCCACCATGTATCTGCTGTACTCAACTTTGATCTTCCTCCCACTCCAGAAGCCTATGTCCATCGAGCCGGCAGGTAGGAGGATGGGGAGTGTGGTGAGCCAGGGCAGGCTGCAGGAGTTGGACACACACCCCATGCATGCTTGATCTTCTCCACCACAGGACAGCTCGAGCCGACAACCCAGGCATAGTTCTGACTTTTGTGCTGCCCACAGAGCGGTCCAGCTTGGGGAAGATTGAGGAACTTCTCAGTGGCGGTAAGAGGTCCTGCTCCACGACCATGGGTCTAGGAGCCGAGCTTCTCCCATTGCATCTTGCAACCAGCTACAGTATCCAGTATGCACACCTGTCATCACAGAACACAGAACATGAGAGAGGATGGCAGACAATTTGAGGCTAGCCTGGGATACATAGCAAGAATATTTTTGTTTGTTTGTATGTTGCTATTTTTAAATGAAAGAATTGGGCTTGAGAGATGGATCCATGGTTAAGAGCACTTGCTGCTCTTTCAGAGGACCCAGGTTCAGTTCCTAGTACCATCTTTTGGCATCTACAGGCACCAGGCATGTAGGCAGTGCACACGTGCATGCAGACAAAGCACTCACACATATATAAAGTAAAATAAGCCTTTTCTAAGCCCAAAATGAGAGGGAAGAGGAAACTACCATCGGCAAGTGTTGTGTCACATACTAAAATGTCAGCACTTGGGAGCCTGAGACAGGAGGATCACGAGTTCTCGGTCAGGCCAGGCTGCATAGCTGGTTGGAGGCTACCCTGGGTTATATAGTGAGGCCCTGTGTAAAATGCTGAAAAGTCCATAGAGATGACACTGCCACTATAGAGTGACTCTGCCACTGTTCATCATCGTCTTTCCCCATGCGACATGTACTGTGTCCTTTGACAGATGGTGACTGATGTGGCTTTTCCAGTCTCGTGCTCACTGACTCCCTCATAGCCAGGGACTAACTAGATACTCTGCCCTGTCCTGACTCAGATGCCCCCCATCATCAGGAGGGGTCTTGTGGCCACAAGCCTTGAAGTGAGTGGGGCTGACCAAAGTGTCTGGGGAGCTGCTCGTAGCCCCAAGTACAGTGATGCTGAGTAGCATCTCCGGGTATAGCCTCAGTTTGGAGAGGAGCAGGAGGCTGTCAGGGAAGGCCTTCCATGAGCCCTGCCCTCAACCCTCACTGCTGCCTTCTCTCCAGAGGGCGAGGCCCCCATCCTGCTTCCCTACCAGTTCCAGATGCAGGAGATTGAAAGCTTTCGCTATCGCTGCAGGGTAAGCTTGTCAAGGGTAGGGAGGAGGGTGGTTGGAGAATGGGCTGTGACCCAGGGATTGCACCCCACTGCTGAGCACTCAGGAGTAAGGCTGTCTGACTGCTGATCTACCCACAGGATGCCATGCGCTCAGTGACCAAACAGGCCATTCGTGAGGCAAGATTGAAGGAGATCAAGGAGGAGCTTCTACACTCAGAGAAGCTCAAGGTGAGGGCAGGCTTAGACCTGTTTGTTTTGGAGGCTGGTTAAGCTCTGAGTGGTGAGAAGCAGAGAGCTGGACAGTTGGCTGGCCTTTGGCAGGGGGAGACAGGAAATTAGCTGAAAAATAACTGTTCTGCTGGGAGGACAGTGGACACAACTTCATGGTAGGCACTTGGCATTACTTACATGTGACCGTGCATTGTGTGTGTGTGTGTGTTTTGTATACACGTGTTCATTTCAACACTATTGGGAAGCCAAAGATGGGACTGCATTTACATTCCAAAGCCTCCAGAGATGACCAACCGGTTTCCTGAAGGTGGCAATATTCTGCAGCATGCATTGCCATACTTGGCCAGCAGAGGTCAGCTATGCGAGCCATGAGAATCCTGTCGAGGTTGGTGCTTTAGGCTGTGGCTCTTGAGGCTGAAGAACAAAGTGGTAGGCAAACTTCATGGTGGCAGTTTTTGTGCATCTTAACCTTTGTGCTCTCTCTGCCTGTCAGACATACTTTGAAGACAACCCCAGGGACCTTCAGCTGCTACGTCACGATCTGCCCTTGCACCCAGCAGTGGTAAAGCCTCATCTGGGCAATGTCCCTGACTACTTGGGTGAGTGTTGCTGATGACTAGGAAACTGAAGGAAATGGCCTGCCTCTCTTAGCTGTCTTCTGTCAGCCCCTGAGCTGGGTGCTGGGAAAGCTTGTATATGAGAGGACCTAGAGACCAGGCAGCACAGCGCGTGTGATCGTAAACAGCTGTGCCATTGTGTACTAACTCATGTAGACTTGTTCAACCTGTCCATCTCATGATACCTGTGTTGTGTTGTGGAGATGAGGACACTGAGGTTATGCAGAGTTGGAAGCACATTCTGGGGTTTAGCTGGATAGAAGAATGAGCCAGTGACTGGTTTCCTGTGTTCTCAAGAGGCTGAGCACATTTGAGGGAGAGTCCTGGGCTCAGGACCCCGTTGCTGGAGCATACTCTAGATTGGCAGGCACACAGCTGAGACCTCCGTGGTTTGTAGGTAGGAACGGATGAGGGAGACATGCACTGCAGAAGGAAGGAGGGTAGCCATTCAGCCTAGCTGGCCCTTCTCAGCTCATGAGGCGCTGAGTAAGAGCTCTTCTTTAGATGCCTGGTGCTGGGTGTTTGTAATGAGAATTCATGCCTTCTATGCTCACAGTAAACATAAAGGAGAAGAGCTGATGAGACGCGCTCTGGCCCGTTAGCTAGGCCCTCCACCATCCTGATCTGCCTGCCTGGAGTGAAGCTGGTTTGCTGATGTGTTGTTGCTGCCTTAGAATGACAGGAAGGGCCGGGCAATGGTGGTACATGCCTTTAATCATAGCACTCAGGAGGCAGAGGCACGTAGATTTCTGAGTTCAAGGCCAGCCTGGTCTACAGAGTGAGTTCCAGGACAGCCAAGGCTACACAGTAAAACCCTGTCTTAAAAAAAACAAAAAAGAAGAAGAAGAAATGATAGGAAGGTATAGGAGGGACATATCAGGGCAGAAAAGGTGTAGTGATATGAAAGGATCTAGGAAAGATGGGAGCTTGATAATGCTAGAGGAGCGGCTGGAGGTAGTTTCCTGAGGGCTGGTGAGCTGGAGAAGACCCCACCCTTGGTCTTTGTCTGAAATGCTGGGGGGTCCCTTTGGCCTAAAGTACCTGCTAAGAGCAAAGTCACTAAGAGTAAGGCCAGAGAGTTTGCAAGAGCCAGGAGAAGGTGTAAGGTGTTAGATGTGGCCCATTCTGATGGGTTTGAGCTGGGTGCTATGGGGCCAGGCTCAAGATCACATGAAGTTATGTGGAATATAGAGGGAAGGTTAGGGGCAGTAACAGGGGCTAGTGGATTTGCAGTCCAGAAACCACCCACTGACTTTTCTCTTTTTAAATGCATTTTCCTTGAAGGTATTTCTTCCCTCCTCTCTTTCCTTTCTCTGTGCTGTGTACACACGCTTATTACTGAATATATACCATAGCTTCTCTCTTTTCTTGCTACGTGTTCTTTGCAGTAGATTTAAACAATACAGACATGATTTAGACAGTGTGAGTCTAGAGAGCTAACTTTAACCTTTTATTTGTGCACATATAACAAATAATTGAGTATTGGGAACCTTTCTTTTCTTCCTTCTTTCCTTTCTTCCATGCATTTTTTCTTTTTCCTTCCTCTTTCTCTTTCTTTCTTTATGGCTTTTTAAGACAGACAGGGTTTCTCTCTGTAGTTCTGGCTGTCCTGAAACTTACTCTGTAGACCAGACTGGCCTTGAACTCAGATCCTCCTGCCTCTGCCTCCTGAGTGCTGGGGTAAAAGGTGTGCACTGCTGGGATAGAACCATTTCTTGGGGCAGGACTGGGGTCTGTGCTGCAGGTATACAGGGTAGCACTGACAGGAGTGGGACAACACAGGCTGGAAACACATTCCCCGGGGTAGAGAGGACTTTGTAACTGGAGCTTAGAAGCATGGTTGGCGGGGGGCTATCCCTGAGGCCCAGCGTCTCTTCCAGTTCCTGCTGCTCTTCGTGGCCTTGTACATCCTCGAAAGAAACGGAGAAAGCTTCCCCCTTCTAGGAAGGCTAAGGTATGTCTCCTGAGGTTCTTGGGACAATAGCAGGGTTCCTTGCCCTTCAGCTGCAGCAGCTGCCTTGCCTGAGGGACGGATAGGACTCCCAAGAATAGGGCAGGGTGGGTTTGTGGTATTCCCACAGCTGCCAGAAGGCCCTGTTTCTGCCCCCAGTCAGCCTCCCTTACGTTGTCTGCAGAAGCTAGCAGCCTCCGGCTTGTGGCACAGGGATTTTGTCAGGTGCCAGCACTGCTCGCTCTGTTTGGACCATGTGACTGATGCCCCCAGCTAACTTGTGACTCTGCCCTTGTAGAAGGTGAAGACCCAGAACCCACTGCGTGACTTCAAGCACAGGGGAAAGAAATCTAAACCCACAGCAAAACCTTCCTGAGGTGGCCTGAGCCTGAGGACACTGAACAGGACCCTGTTCTGGCATTGGACATCCTGGCCTGGAAGGAGTGGACTCCCCATCCTGTTTATGGGCACACTCTGGTGTTCACTGTCCAGACAAACTGTACTCTGAGGAAGTACCCCGTCTCCTTAGTACTGCTGGCCTGCCATCTTGCCACTTAACAGAATAAAGATTCCAGCTGCCTCAGGCTGTGAGCCTCTGGCATGTGGGAAGAGACTGCTTTCACAAATCTCCAGAGCTGACAAACTTTTGTAAGGTGCTAGTTCTCCCTCTGCTGCTGCATGCGTTGCCTCGATTGGCAAGCAGGGGCAGCTGTGCAAGGCGTGAGACGCCTGCTCTGGTTCTGCTAGTCCAATGTTGGGCTGTGGCCCTGTATGTAGTTCCTGCACTCTATTGTTCCAGATCAGCTGCCAGAGGAGCTTGTATTCTCCCAGGTCAGGGCACTCCTGACCATAAGCCCCTGGATCTCACTGTCATGTGCATGCGCACAGTCAGAGGAAAATCACTGAGCCCTGGGAGCCAAGACTTCCCTTCCTGGATGAAGGATGACAGCTCATGTTCGTTTCCAAGGCACATGTAGTCTATGATACTCCGACACCCCTGCCTCCATGTCACAACCTGGCTACAGGGGCCTCAGAGGAGGTGTTTCTTTGCTTGTCACTCGCTTATCAGATATAAGGTTAGGATGCGATAGGAGGAGATGGTGGGAAAAGAGAAGTGTCAAATCCGAAGTGGGGCTTTGGTTATAATTAGGGTATGTGGCTTGAGTGACAGGATCTGAGATTTGTGATTTATTTATCTCAACTCCAAGGATTTTGAGCAAGCCAGAATGTGTAGCCTGGGGAAAGATAGGAATTGTCAGTGGGTACATATAGTTAAGTGTTCAGTTGTACTGAGAAAAGGAGCTCAAGATAAAGATAACTAGGGAGCCAGGCATGGTGGAGCTACTCGGGAGCCAGAGGCAGGCAGATCTGTGGGAGTTTTAAGGCCAGCCTGGTCTACAGAGTGAGTTCCAGTATTGCCAGAGAAATCCTGTCTCGAAAAACAAACAAATGGACTCTAGGGGCCTGAAGATGGTTTCATGGATGAAGTGAGGGCCTGAAGTTGCATCCTTAGCATCTGTAACTCCATCATGGGCCCTGCAGGCAGGCAGCGCCAATGTCTGCTTGAAGTTTACTGGCTAGACCAAACAGCAAGCTCTAGGTTCAGGGAAAGACCAGCTCCAAAAAAATATGATGGAGAGCAATAGAGAGACCCTGGCCTCAAATGTGGCCTTTCCCGTCCTGCTTTGTTGATAGCCCTGGGCAGCTGAGTGCACTAAGTTGAATATTGCATCCACGCTCACTCTAATATGACACTGTTCTTGTGGCTTCTGTCTATGATCCTGTCACTTTTAAACAACTTTTTACTGATTCTTTCTGAGTTTTACATCATGTACCCCAGACCCACTCATCACCCTGTCCCCTTATATCTGCCCTCTACTCTTACAACCTCCCTCCCAAAACTAAGACCAAACCACAACAACAAAAAACAAACAAAACAAAGCATAGAAAACATTTAACCATGGGAGCTGTAGTGTGTCCCACAAGACACCCCTCTGTCCACACATCTATCTACACTTGAGCAAATGTTCATTGCAATGAGTCATTGGTCTGATTCTCGGTCTCTAGCTTCTGTGACACCGTCAGTATGAAATCTTCACTGGGACTCTTTCCAGTTATCCTGTTGTTGCCCTGTGTCATGTAGATCCTGCAGCTTCAGATCAGTAGGATAGGCCCCTCCACACGCCCCAACAGTTCACAGATGTAGATTTAGGGAAGGGCCAACTGGGTAGTAGCTGAGCTGATCAGCCTGCTGGCTCTAAATAGCATCATCAGAGCGAGCCCTCCAGCCCTATTCTGGCCAGACCACACAATGCCACCATCTGGCAGGAGACAGGGTCTACTCTCCTGGGGCCAACTTCACTGTGCTGCCTAGTCAAGGCTTGGAGCTTGGGGTCCACTCAAGTGTTTGAAACAGCAAAAGGCTGGGCCAGCTCTCATGCTCTCGGGGCTGGCTCCATTGTGTTGCCCAGGCGAGGTACAGGGCCCACGGTTGAGTGCCAGTGAGGGGCAGGGGCAGCTCATCTGCTCTCATGACTCTGGGGCCAGCCCTTTGGACTGCCTCAGGTGGCAAGGGGTGAGTGGAGGGGAGAGTTACTGTTGCTGTGAGGAAACACCATAACCAAGAGGAGGAAAGGGCTTATTTTGCTCACAGTTCTATGTAGTAGTGAGGGCAGAAACCTGGAGGCAGGAGCTGATACAGAGGGTTGTTGCTCACTAGCTTGCCCCACGGCTTGCTCAATGCTTTCTTATAGAACCCAGGACCACCAGCCCAGGCGCCACCCACAACAGGCTGGGCCCTCCCACATCTGTCAGTACAGTCACACCCACAGCCTGATTTTATGGAGGTTTTATTAACTTGAGGATCCCTCTTCTCAAATGACTTCGGCTTACATCAGTTTGACATAAAACTTGTCCAGCCCATTCATTCTGTGCTCAAATGGCCTTGTGGTCATGTGTGAAGAGTCAGTTGTTTGGCTGTCTCTCTTTTTTTTTTTTTTAAGATTTATTTATTTACTTGCTCAATTAATTAATTAATTATATCTACAATGTTCTGTGTGCATGCCAGAAGAGGGCACTAGATCTCATTGTAGATGGTCGTGAGCCACCATGTGGTTGCTGGGAATTGAACTCAGGACCTCTGGAAGAGCCGCCAGTGCTCTTAACCACTGAGCCATCGCTCTAGACCTCGGCTGTCTCTTAAACTCAGTTTGGGAATGGACTCTGTATCATTAACCTTACAACAGCTTATGTAAACTTGGACAGGATGAGCCTGTGGCTAGGTATACTCATAGTATACTCAGGAATGGGCTACCTAGGACTAGGAGGGCACTCAGCCTAGAGAGGAAGAGGGGCAGGGCTTGCTGGAAGCTTGAGGCATCACCAAGCAGTAGGAAAATGCAGGCAGCCTCCAGTCTGACATTTTCATTTATACCTGATGACCTACTGTGTCTTTGCCATGACCTTGCTTAGAGTCAGGAACAAGGCAGTCTAGATAGAACTTTATGGGAACTAAGAACTGGAGCCCTAAGCTACCGTTCAGAGCTTAGGGTTTATGCCATCTGTCTTTGCCTGTAGGAGGAAAGGCATGTGTCCCTCAAGGTTTACATTCTAGGGTGGACATTTGAACAGCACACAAACTGCGAGGTAGTCATGGTAGGGGAAGCCAGGATGCTGGAGGTTTGAAAAGGGCCACATTTGTTTAGAGGGACTGCTGAGGGAGGAAGGGCAGGATGAAATGGCAGTCCTGGCAGGTGACCTATACTTGCAAATTTCCTGGTCCATTTGAAGGTGAAAAGACCAGTGTGGTTGTCACCAAAATATGTGGCAAGTTGAAAGCTCATCTGATTGACCTTGGAAATACGAAGGTCTGCTGTTTAAAAAGTAAAAGGAGTGCTGGGTTTTTAGAGGACAGCACCTTGATAGTCAGACCCCCCATTGATAATGGACAACAGGGTGTGTCCAGAAACCTCTGGACCTAGAGCATGGAAGATTCCATGTTCCACACTCATTCCCTGCTTGCAGTTGCCAAGGATTAATGACTCAGCTTTTGAGGAACTCACTGTAGGACTTTGGCCTTTACAGTTGATGTCCCTGGGAGACAGTAGTGATAAGGCCAAACTTGAGCAGGGAGACGCCTCAGCTCACGCCACCCTCCTTTCCTTTCCGGGGAGGATGATTACTGTGAGATGCCCATCTTACAGGAGGGCTGCAAACTTTCCATTTATGACAGTCCGCCCCTTTCATCCTCCTTCCCTCCTTCCCCCCTCTCTTTTTAATGGAGTTAAAGGAAGGAGAAAGTTGGTTCACTGAAGAGGTCCAAGTAGACTTGCTGTGTGTTCAGTGGCACACACATTGATTATGTACTCTTCTTGAGAAGCCTCCAGAACTGGACAGGTCCAGCCTTCCTAGCTCACCCACCTGACTGCCACACATATATCAGCAAAGTGCAGGGATTGGCACTGAATGCAGCAAAGGTTTCTGTGGCCTTAACAGTTACGGAGCGAGGCACATCAAGAGGATCTTTCGTGATGGAGCAGCACCCCTTCACATGCCCAGCATGCGATGGTCATTTCGGCTGGGCCAGATCATCACAACCACTTACTGGCCACATGGACGCATAAGGAAAGACACTGCCTTTTTTGAATAACTTGTAATGGCGACAGTGTGCTGTCTGGAGGGCTCCTCTCAAGGCCAGCGCAGCACAAAGGTGAAGGGCTGGAGCCACCTGCTCACCTAGCACCCTCACTGTGGCCCTACTCTGTGCTGACACCTGATGCCTCTCAAGTGTTCATAGAATGCTCCTTCCTCTCCCAACTCCCATGTACACCAAATCACAGAGATCCTCCCAGCATCCAGGGGTTCTGGCTGAGCTAGGCTCAGTGGGGCTTGACCAGCATGCCAAAGATTTCAGGCCCTGTTTCCAGGGACAACGAGAGTGCTTGTTCTGCAGATCAAGGGCAGGCTTGGGAGTCTGTGTTCCTGACAGCTCTTTTCCAAGGTGGGGCCAATCCTCCGCTGCCTAGACCACAAGCTGAGATTCACCACTCGGCTGTCTTGCAGATGGACACTCCGGTTCTGATCACAGACACAGCCCCGGGCTTGTCATTTGGCTAAGGGATGATAAGTGAAGGTTCTGTCCAAATGTCTCCAGGCTGAAGGTTCAGACCTGCTGTGAGGCTGCTCTTTCAGCTAAGGGGCAGCACAGACGTTCATCTTTGAAATTTCAGGAAAGTGAAGAATGTTACCACATAACCACATCCCATTCGGTGTTTGGAATGTAATTGCATTAAGAAAAAATTTGGGGGCTGAGGGTGTAGTTCAGTTGAAGAGCACTTGACTAATGGGTGAGGCCCCAAGTTTAACTCCCAGCAGTACAAAGTAAAGGAGGGGGAATTGTTTTCTGTGAGATTCAAGTTTAGATGTGTCCTGTGTAGATGCTGTATTTGGCAGGTCTAGGGCATTATTCCTTTCTCAACCATCACGGCTTTCTCCAGGAAGCAGTCCTGAACTCAGTCTGTGCTTCTGATAACTGTCTTGACTCATGAAGTTCCAGCCTCTAGCGGCTTGCTGCAGCCTGCTGTGGGTGTGCTCTGGAGGCAGGACCATGCCGAGCTGTTTGCGTGTTCCTGGGTGCAGCTACTTACTACTCAAAGTTTTTCCCCGAGAGTATCAACACTTCTCTTTTCATGCTCTTCTCTGGTTCAAGGATCTTGGAGAAAAATGTCCAGTTTAAAGGGCAAGAAAGATCACGGAAAGGACTGGCTTGGCAGGGTTGTACTCTGCACCCAGCACATCAGGCCCAGGAGCTCATGTCATCTCCGTGACTAAGCTTAAATGGGAGGTGCCCCCTGTACTCCTCTCAAGGGCACAGATATGCTAGAGACTCCATGTTTGACCAGACGGGGTAACAGATGTGGATACCCATACACCCTTAAACACTGGCTCTGTAGGCAGAGACTGTCCATCTGAGGGGTCTGGCTGCAGGCCCCTCTCATGCTCCTTTGGGTCCTGATAGTCCACAGTACAAGTGGTCAGTTTAAGGTGAGAAAATGCAGTGCTGTGTTACAGAGGACCAAAAAAGTCTAGAGTCCTTGGATGAAGGCTACCAACCAGCCTCAGGGAGGCTTCAAAGATTAGGTGCTTCACAGAGACTAAGCATGAAAGGCCAGTCTCCCTGACCTCAGCTCAGCTCAGAGTGGACACAGGACGCATGGTCTCCATTTTCCCCCACTCAGCAGTCTGGGACTACCCTCCCCTGTTCTGTGGTCAATGCGTTCAGTGTTCTTGACCCTGCCCAGGTTGAGACTCGTTGCTAACACCTGTAACTGAAAAAGAGGGTGCTGAGGGCCACTGGTCAAGTCAGATGAACTGAACTTCCCACTCACTCCTCCCAACTACCCCTCAAGGAAGTACTAGATGCCTCTCCATTCAGAAGAATGTTTGCCTCACTCTTCTCTTCAGTGTGGGTGGGCACAGCAAGGCCGTGCTGGTTCTGGTCCCCTGAGGATGGGAGTAAAGAACCAGACAGCAGTGCCACTCTGTGGATCTGACTATAGCCTCACTCCTGGAGCAAACAGCCATACACAGTTCTGGAAGTGTGAAGACTGGCCCCTTGTACCAGCAAGGCTCCTTTGTGGAGGAGGCATGCACCTTCTTAGGAGCCAGGGCCTCAGTCTCAGCAGCAGAAAGCTACTCGCGATGATTGATAAGCTGAATGCAAAACCAGAGTCACAGGCAAGATTTGGAAGGAACCCAGACACGGCCTCAGCCGGATCATGTAGAGGAGATGGGGGTGGACAGCAGCATAGGGAAGGTGTCCTGTGGCCGAGGCATTCTCAACTAGAGGCTCTTTGTAGCACAGATCATTTGGAAAGGTGGGGGGGGGCATTTTAGGTTGTCATATCTGGGTGGTGGCAACTCCTGGGGAGAAGCGAGGGTTGTGGAAGTCGGCAGTGCATGGGGCACCAGTTGAGATCTCCCATTGAACTAGTTCAAATCTAGCTGCAAGGAGGGGGTGATAGACAGGTAGAGCGAGGCTTCTGGATTTGGGAGGGGGAGAGCACGGACACCCCTAAGACATCAGTAAGGAGTGTTCACAGCTCTAGAGAGGAGGAAGCCCATGACAGGTCTGGGAGGAAGAGCTTGTCATTCTCCCAGGCCAAGTGGCCTTAATGGTGGAAAAGTGCCACCATGTGCCACTGAGGTAGGCAGTAAGTGCTGTCACGTCTTCCTGCTCTACCATGCTTTTAAATTGGAGCGAAACATACATAACAAAAAAATTAATGTTTTAACATCAAGGGCATTCCCAGCTGGGTATGGAGATGCACATCTGTAACCCCAGCTCCTGTGAGGCTGAGGCAAGAGGGTCATGAGCAGAAGGCCAGCCTCAGATACAGGGTGAGACCCTGTCTCCCTGCCCCACAAACAACAACAAACCAAAGACAAGACAAAACAAAACGTCATCTATGCATCATTATTACATATGGCTTAAGCTTTTTTTTTTTTTTTTTCAAGACAGGGTTTCTCTGTGTAGTCTTGGCTGTCCTGGAACTCACTCTGTAGACCAGGCTGGTCTTGAACTCACAGAGATCTACCTGCCTCCGCCTCCCAGGGTTGTGGGATTACAGGTATATACTACAGCACCCGGCTATGGCTTAAGGTTTTAAGCTTTTGTTTGGATGAAAACCAATAATCAGTCTAATGAGATGGCTCAGCAGAGAAAAAACAACAACAACAACAAAAAAAACAAAAAACAAAACAAAACAAAAAAACCCCTGCTGTGTTAAGCCTGACAACTTGAGTTCAGTCCTCAGAACCGCCATGGAACGAGTGAACTGACTTCTGAAGGCTGTCTTCTTACCTCCCTATGTGCCCCGCATCCCTACATGATGAGCACATGCACACCAGCTCTGCACCAAACAATGATTGAAAAAAAGAACAGACAGAAATCCAAATTCTATAGTTTTCCTTTTCTTGCCTGTGCTTTTGTTGGGCAAGAAATCTCTGTGATGGGTTTCATCTAAGTCAGTGGTTCTCAACCTTCCCAGAGCTGAGGCCCTTTCATAGAAGTCCTCATGTCACGCTGCCTCCCAATCATATGCTTAGTTTTTGCTACATCATAACTGTACTTCTGCTACTGTAATGAATTGTAATGTAAATATCTGGCATTTCTGATGGCTTAGGTGACCCCAGAGAAAAGGTCATTTGACACCCCCAGGTTGTGACCCACAGGTTGAGAACCTAATCTAGGTAGGTTTGTTTGGGGTGTTTTTGGTTGTTGTTTTGTTTTGTTTTTGTTTTAAGCCTTAGCTCTTGTTCCTTGATCTTGTTTTTTTTTTTTAATTTTTATTGATTCTTTGTGAGTCCCAGTCATCTCCCCATCCCCTCATATCCATTCTTCATCCTTGCAACCTCCCCCCAAAATAAAAAACAAATAAACAATAACAACAACAATAGCATAGAAAACATCTATGCTATTGATGGAAGCTGCAGTGTGGCACAGTGTGTCCTACAGTATATGCCTCTGGCCACACATCTTGCAAATGTTTATTGCAATGACTCATTGGTCTGGTTTAAAATCTGGCTTCTGTGACACCATCAATATTGAATCCTCAAAAAAAAAAAAAAATATATATATATATATTGAATTCTCCCTGGAACTCCTCCTGTTATGCTGTTGTTGCCTGTGTTATGGAGATCCGGCAGGACTGGCCCTTTCACACACCCCCAACAGTTCACACATGATGTGGACTTTGGGGTGGGCCAACTCAGAGCCTTGGATCTGGGCCTGCATGTAGCTGAGCTGGCCAGCCTGCCGGCTCTCCCTTATCTGCACCACTCTTCATTCCTGCTCCATTTGGCCACCCACAGCTGCCATCAGCAGGAGGTAGGATCAACTCTCCTGCTCTCATGCCCTTGGGGCCAGCTTACCAGCACCCATGACTCCAGGGCCAGCTCCACTGTGCTGCCCAGACAAGGCCTGGAGCCCATTCTCCCAAGTCTTGCAGCTGGCGAGGGGCTGGGCCAGTTTCCCCACTCTCACACCCTTGGGGCTGGCTCACCTGTGCCTTGGCCATCAGGGCCAGCTTCAATGTGCCGCCCAGGCAAGGTGCAGGGCCTACTCTCCTGAGTGCTGCCAGTGGTGAGAGATTGCCACATTCAGTGAGGGCCAGCAGCTGCCCTGACCAGGGACATTGTTCTCCAGAGGTAGGTAATATGAGCCAAGGACATCAACACTGACTCCTGCCACCGGGCAGGGACTCAGATATGGCCCTCAGTTGGCTTGGGTCACCATGGCCCCAGGCAGCGGGGCTGGCCACTCACAGCAGGCTACTCCTCTCCACCCTCGAGTCTCCAGTTCCATCTCTTCAGAATGCTCAAGCTGCTCCCCTTCTCTTTCCCATCTGACCACCGCATACTCGCACACTGTGGTGGTCCAGCTATAGGCTGGCCACGTAGCTGGCAGGCCCCTGGGTGACATCCTTTTTCCTACACTGTGTGGAGTGTCAGTAAGCAGATGTCCATGGCACGTCTGTGCTATGCACCGGAGGGCTGATCTGTGGGTGGCACGGCTGTCCGAAAGGCTCTGTCCATCTTCCTCCTTCCACACTGCGCTGCCTGGATATGATTTGATTTTTATGAGTTCTAGGCACAAAACGTCTTTTTTTAAATTAATTTTTATTATTAGTTACATTTTGTTAACTCTGTATCCCAGCTGTATCCCACTCCCTCATTCCCTCCCAATCCCACCCTACCACCCTAATCGCCTCCCTGCCCCTTTCTAAGTCCACTGATTGGGGAGGACATCTTCCTCTTTCATCTGACCCTGTTTTATCAGGTATCTTCAGGACTGGCTGCAAAGTCCTCCTCTGTGGCCTAGCAGGACTGCTCCTCCCTTGGGGGGTGGGGAGGTCAAAGAGCCTGCCATTGAGTTCCTGTCAGAAATAGTCCCTGTTCCCCTTACTATGGGAAACCAATTGGTTACTGAGCTACCACCGGCTACATCTGAGCGGAGGTTCTAGGTTATATCCATACATGGTCCTTGGTGGAGTATGTCTCAGAAAAGGCCCCTGTGCCCAGATATATTTGGTCCTTGTGGAGCTCCTATCCTTTCCCATCATACTAACTCCCCTTCTTTCATATGATTTCCTGCAGTCTGCCGAAGGTTTGGTTATGAGTCTTAGTATCTGCTTTGATACACTGCTAGGTATAGTCTTTCAGAGGCCCTCTGTGGTAGGCTCCTGTCCTGTTAACTTGTTTTCTTTTACACAGTGGAAAATGAGGTAAACATGAAATTTGCAGGCAAATGGTGGGATCTAGAAAAGCTCATTCTGAGTGAGGTATCCCAGGAGCAGAAAGACACACATGGTATATAACATGGTATATTCTCACTCATATAGACCTATAAGATATGATAAACATAATAAATCTATACACCTAAAGAAGGAAAACAAGAAAGAGGACCCGGAGTAAGATGATCAATCCTCACTTAGAAAGACAAATGGGAGGTGCATTGGACCTAGGAGAAAACATAAAATATCTTTGGCCACCAAGCCAGGCATCAGGCTAGAATGAACAAAGGCCTGCCATCTGCTCTGCCCCTGACTGATAAGAACACCACCACACCAAAGTGCCTCTTTGCCCGCTGCCAGAGGGTGGTTCTCTATTGTTTTTTAACTGAGTTTTGTATACTTGATAAAGTAAGGACGCACATCCTGTGTATATCCAGTTTTTCTCCAATGACATTAGTTAATAAGGCTGTCCTTGACCTGTGGGCAGTCTTTATGCTAGTGCCATACCATTTGGATCACTGAAGTTTTATAATAAGTTTTGAAATGAGGATTTATGAGTCCTCCAACCTTGTTCTTACTTGTTGCTTGTTGGGCTATTCAAGATCTCTTGAGATTCCATGTGGATTTCATGGTGGTTTTCTATTTCTGAAAAAAAAAAAAAAAAAACAAAAAAAAAAACACATTACACATTATTGGAGTTGGGACAGGTCCTGTTGTCTTCCCACACAAGAGCATGGCATGTCTTCTTAGTTGTGCTTTTAAAATTTGTTTTGGCAGTGTTTGTCGTTTCCAGCATATATATCTTTCACTTTTTGTTTACAGATATTATTGTGATTTTTTTTTTTTAGTACAAAGGGATTGGAATCAGGCCTTTTACTTGTTGATATTATAACTATTATTATATTGTTGTTGTTGTTGTTTATTTTGTTTTTACTTTTTTTAAGACAGGGTTTCTCTGTGTAGCCTTGGTTGCTCTGGGACACACTGTGTAGACCAGGCTAGTTTTGAACTCAAAGATCTGCCTGCCTCTGCCTCCTGAGTGAGTGCACCACCACCACCTGGCCTTGTTTTTTATTTTATTTTATTTTATTTTATTTTATTTTATTTTATTTTATTTTATTTTATTTTATTTTATTTTATTTTGAGATAAGGTTTCACAATGTACACTAGGCTGGCCTCCAATTCATAGAGATCCACCTGCCTCTGGCACCATGATGTCCGGCTTACTTTTTATTATTATTTTTTTATTTTTTAATTTTGAGTCTGCGTCTCTCTACTACGTAGCTCTGGCTGTTCTGGGACTGTTGCTATGTAGACCAAGCTGGCCTCAAACTCAGAAATCCACTTGTGGATGCCTCCTGAATGATGAGATTAAAAGTATGCAGCACCATATCCAACCTAACATTTTTGTTGTTGTTTTTTGTTTTGTTTTGGTTTTGATTTTTTCAAGTCAGTGTTTCTCTGCATAGCCTGGGCTTTTTCGCACTTGCTTTGTAGACCAGGCTGGCTTCGAACTCACAGAGCTCCACCTGTCTCTGCTTCCCCAAGTGCGGGGATTACAGGCGTGTGCCACCTGGCCTGGCTTGTGTTTTGTTTTGATTTGAGGAAGGATTTCTCTGTGTAGCCCCTGCTGTTCTGCAACTTGCTGTGTAGACCAGGCTGGCTTCAAACTCCAAGATCCCCCTGCCTCTTCCTCCCAAGCACTGGGACTAAAGGCCTGCACCATCACCAGCTGACGTGGATTTTTTTCAGTTTTAAAATTATCAATATTGAAGGTGTATATGTTCATGCAAGTGCTAGTTTTTAGAGTGTTCTTAAGTAGGAAAGGGTGCTAAACTTTTCAAATGTCTTTTCTACATAAAAAAATAATAGTATAGTTGTTTTTAATTTTTTTTTCCTGAGACACAGTTTCTTTGTGTAGCTTTGGCTGTCCTAGAGTCTTAGATCTAGCTCAGTAGATCAGGCTGGCCTTGAACTCACAGAGATCTGCCTGCCTCTGCCTCCCAACTGCTGGGATCAAAGGCGTGCACCACCATACCCCAGTGATAATATCGTTTTTAAAAAGATTTAGTTTTTATGTGTATAAGCGTTTTGCCTGCATATATGTGCATGTGCCGCATGCTGACCTGGTGCCTGTGGAAGCTGGAAAAGGGCATGGACCCTCTGGTGCTGAAGTCCCAAGATGGTTGTGAGCCACCATGCTGGAACCTGGGGAACCTGGAAAAGCAGCGTATGCTCTTGCCTGCTGAGCCATCTCCAGCTCAATATATATATACATGGTTTTCCTCTTAATACATAGTATATTCTCGTCATTGACTTCAATGTGTTGAACTATTTTTACATTACATAAAATCTACTTGGCATTATGTGTAACACTTTTAATATGCTCTTGAATTTGGTTTGCTTGGGAGGCATTTTTACGGGTGTGAGCCTAGCCTTTAGCGGCTGAGCCATCTCTCCAGCCCTGGGAGGGCATTTTTAAAGAATGGTGACTTTTTTTTTTCTTGTGGCCCACACTTGACCTCATTAACCTCCCGCTCCAGTCTCCTACTCAGTTCAGAATGTACCTAGTCACACCTGACTTATGGTTTTCTTTTCTGCCTATGATTTATGGTCAGAATATCGTAAGGGCAGGATGTGATGAGGGTGGCCTCATAGAATTACGTATTAGTTTTTCATTACAATAATGAAATACCTGGGGCAGAGTAACTTGATATCAAGAAGGATGTTTAGAGGCTGGGGAGGCCGCTTAGCAGTTAAAAGTCCATCCTGCTCTTGCAGAGGACCCAACTTTGGTCTCCAGCACTCGTGTTGGTTGGCTCCCAACGCCTGTAACTCCAGCTCCGGGAAGACCCTGTGGTCTCTGAAGGCGCCTGCGCACACATGCACGTGGGCCGCCACCCACTTCAAAAAATCTTAGCAGAAAAGATGTTTGTTTCGTGGTTTTGGAGGCTGAAAGTTCAGAGAGTGTAGTGTCAGTTCTGTGGGAGTATCATGCTGAACCACAATGCTGAGGAGGCAGGGTGGTCACACGCCAAACCCAGGCTTTTACAACTTGTTGTAAACAAACAAATAAACAAAATTTAGCGGTTCCAGAAGAGTTGTCCTTTTTTTTTTTTTTTTAACAATTTTGTTTTGTGTTTTGAGACAAGATTTTTTTTTGATTTGTAGACCAGGTTGGCTTCGAATTCACAAAGATCCACTGGCCTCTGCCTCCCTAGTACTGGGATTAAAGGCACCTACCACCATGCCCAGCCTTTTCTTCTTCTTCCTCTTCTTCTTCTTTTAAATCTTTTATTGATTCTTTGTGAATTTCACATCATGCATCCCAGTCCCACTCATCTCCCTGTTCCTTTGTATCTACCCTCCACCCTTGCAACTTCACTCCCCAAAGAAAATAAAACACAAAAACAAAACAAAATCTCATTGTGGAAGCTGTGGAGTGTCACACAGTGTACCCTTTTCTCCACATATCTTTTCTTTTTGTCCACACATCTTTACTTGCAATGAGTCATTGGTCTGTTTTAAGGCCTCTGGCTTCTGCCACACCATCAATTCTGGATCCTCACAGACATCTTATCCTCTTGGATATCATGTTGTTGCCCTGTGTCATGGAGATCCTGCAGCTTTGAATCTTCAGGCCAGGCTCCTTCACACACTCCGGCAATCCATAGATGGGGCAGATTTGGGATGGGCCAACTCAAAGCCCTGGATCTGGGCCAATAGCTGAGTCGATCAGCTTGCCAGCTCTCCTGCACCCGCACCAACAGGTGAGCTCGCCACCATTGCCCCGGCTACTTCACCTGGTGCTTCAGCCAGCAAGGGGCAGGGCCAGCTCTCCCGCTGTCATGACCAGTCCACCCATTCCTAGCCACCAGGGCCAGCTCTACTGTGCTGCCTAGGTGAGGTGCAGAGCCTGCTGGGAAAGCAGTCTTAATCCTCTCCACAAGAAGTTCTCTTAAAAACCCCAGGACCTCCAACTAGATCATATCTCTTAAAGGTTCTGTACTTTACCGCTCTGAGACCTAGATGCCATCTCGAAGGTTTGGGCGCTGTTTATATCATCACCCATCAGCTTTTTAGGTCCCACCTCTTAGAAGGTTCCGCCCTTTTATGCTGCTCTGAGAACCAAGCTTCCGACTCACTCAAGCCAGCTTGAAATCACAGCAAATGAGTCAGAATATGTTCTGTCCTTCTCAATGATTTGGAAGAAGAATTTCAGAAGGCTCAGTGTTGATTCTTAGATAAATGTTTGGTAGAATCCACCAGTGAAGCCCTCTGGTCCTCAGATTTTCTTTGGGAAGAGTTTTAAAATCACTGACTCAGTTTCATTGTTCAGTGTAGGTCTGTCTAGGTTTTCCACCTATGAATCAGTTTGACAGTTAAACATTAAGCATTTTACTCATTTCTTCTATGTTATTCAATCTGTTGGTATTCAAAGTGTGTGTTAACTGGGTGTGGTCATCCACACCTTTGATCCAAGCACATGGGGGGCAGAGGCAAGAGGATCTCTGTGAGCTCCAGAGTCTATAGAGTGAGTTCTAGGACAGCCAGGGCTACACAGAAAAACCCTGTACCAAGAAACAAACAAAAAAGTGTTGCCTTACTTATTCCTATCATACTGTGACGTTCCCACCTTCGGTTTTTAATTTTTTGGAGTTAAAATGTAATTATGTTATTTCTCCTTTCTCTTTCTTCCCTCCAGCGGCTCCCATGTACATCTTCTCCCCTGCTCGCCTTCAAATTCATAGCCTCCTTTTCTTTAACACATATGTTACATATTAGGAATATATAAATACATATTCCTAAATCTATAGATACAAACTGCTTAGCCTGTATAATGTTACTTGTATGTACATGTTTTCGGAGTTGACCTTTTGGTATTGGATTACCAGTTGGGGGATTTCTGCTCTCAGCAACCCTTTTTCTTTGTTTTTGTTTTTTCAAGACAGGTTTCTCTGTGGAGACCTGGCTGTCCTAGAATTCACTTTATAGACCAGGCTGACTGGAACTCACAGAGATCCGCACTCCTCTGCCTTCCAAGCGCTGGGATCAAAGGTGTGCCCCACTGTGCCCGGCTACAGTCCTTACTGGTTTATAGTTCTCTTGCTAAAGTTTGGCCCCAAGAGATTCCTCCTTCCACGTTAGCATGTCTGTTGGTGTTGTCATTGTCCAGGTCTTGTTGAGACTTCATAGGTTTGGCTTCCCTGACATTTCTAGGAGACATAATGTCACAGCAGACATCCTTTTTCTCTGGCTCTTCAGTCATTCCACACACATTCCTGAGCCCTGTTTGCAAGAATTGTATTATAGATGGATTAGTTGGGGCCGGCACCATGCGATCACTTGTTCTCTGCATTCCGATCAATTGTGCTTCTCTGTAATGGTGTCTGTCTGTTGCAAAGAGAGATTTATTTTTTTGTTGTTCATAATTTTATTTTGTGTTTATGGATGTTTTTCTTGCATGTATTTCTGGACTATGTGTGTGTGTTTGGTACCCAGGGATGTCAGAAGAGGGTGTCAGAACCCCTGGAACTGTAGTTATAGATTGTTGTGAGCCTCCATGTGGGGGCTGGGAATCAAATTTGTCCTCTAGAAGAGCATCCACTACTCTTAGCTACCTAGTCATCTTTCTGGCCTAGGGACTTTTTTTTTTTTTGAGTGGTGATACACTTACCTGTGGCTATAAATATAAGAATGAAATTAGCATCAGTTCTCCAAGATCCATGACCTCGGTAGCCCCTCGGTAGTTTCCCACTGTGTGAGTGTGTGTACACTTGTGCACGCTCTGGCACTCTGAACAGGGGACTGAACAGAGGGCCTTACATGACAAGCAAACACTCCCCTGCTGGCCGATCTGACAATCACTGTGCTACTGGGTCCGGTGGCACATGCTTAACACTTGGAAATTAGAGGCTGGCTGATCCCTGGCCAGCCAGGGCTACATAGTGAGACCTTGTCTCAAAAACAACAAAATAAAACACAACCATTGTCCTTTTGTCATTGTTTTGGTGTAAGAGACAGGTCCTCACCTGTGGAAAGCCATCAGTCTTCTTGCCTCAGACTCTTGAATGCTGGGTCACAGCCCGCCTCAACACGTGGAACACTTCTTTTGTGCTGGGTGTAGTTGCACTAAAATTTTCCCTCCTAGCACATCTTTTCTGCACACACATTTGGTTGGCTAGGTTTTTATTTCATTTGACTTTAGTTGTTTTACCTTTACTTTCTGGTACATTTTCTATGTTTTTATTTCATTTCATAACTTTTTTTTTTAATGGAGTCTGGATAAGTTACCCAGACTGGCCTCAAACTCATTAATTTTCTACTTTAGCCTCCCAAATACCTATCATTATTGGTTTGTGCTGCTATATCTAGCTTGAAGAGACTTTAACTTTTCTCTTGTGTTTTATTATTTAACTTACTGGATGTTAGAAATATGTTTAAAATATCTTCACATTTGTGATTTTTAAAAATATATTTGTTTTTATTTTATGAGTGTTTGCCTACATACCGGTAGGCTACCAGGTCAGAAGAATGGTAGGAACTAGGTTCAGTTGTGAGGTAGTTTATATTGCTGTCCAAATAGTATCCAGATTTAGTCCTAGAGAACAAATCAAAACAATGTGGCAGAATGTAGAAACTACGTGGCAGGATGTAGAAAGGAATCAGGCCGAGACAAAGCGCTATGGAGATACTTGTATGCTCTTGCTTGACCCCTGGGTCATCTGCCAGCACAGGTGCCTACACATGGCCTCTATATCCTAGGGCCCAGGCTCTCTGAGCTGGGCTCCACTTTGTTAACCTTTGAAGTTACAGTTCTAGATAATCCAAACATACCATGAAGGCCGAAGGAAACAACAGGAAATTAGTTTATGTGACTGAGAATACACTTTAATGTGGGTTAAAATAACAAAATGGCAGTGCACCAAGAGGGTCTAAAAGGCTCAGACCTGCAATTCCAACATTCAAGGAGCTGAGACAGGAGGATTGCTGTCAGTTCAAAGTCATCTCTGGGATACATAGCGTGTTCCAAGCCACCTTGGGCAACAGAGTAAAACTGTATGCTCTGTCTCTGTCTCTCTTTCTCTCACACACACAGACCAGGTGGTGGTGGCACATTCCTTTAATCCCAGCAGAGGCAGGTGGAGCTCTGTGAGTTTGAGGCCAGGCTGGTCTACAGAGCTAGTTCCGGGACAGCCAGGGCTGCACAGAGAAACCGTGTCCCAAAAACAACAACAAAAAGATTATAAAGGAAGAATGGAAGGAAGGAAAGACTACATTTTATTCATGGGATTGGGAATCTGGATGTTTTGTGACTACTGGCTGAGATGTCATTGGTGTAACCTAAATGGATGGGTTTTATCATCTTTTCTCCCAGAACACAAAGATAGCTGCCTTTCAGCGTCCTACTTTCCCTAGCTGCTTTGGGCTAGGTGGTCCTTTGTAGGTCTCTACCTATAACCCCTGCCCCAGGTACCATTTGGAGTAGTGGCCTGTCTTTAAGCACAGTTGAGTAAACGTTTGCGTCAGCCCTGTACAGAAGACAGGATTCCCTCTGTGCTGTGAAACAGCTGCTGCTGTTTCTTTAAGGCACAGACAGCTGCCACGCTAGGGCAGAGGAGGAGCAAGGGTGAATAAAACACCATAAAACTTCCCGGGCAACTTTTTTTTTTTTTTAAATTCATTGTTTGCTTGGTTGCTATGGACCTTTATCTTTTTTTTTTCGAGTGCCTACAAAGTTGATTCTGGCATATCTGCTTGTTTTTATCAATGTTTTTGTGGAGAGATACTATTTTAAGCTTCCTTGTTTACTGTTTTTCTGATGTCACCCCTGAATAGCCTAATTTTTTAAATCATTATCTATTGGTACCTCAGGACACAGGATGGTTGCTACAACTCCAGATAGTCTCTGTCTAGAGTATGGAGAGTGGGGAAGGCTAGAGTACCACAGCAGCTATGCAAGTCACTACAAAAAAAAAAAAAAAAAAAAAAAAAAAAACCCAGACAGGGTTTCTCTGTGTAGCCCTGGCTGTCCTGGAACTCATTCTGTAGACCAGGCTGGCTTTGAACTCATAGAAATCCGCCTGCCTCTGCCTCCCGAGTGCTGGGACCAAAGGTGTGCACCACCACATTTAATGCAGAAGTTCAGAAGGGATCACGCAGCCACTGTTTGTGACACAAGGCGTTTTGAGACTAGAGAGAGCATTGTTTTCTGAACTGTAGGCACAGTCCTTCACCAAATACAGTCTTGGCTCTGAAGACAAGAAGAAGATGCCAGTAATTGGCTGGTTACGGTTACTCCCCAAAGAGACAGAAGTTGGGCTGTGACTAATCACTTCACTATGGTCAGCAAAGATAGCATGGTCAGGTGGCCGGCCGGGCAATGCCGCTTTTCCTGTTTTTCCACACTCTGCATGCCGCTGGGGTACGGAGAAGCCAGATAAGCGAGCTCTCGTCACGTCTCCAGGGCCTACCTAGCTTTCCTTGACGAAGCACCAAGCAAACAGCCCAGACCCGGCCCCAGAGGACTGCCTTGCCCCAACCTCAGGCAGCTCCCTGACACGGTGCAAAATGCTGCTCGTGGGCTACTAACTACAGTGTATGCAAAGGTCACTGTATAAAATAAAAAATAAGTTAAAAAGAGATCTCGTGGCTAGCTGCACAGTTCAGTGGTGTAACACAGGCTTACCACGGCAAGTCCCAGGTTCAATCCTCAGTACCAACCCCTCCCTTTGCAAACCCCGAGGTATCTTTTTTTATCATGCCACAGTTACCAAGTTAGTGAAGCCTGACAAACATAATTCATGATTAGATGAGAGTGTGATGAGACACTGTCATGATTAGGTGAGCCTGAGATGGGACACATTGCTTGCTGGCGTCACTGAGTGTCGCCGTTTAAGGGCTGGGACTGACCCTTAGCTAGATACCAGTAACAGAATCTGATAATCTCCTGATAGTCCTCATTCAGCCCAAGGAATGAAATAGCAAACTGTGCACTTCAGAATCATAAACGCCCTTAAAATCATAAATCTCAGCTCTGGGGAAACATTTTAAGGAGATACATTCCAGAAAAAAAGAAGAGGAGAAAGAAGAGGAGGAGGAAGAAGGACATGTCTTAGACACAAAGGAGGCAACTGGACACTTACTTATAATAATGAAATCTTGCCAATTGGCCAACTTGCAATGCCAGGAGAGCAGACTTTTCTGCTGCTCTGTGGATCACAGTTCTGAATACACATGCTGATCAGAGACTGAGGTCAATGGGGTGTTAAAATCAAGGGAGAAGCAACAGGAGCAAATGCCTGTGTCACACATTCATGACTGAGCTTTGTGTCCCGGCAAGGCCTAGAGGCACACACAAAGGCGGTGGAGATGAGGCTGGGTGACAGTTTTCCTTTCTGCCCTCAGTGTGACTGTGTGACTCTCATGCTTTGGGGACTGCAGAAAAGAACTCAGACCACAGATCTGGACCCCATCTGTCTGGTGTTGGTCTGGCCATAGCTTGACAGCCCTCAAAAGACCTGACAGGGGAGGGCTTCACTTCAGTGCCCCTGAGCTGGGCACTCGGGGACTTTGCTGTGACAGCAATGTTTTGTTTTGGTTTTGAGACAGGTCTCACTCTGTAGTCCTGGCTATTCTAAAGTTTGCTCTATAGCCTAAGCTGGCTTTAAACTCACAGAGATCTGTCTGCCTATTTCTCCTGAGTGCTGGGATTAAAGGCATACACCACCGTGTCCCTATCAATAATAACATGTCCTCCTCCTTCTCTTCTTCCTCCTCTTCCTCTTCTTCTTCTTCTTCTTCTTTTTTTTTTTTTTCCTAGACAGGGTTTCTCTGTGTAGCCTTGGCTGTTCTGGCCTCACTTTGTAGACCAGGCTGGCCTCATACTCACAGAGATCTGCCTGCCTCTGCCTCCCTGAGTGCTGGGATTCCAGGTGTGTTCCACTGTGCCTGGCTCAGTAGCAACTTTTTGTTTTGGGGGTTTGTGGACAAGCAGTGGCCTCAGGTTCAGGCTTCCAGGAGTGTCCTCAGTCAATGTGCTGCGGGCATGGACAGTGCCTTATCTACTGGTGGGGATTCTCCAGGGTGGGTCTCCCTATGTCTGGAGGTCTCAGGGACAGGAGCTATTCTTGAACCATCTTGGTTGGTTTCCTCACATCTCATGGTTCTTTCTTTGTCTGCTCACCCCAGGACAGAACAGAAAGAGATGAGAGGATGCCATCCAGGGAGCAACAAGAGAACCAGTAGGCACTGTATGGGGTTATCCCTTCACAAGAACAGGCCCTGGGCCCTTCTCCTCAGCCTCTGTTCTCTGCCTATGCTTGGGCAGCTCCCCTCTGAGCCCACTAGAGTCCATAGAACATGGGATGATGGGGAGTAGGCCCCTCCCTGCGGCTGTCTCGGCAGGTAGCCTCATGAGTGGCCTTGTAGCAATTATCAGCAGCTCAGCCTTGGCAATAAGGGCCAAGGTCCTGGCCCATTTCGGTGATAGCAAGGGCCCAAGGAAAGACCAGAAGGTTCTTGCTGGGAAGAAGCAGACAGTGAACCATGTACCTGGGCCTAGGCTGAGTGGAACTTGCCACCCAGAGCTCCTTCCCAGGGTTGTTCAGTGGAGTAGGCCAGGGCCAGGAACAGAGGCAGAGCAGGAGTGAGGAGGAAGAGTAAAGGGATCAAAGGGATCTCTGGTCTCTGTCCCCTGTCAGATTCTGAAGGGACTTTTGTCACTGACTGACTCTCCCTCAGTGTTCTTTTCTTATCTGGGTGCTAATATCAATTAATCAGTTGCTAGGGTGACAGAGGGTGAGTCTGAGTCTACACTTAATGTTAGTCTCAAGAGGCGATGAGGGGTCAGAGTGCAGGCTGCAGGCCAAGCCCAGAACAATGTTGACATTCTGCAGCTACGCTAAGCCCCCAAGGCCAAAGCCAGGCCAGTGAGTGTCTGGCATCTCTTGCCCAACCGGCTCTAACCACATTAGAATTCATTTGCATCAAGAAGTAAGTGGGGAACCCTGGCACCTTCACTAGGAAGTTCACCTAAAAGGGGGGCATGGAGTGGAGACATCTGATGGCAGGGAACAGGACACGTAGATCATTAACCAGCAGGGCACACCCCTATTGGTCCCAACCTGGCAGATGAGGGTTGTCACTAGGAGGAGGGGAAGGAGGTTGCCTTAATGTACAACTGCAGGGTCCAGTCCTTAGTTTTCCCCAGCTGTCTGTCCCTGAGGCCTGGCCCTGCTTCTCCCTGATTGCTTCCTGGCCCTGGGATGGCAGCGGGCCTGCAGGGAGGGCTGCTCTTGGCCCTGCTCCTGAACTTGGTGAGTCTGTTGCTCTTGGCTGCTTCCTAGTGCCTCCCATCAGGGCAAGGCAAGCTGGGTACCTGACAGTGAGGAAGGGTCCCATGGCTGGGGGAGGTTTCCCATGCCTAAAGACAAGTGCTAGTGGAGGGGTCTTCAGGTCACGGGGTGGAGAGGGTCAGAGAGACAAATGGATGGGACCTTAGCCTGTGGTCAAATGGGGACCGAGTCAGGTGCTGGAGGTGGATCCCGGGTGAACAACACCCGAAACATTCTGGGAGGACGTCCTGTTACCATCCTTTCTTGCCCTCAGAGGTGGGTGATAGCATTTGGCAATGCAGAAGGTCGGATAAGGGGCACTTGTACAAACCCTTTAAAGGGACCCTGGTCTCGGTGTGGAGTCCAGCTGAGACTCAGCAACAGGGGTTCCCTCACCTCCC
Source organism: Meriones unguiculatus (assembly GCF_030254825.1). Taxonomy (NCBI): domain Eukaryota; kingdom Metazoa; phylum Chordata; class Mammalia; order Rodentia; family Muridae; genus Meriones; species Meriones unguiculatus. The sequence goes on along the minus strand of NC_083360.1, from coordinate 34,491,713 downwards.
CATCTCCCCCTCCCATACTCTATCAGATCACTTCCTTTTCTGAGTAGCCCCATCACTGTCCCTCGAGAGGGTGCCCATCCACTGGCACCCTAAGCACAGCACATGCCCCCACAAGCCTCCCCATGGGCTCTCCCAGCCCCTTACTTGCTGTACTTCCTTCCCATACATTCTCCCTGGCCTCTCACTCTCCAGATAGACCCTGCCTGTGCCAACTGGCCTTAGGGATTATGGGTGCTCTTGGTCTTCTCTGCAGGCCCAGGGTGAGCTCTACACACCCATCCACAAGCCTGGCTACTGCACCTTTTATGACGAGTGTGGGAAGAATCCAGAGCTGTCTGGGGGCCTCACATCACTGTCCAATGTATCCTGCCTGTCTAATACGCCGGCCCGCCACGTCATAGGTGACCATCTGGCCCTCCTCCAGCGCATCTGTCCCCTCCTGTACAATGGCACCAACACCACCTACGCCTGTTGCTCCCCCAGGCAGCTAGTGTCGTTAGAGAGGAGCATGTCTATCACCAAGGCCCTCCTCACCCGCTGCCCGGCCTGCTCTGACAATTTTGTGAGCCTGCACTGCCACAACACCTGCAGCCCTGACCAGAGCCTCTTCATCAATGTCACCCGAGTGGCTACACGGGAAACCGAACAGCTTCCTGCTGTGGTGGCCTACGAGGCCTTTTACAAGCGCAGCTTCGCAGAGAAGGCCTATGAGTCCTGCAGCCGGGTGCGCATTCCCGCAGCTGCCTCACTGGCTGTGGGCAGCATGTGTGGAGTGTACGGCTCTGCCCTCTGCAATGCCCAGCGCTGGCTCAACTTCCAAGGGGACACAGGGAATGGCCTGGCTCCGCTGGACATCACCTTCCACCTCTTGGAGCCTGACCAGGTCCCAGCAGACGGGATGCAGCCTCTGAATGGGAAGATCACGCCCTGCAACGAGTCCCAGGGCGAAGACTCGGCAGCCTGTTCCTGCCAGGACTGCGCAGCATCCTGCCCTGTCATTCCTCGGCCCCCAGCCCTGCGACCTTCCTTCTACATGGGTAGCATGCCAGGCTGGCTGGCCCTCATCATCATTTTCACTTCTGTCTTTGTGTTGCTCACTGCTATCCTCGTGCGTCTCCGAGTGGTTTCCGACAGGAAGAAGGGCAAGACAACAGGCCTGCAGGAAGCCCCCAACCTCCCTTATAAGCGCAGATTCTCACCCCACACTGTCCTTGGCCAGTTCTTCCAGAGATGGGGCACAAGGGTGGCCTCGTGGCCACTCACCGTCTTGACACTGTCCTTGATAGTTGTTATAGCCTTGTCAGTAGGTCTGATCTTTATAGAACTCACCACTGACCCTGTGGAACTCTGGTCAGCCCCCAAAAGCCAAGCCCGGAAAGAGAAGGCCTTCCATGATGAGCATTTTGGCCCCTTCTTTCGAACCACCCAGATTTTTGTGACAGCACGGAATAGGTCCAGCTACAGTTACAACTCCCTACTGCTAGGGCCCAAGAACTTCAGCGGGATCCTGTCCCTGGACCTGCTGCTGGAGCTGCTGGAGCTGCAAGAAAGGCTTCGGCACCTCCAGGTGTGGTCCCCCGAGGCACAGCGCAACATCTCCCTGCAGGACATCTGCTATGCGCCCCTCAACCCGCACAACACCAGCCTCTCCGACTGCTGTGTCAACAGCCTCCTTCAGTACTTCCAGAACAACCGCACGCTCCTGCTGCTCACGGCCAACCAGACGCTGAGTGGTCAGACTGCCCTGGTAGACTGGAAGGACCATTTCCTCTACTGTGCAAAGTGAGTAGACCTGAGGAACCAGGCCAGAACACAGCTCCGTCCTCTGGAGCCAGGGACAGCTCCGACGTACGCGGATCAGGGCCATCACGCGTCTGAGTCTATTTGAGTCCCTTCTTAGAGCTCACCCCCATCTTATGCCTGTTCCCTGCAGGGCATTTGTCCTATCAGTCCTTCCAGCTCTAGGCCACAGGACCTATCCTCCCATGATGCTCCTGATGTGGTGCTAGTTTAGTAATTTTTAGGCTTATTTTAACTTCACATGAATGAATATTTTGCCTGTGTATATGTATGTGCATTGCTTACATATGTACCTGGTGTTGAACAGGTCAGATGAAGTTAGAATCTCAGGAACTGGAATTGAGGTCAGTTGTAAGCAGCCAGGTGGATCCTGGGAATCAAACTCTGGTCCTCTGCAAGAACAGCACTTAACCACTGAGCTCTCTCTCTCCTGACCTTCATAGAGTCTTCATTTAAATCTCAAAAGTGATGGCTCAGGCAGTGTGTATCCTTGTACTGTTTTGTTTTCCTGACTCAGCGTCAGGATCTGTAGGGACTATGGTAGCTTCAGAATTGGCTAGAAATAAGTTCATTTGGGCTCAGCCAAGATGGTGGCTAGTCTCTGGCCCCAGGTATCAGGCCAGGCGTTCTAGGGCAGTTTTGTCCATATCCCTATGCTGCTGACATGTTGGGTGGCATAAACAGGGTACCACGAGACCATCGAATGGAGAGAAGGGTGGTGAGAGGGCGAGTGGTGGAGGAGGCTCCCGAGAGAGAAGTGGAGAGTGAAGTGCCTCAAATGGCCTTGCTGTCTCCACCCTGCTCGGGAGCAGACAAGGATGGCAGCAGGTAACAGCACCTGCCTGCTGTTATGAAAACAGTTTTGACCCTGCACCTCTCGGCCTCACATTCTTTAGAGCCACAAGAGTAGAGAAGAAAGCCTTTGCTGACTCTCCCTGCTACTGGCTGTCCATCCTCAGCTGAGCCGCAGGTGTGGGCTGCTTCCTAGAGTGTTCATGCCGTGGCCTCGGATACAGCAGAGAGGGCTGTGGAGAGGCACTGGGGGTACTGTGTGGTTTGTTGTTGCTTTTGATTTTGTTTTAAGACAGAGTCACACTATTTGAGGTCGTCCTCAAATTCACTTTTTTTTTGCCTCAGTCTCCTGAGTACTGAGGTTGTGTAGGCCTATACTTGGCTTGAACTTTCTTTTCTTTTTTTTTTATTTTTTTTATTTTGGATGCTCCCAACTCTTGGTGAGCTGATTATGTTAATTTCATAGACTGGAAAACTGAGGCTCAGAGTGGTATGGTAAGGTGCTTAAGGTCACACAGCAATTTAGCTCTCCCAGATAGCTCTATTGACCAATATACTCAGCTGCTCAGAGCTGAGAATGTATGCGAAGGGCTTTGTGCAGGCTTTGTTCTGTCTCCACAGAGGTGTGCTCTGTAGAAAGGGTTTCGTTGAAGGGGACAGGCTTGTCTAAGTGCACTGGCTGAGTAGCTGTAGACACAGAGCTCTGCGCTCCAGGGCTCAAGTCAACACTTGGAGGGTTTCAGGCTCTGGGAGAGAGAACATGAAGAAGAGCACTGAGGCCTGTGCAGGAGACAGCCCTGGGTCAAATCTGGGCCCATCACTTGATTGGGTTGCTCATTTAGAACTGGGATAATGACAGGTTTGGAAGGTTTGGCAATGGGAAGGGACATGAGGAACATGGAGAAACCATTCTACAGTATCTGCCCAAGGGAGACACCCAAGGTAACCCTTCCTCAGTGGACTAGTGAACCCACCTTGTGGGAAGATGACCATATTGAACCCTCTGGGCCAGGTAATCTGAAGTCTCTGCTCCTCCTGCAGGGGGAGCTGAGGGTCTGGGGTAGGGTGGGGCCAAAAGAACCAGGCAGGGCCAGGAAAGGCTCTTTCCCTTTGTGGTTTCCCTGTAGTGCCCCTCTCACGTTCAAAGATGGCACGGCTCTGGCCCTGAGCTGCATGGCTGACTATGGGGCCCCCGTCTTCCCCTTCCTTGCTGTTGGGGGTTACCAAGGTAAGTGAGGTAGCCCTGGGAGGCTACTGAAGGGACAGTTTTAGGGGAGGAATAATTGGTAGGAGGGAGAGGCCATGGTGATGAGTGTTTTCAGTACCTGGGGGCCTGGCTTAAGGGGGCTGAAGATGGTGCTTCCTGTCTCCCCTCTGCCACTCTCCTCATTTCTTAATGCTGCCCAGGAGCTCTGGTTTTGTGCTTTTCTCTGGGGAAGGGAAATGGAGCATGGGATAAGGCAACTATTGGAGTTGGGAAGCAGGAGAGGAACAGGAATGGGGAAGGTTACAGCTTGAGGGGAAGAGGGGCAAGGGTGCAGTGGGAGGGAGACTCAGAGTTTCTCTTCCCAGGGACGGACTACTCCGAGGCAGAGGCGATGATCATAACCTTCTCTCTCAATAACTACCCTGCTAATGATCCCCGCATGGCCCAGGCCAAGCTCTGGGAGGAGGCTTTCTTGAAGGAAATGGAAGCCTTCCAGAAGAGCACAGCTGACAAGTTCAATGTTGCATTCTCAGCTGAGGTAGGGACCCTGGCAAGTTCCTGGTTCTGTGCTTGCAATCCATAATAGTGTGGGTCAATTCCAGCCAAACCCACATCCTGGCTCTACTTGCTCCTGAATGGCCCTGGGCAGTGAACGCCTGTGCCCACCCAGATATGGTGCTTGTGTTAGAGGCTCAGGTAGTTCCCCAGAGCATGCAGCGGGCCACCCATGATAGAAACTCAGAACGTGGTCAATGAGCTGGTTGTGTGCCTGCAGCGCTCTCTGGAGGATGAGATCAACCGTACCACCATCCAGGACCTGCCTGTCTTTGCCATCAGCTACATTATCGTCTTCCTGTACATCTCCCTGGCTCTGGGCAGCTACTCCAGATGCAGCCGAGTATTGGTGAGAGCGAGAAGGATACAGCAGGAGGGATCCAGAGCCTAGGACATCTCCAGAAGGCTTTCTAAAGCTCCCCAAGAGAGGGCACCTTAAAATAGCAAGTTGGGCATATCCAAAGAGAACTCCTTGAAGGGTGGTATTTCTTGAACGTGTTCTGTGTTGAAAGGCTTAAGGATCCTGCTCTCTAACATATATCCCCACGGTCCATATGCAAAACTGCCATTTAAAAGGCCATGCGACGCAATTCTAGCAAGATGCAGCGAGGCACACCTGCACTTTTTGGTGCCATGAGCCTGCCCTTGGGAAGCTGGTTTAGCATAGAGACTTAAATGCATACATGGGTTCTTCATTGAGGTGTTTGGCATGTGAGTACCAAGGGTGCCTGTCTGCTTTTCACTCAACCCTGGGAGTAAGGAGGATCTGGGCAGGTGCCCTGGCATCCAATGAGCTGAGCCTCACTCAATTGCAGGTGGAGTCCAAGGCTACTCTGGGCCTAGGTGGGGTAGCTGTTGTGCTGGGAGCAGTCGTGGCTTCCATGGGCTTCTACTCCTACCTGGGTGTCCCCTCCTCTCTGGTTATCATCCAAGTGGTACCTTTCCTGGTGCTGGCCGTGGGAGCTGACAACATCTTCATCTTTGTTCTCGAGTACCAGGTAAAAAGGGAGGGGTTTTTCATTCCCATTGACAACCCAACATCCTCATTAGGCAAAGCCCCACACAGAGTTGCTGATGTCCTTGCAGACTCTTCTCTGTAGGCTTATCCATTTAGGAAACAACCTGGGTTGCCATTTATTCATCCATACTCCTGTGTCGTCTTGAACTTGCTTTCAGTTAAACCCGCACAATGTCCAGTGAGCTTTCTAATGTATTAGATACCGCCTCCTGCCTTTACACTACCATGTGAGGCATTCCATGGCATAAGCTCAAACTACTGCCCATTTAGCCTCTCTTTGCTGTCAAACACTTAGAGCGACGAGAATGCTCAGTCCTTTTCATAGCTAGAATTTACCAAATGGTTCTTTAGGATACAACACAGAAGCAAAAGTATGGCTGTGAGTTGTTGCTAGGCTCCTCTGTCTCCAGAAGGTCTGACAGGTCCTCAGCGTTATCCAGGACTCTAAGCCCTTTACCACCCCACTGCTAGCCTGTAAGGTTTGGTGACCTTGGCAGACCCTGTGTACTCTGTCTCTTTTCCCACACAGAGGCTGCCTAGGATGCCTGGGGAGAAGCGAGAGGCCCACATTGGCCGTACCCTGGGCAGTGTGGCCCCCAGCATGCTCCTGTGCAGCCTCTCCGAGGCCATCTGCTTCTTTCTGGGTGAGCAGGGGCTTCTCTACCTGGGAGCAGGCCTGCTAGGTTACTCTAAGAGGGGGCACAGGCTCTCAGAGGCAGTGAGTGTTTCCTGCTTTCAGTTGTCGATGCTTGCATCTGGCCCATGATGCCAGGATGATCTGACAGACTCTGTTCCCCTATCAGGGGCCCTGACCTCCATGCCTGCTGTGCGGACCTTTGCCTTGACCTCTGGCCTTGCCATCATCCTCGACTTCCTGCTCCAGATGACCGCCTTTGTGGCCCTGCTTTCTCTGGATAGCAAGAGGCAGGAGGTAAAGACAACTGGGCCAGAACCAAGGGACTTACCCTGCCTGCAACACACATTTCCTGGAAGATAGGACATTACTACCAGGAGGGTTGGGTGGGAGGTAGTGCATTGTTCTGAGAGGTTATTTGGGCTCTGTGTTCTCCAATTTCCCATAGAAAGAGATTTTATTTTTAGTTATTTTTGGAAGTATCATCAAACCTCCTAAAAGTAGGTAAGTTTGCAAAATAAATTATAAATAAGTTAGCAGGAATCAAGCTGGTGTTTTTTGATGATGTAAAATCCAGTATTTGATTAAGGCAGGAAGTAAAAGCAACAAAATCTGCAGTGGCCATCACCCAGCCTTCCCTGGGTGAGGTGGATCCTGGGATCTGCCGTGGACCCAGTCTTGAGAGGTTGTCATCCTCTAGGCCTCTCGCCCTGACATCTTATGCTGCCTTTCACCCCGGAAGCTGCCACCACCTGAACAAAAAGAGGGGCTCTTACTCCGCTTCTTCCGAAAGATATACACTCCCTTCCTGCTGCACAGGTTCATCCGCCCTGTTGTGGTATGTGGGCTGAGAGGCTGGACCACTTTGCAGGAGAGACTGGGAGGAGCATGGTTGGGGGCTGCCCAGGCCCAGGGTGGATACTTGGAGCTAGAGCTTGAGTCTGTCCAACTCCAGGCTGTTTCCCAAGATGCCCAACAAAGCCATTCAAGTTTGAGGGAAGATGAAGGCTGTCTGGGGAGAGGTTCTCACGTGCCAGTTTCTCCCTCAGCTGCTGCTGTTTCTGGCCCTGTTTGGAGCAAATCTCTACTTCATGTGCCACATCAGCGTAGGGCTGGACCAGGAGCTGGCTCTGCCCAAGGTGAGCCTGGCCCCCTCTCAGCCTGAGAGGGACAGCAGTGCCCCGCAGGTGGAGTGGGAGTGGCTGCGGAGCGGGCTGCAACAGACGAAGGGACTGTAGAGGTGTGGGTGGGGCAGGGTGGAGCGGAGACCCACACAGACAAGGCTGGGCACCATGCAGAGCTGCTCTAAGTGGACCCTGAGAGGGTAAACCACATCCTTGTTTGGGAAGTACGAGGGCTGAGTGCTGGCTCAGGCCACAGTCGAGGTCCTGTGGTGGAGGGCTAGCCATGCGGCTATCCCCATGGAGGGACTACCATTTTCTTCTATGTGACTTCTCACCAATACCTGTGTTGGGACTCATTACTTTATGTGTATGAGTGTTTTGCCTGCATGTATGTTTCTGTGCCACGTGGGGGCCTAGTGCCCTCAGAAGTCAGAGAGAGGGTGTCAATCCCCTGGGACTAGAGTTACAGATGGCTGTGTTACAGAGCAGCCCTGTGTGTGTGTGCTGGCATTCGAACCCGGCTGCTCTGCCCCCAGCACTTGTTATTCTCCTGTGTTTCTAATTTTCTACTTGTTGGGAAAGCGCTTTTCCAGTTAGCCATAAAGTCATACCCCTTGTCTGTCTTCTGTTTTTTGTTTTGTTTTTGTTTGTTTGTTTGTTTTAAATAACAGTTGTAGCACAGGGTATGAAGTTGTTTCTATGTGCTTGTACTGGTGGGTTCTTTTGTTTCGTTTTGCTTTTGTTGACACTGGTAGCCCAGGCTGGTCTGGAACGCCCTGTTTTCTTGCTTTGGTCTCTTGGGTCACTTGGCAGCACCAGTGCTGGCTTTATAGCGGTTTTAATTTGTACTTTTCTTTCTTTCTTTTTCTCTTTCTCTTTCTTTCTTTCTTTCTTTCTTTCTTTCTTTCTTTCTTTCTTTCTTTCTTCCTTCCTTCCTTCCTTCCTTCCTTCCTTCCTTCTTTTCTTTCTTTTATTCTTTTTTTTTTCTTTTTGGTTTTTTGAGTCAGCGTTTCTCTGTGTAACTCTGGCTGTCCTGGACTCTCTTTGTAGACCAGGCTGCTCTCTAATTCATGGCAATCACCCTGCCTCTGCTTCCCGAGTGCTGGGGTTACAGGTGTGTGCCACCGCACCCAGAATGATTTGTATTTTCAACAATAGAAATGTTGTACATCTTTTCAAGTACATATTGATCACCTATGTATCTTATTTAAGAAAAAATGTGTTTAAGCGTTGCTCATTTTTTAAATTGTTTTTCTTGATGTTGCTGAGTCCAAAGCATTCCCTGTGGATTCTGGAAATTGGTGCCTTGTCAGAGACCTGATTATCAGATGGTTTTTTTTTTTTTCTGTGGGCTACCTTTTTATTCTAGTGGTAGTCTTAGTATGTAAAACATTTTAAAATATCCATGGAGTCCTTTTTCTTTTATTGTGTGACTTTGGTCATGTTGAAGAAATAATTGCCAAATCCAAAGTTATGAAGTTCTTCCTGTTTCTACTAAGGGTTCTTATAGTTTCAGAGCTTATATTCAAGTCTTTGATTCACTTAAATTCTTTGCATTTTTTGTTTGTTTGTTTTTGTTTTTTGAGACAGGGTTTCTCTGTGTAGCCCTGGCTATCCTGGAACTAGTTCTGTAGACCAGGCTGGCCTTGAATTTAAGATAGCTGTGTGCCTCTGCCTCCAAGTGCTAGGACTAAACGTGGGCACCACCACCACCCCACTTTGAGCTGATTTTTATCTACGGTGTTACGAAAATGGCTAAATTTTAATTCCATTCAGCTTGCCCAGGACCATTTACTAAAAAGGATAGCTTTCCTCCAGGTACTCTTGCCAACAATCATTCAAGCATGCGTGTTTAAAGCTCCTTGTTTTGCTCCATTGCTCTCCATGCTGCGCTATCGTGTCAGTACTACACTGCTTTGATTCAGCGGTGTGAGTCTTTCAAATTTGTCAGGATCGATTGGCTATTTGAGTTCTCTAGAGATTACATTTGAATTTTACTTTGAAATTTTTAGATTTCTTTAAAAGCTGTCATCAGTGCTTATGAAGGGATCACACTGAATCTGTAGGTGGCTTTGCTTTGACAATACTGATGGCTTAACAACATTTGTCATCCAGTCCACGAACACAGGATGTGTTTCAGTTTCTGTTTTCCGTAATTTCTAAGAACCACATCCTCCTACACATTTTTTTTTTTTTTCTGAGACAGGGGTTCACTATGTAGCCCTACGTACTCACCACGTAGATCAGACTGGACTTGAACTCACAGAGATTGCCTAGCTCTGCCTTCTAAGTCCTGGAACTTAAGGCATGTGCCACCACACTAGGCCTAAGCCACTGGCTCCCTGCAAGCTCAGTATGCACCACTGAGCTACATGCTTAGCCCTCCTCTCTGAAGGCCAGTTTTGCTGGAAATAAGATTCTTGTCTCCCTTTAGTACTTTGAATATATAAACTCACTGTCTCCAAGGTTGCTGGTGAGGAAGGTGGAAACAATTGAATTGCATTGTGCCTTACCTGGAGACAAGCCATTTCTCTTGTGTTGTCTCCAGTGCTCTTTGCTGTTGGCTTTTGACAGCTGTGTTACAATGTGCTTTGGGCTAGGGTTGCTTCAGATTGTCCTAGTAGGGCTTGCCCAAGTTTTTTTAGTGTTTCTATTCATGCCTTTCATCAATTTGGGGGAGTTTTTGGCTATTGTTTCTTCAAAAAAAAATCCATTTCTTCCATCTCTCTCCTCTTTCTGAAATTCTTACAATGCATATGTGGGTGTATTCCATGTCTTCCAGGGCCTGTGTGTGTGTGTGTGTGTGTTGGTGTGCACTTTATGTGTGTATCAGGGCGTGCTCCTCTAAGTACACAGTTGTGTGTATCTCAGTCTGTATTGTGTACATATGTATGCATGCACTCTGCATATTTCTGAGTCAGTTCCTTTCCATGTGCCTCTGAGCATGCATCTGTGTACACCTCTGAGCATCTACCTTGTGTGTGTACCTCTCAGTGTGTTCCTCTGCATTCTTGTGTTTACCTCAGTAGGCACATTCTAAGCATGCACCCCTATATGACCTGGGGCAACCCCATTACGGATACCCCTGAGACTCACAGATGGTCTTCTTTCCCAGGACTCGTACCTGGTCGATTACTTCCTGTTTTTGAACCGCTACTTTGAAGTGGGGCCTCCGGTGTACTTTATCACCACCTCGGGCTACAACTTCTCCAGCGAGGCAGGCATGAATGCAATTTGCTCTAGTGCAGGCTGTAACAGCTTCTCCCTAACCCAGAAGATCCAGTATGCCAGCGAATTCCCTGAACAGTAAGTGGGTGGTCTCCCCAGCACCGCTCCTTCTCTGCTGCCTGTCTCCTCTCCTGGTCCCTTTCTCTGCGCAGAAAGCCAGAGGAGGCCCAGAGGAGGTCAGGAAGGAGTCACCACCAGGCTCACCTACTCCTATTCACTCTACCTACTCCTCTCCACTGTCTGGCCTCAGGTCTTATCTGGCTATTGCTGCGTCCTCCTGGGTAGATGACTTCATTGACTGGCTGACCCCATCCTCCTGCTGCCGCCTTTATCTCTTTGGCCCCCATAAGGATGAGTTCTGTCCCTCAACTGATAGTGAGTGTGGGGCTGAAGGGGAACATTGCCCATTACAGCTTAGAGAAACTGAGGCAAGAGAGCAGAAAGGACTTGTAAGGCTCTCAGTCCTCCACCAAACCCACAGGGTCCAGGAAGGTTAGGCCTTAAGCATTCATACGTGTATGAGTTATGGAGTATTACGCCGTTGTTTGCAGAGCATGCTGGTTGTGGGCAGTGGGCAGTGAGGTTGGGAGTGGAGCTCTGGCCCCACAGGTGGAGGGCTGTGTTTGACAGGTGTAGAAGATCCCGAAATGGGCTTAACTTCCCTTTCCTACCAGCCTGTCAGGACCAGGAGGGGCACATCTCCCACAGCTGGGGGTGGCAGATATAAACTTCTCAGAACTGGGGGCTCTAGACTGGGGCACAGAGTGAAGTTAGAGCAGGACCTGCTTTGCCTGACGTGTCAATGCTCAGAGTCCCCCCCTCCCTGCAGCTTCCTTGAACTGTTTAAAAAACTGCATGGACTTCACTCTGGGCCCCGTGAGGCCCACAGCAGAACAATTTCACAAGTACCTGCCATGGTTCCTGAATGATCCACCCAACATCAGATGCCCCAAAGGGTAGGTCCAGAGATTGGCTCCTGCTGGAGACACTGTGGGTTCCAGAGATGGTGGACACAGAGGGACAGCAGTGGCCAGCCAAGGCCTTTCTTGGGTACAGTGAGTCGGTGGGCAGGACAAGATCTCATCCCCTCTAAGCCTCTACTCTGGCCTCCTTTTTGCAGGGGTCTAGCAGCGTATAGAACCGCCGTGAATTTGAGCTCCGATGGCCAGGTTATAGGTAAGTGCGGCCTAGAACCAGGAGACGGTCTCAAGCCAGCTAGCTATTGTAGAGTTTCCCAAGAGCACCTACTTGTGTGTGGTGTGTGTGTATGGTGTGTGTGTGTGTGTATAACTGTTCTGGGCCTGTCAGCAATGGTCTTATTTCCCAACTCCATGATCCAAGACTTCACCCATTCTCCCATACAAAGTCCATGGCCACTGTGAAGTGTGTGGCAGATGTTGTAACAGCTGATGTCATACTTGGGAGCCACCCATCCAACACATATCCACTCCTGTCTTACGGAGATCCACTTAGCAGCAGCTGGCTAAGTGAGGTGGGAAGCCTTCCTGTAGAGAAATCCCCACAGCCCTCAACAGAAACAAGGAGGATGAAGCAGGACGTGGTGGCTCACGCCTTTAGTCTATCCAGGACGCAGGGAGACAGAGGCACGCGGACTGCTGTGTGTTCAAGGCCAGTCTGGTCTACAGAGTGAGTTCCAGGACAGCCAAGGCTATACACAGAGAAACCCTGTCTCAAAAAAGAAACAACAACAACAACAACACACCCAAGGGGGGATGAAGTCAGACTGGTGGGGAGAAGGAGCCCAGTGCACTGTCACCTGAACACAGCAGGTAGCAGAACCAGCCAGCCATTTGCACGGAGGAGCCAGCTGCAGTTAGATCAGTGCACACTGGTGTGAGCACCCTGGAGGAGCTGGCGTGGAGGTAGACTGGGTGGTAGATGGGGAGCTTTGGATCAATTCATTTTTTGCCAAAACAACTGAGTTGGCATCACTTGCTACAAGCTGCCCGTAGCACTCTTACTTCACCCGCTGAGATAACTCTTCTATGAAGTCCCTATCTTCCAAGAAGGCAGCCCACCATACCCTGGTCCTCATCTCTAGGCAGCAAAGGCATGCAGAACCCATGTAGTCAAAAGGGGGTGGGGCATGGTGGACAGAGGAGTGGGTTGTTTCTTGGAGGGAACAGACAGCCCCCGCTCTGTGGAAGGCCTGCATCCATCATGGACCCTATTATCCTACATCAGCATCTTTCAAAGTGAGAGCTCCCTCGGTCCCCCAACAGTATCCGCAGCATCAGGAGATGCACACCTTGCCCGAGACATGCCAGACCGAATCTCTGGATGGGGATGACCATCCTTCTGGGTGTGAACCATCACCAGGTGCTCAGAGGTCTGGCATCAGACTCCACAGGCACCTACTACTTTAAGACCGTGTGTCAGAGACTATGTCTTACCTCCTCTGCTTTCCCTGTGCATGGCTGGCCCTCGTTTCTTTTGCTGACACAATACCTGATGAACACAATTAGCAAACATTGTTTATTGTACTTACTGGCAGGATCCCAAAGTCACAGCTCTAATAATTCACTCAGTTTTGTTTACCTGTCTTCTTTTCTAGTCTGTTCCTATAGGAATAGGGAAACTGAAAATTATTATTATTTTTTGAGACAGGGTCTAACGTAGCCCACAGTAGTCTAAAACTTTTTATGTGGTGCTGAACTCCTGAGTCTCCTGCCTCCCAGGCATTGGGACCATAAGTATGAAACACCACACTCCAGCAAAAACCAGGCTAAGTTTTTGTTTAGAAATCCAGCACAAGCATGGTTGTACTGGCACATACCTTTAATCCCAGCACTCGGGAGTGGATTTCTGTGAGTTCGCCTGTTCTACAAAGGGAGTCCAGGACAGCCAGGGTTACACAGAGAAACCCTGTCTCGACAAACAAAAACAACCCCCAATCAAAAAACGAACAAACAAAAAAACCAACAACAAAAAAATCCGGTGCATATTTTGAAAGCACACATAGAAGAATTTGGTTTCAGAGGCTGGAGAGATGGCTCAAGAGTTAAAAGCACTGGCTGCTCTTCCAGAGGACCCAGGTTCAATTCCCAGCACCCACATGGCAGCTCACAACTGTAACTCATGTTCCAGGAGATCTCACACCCTCACACAGACATATATAGAGTGAAAACACCAATGTACATTAAATAAAAATATATAAAAAGGATTTGGTTTCAACAGGGAGATCTTTTACTTTTGTTTTGCTTTTGAGATAGTACCTTGCTCTCTAGCCCAAGCTGGCCTTGAACTTGAGGTAATTTTGCTACTTCTGTCTGCTGGGTTCTGGAATTATAGGTGGTAGGCAAGGGGTGATCTTTTAGGCTTCATCTATCAAAGTCAGGCCTTGACCTCAGAGAGGGGCAGAAGTAGCTACGGTTTGGGGACACTGGTGCAAAGTGCAAATGCAGGCCTTGGGGCTGGAGAGACGACTCAGAGGTTCAGAGCACTGGCTGCTCTTCCAGGGGATCCATATCTGATTCCCATGCGGCTGTTCATAACTTTCTTTAACTCCAGTTACAGGAGATCCCATGCTCTCTTGTGGCTTCCATGGGCACCAGGAATGCATGTGGTACACAGACATTCATGCACGCAAAACAATCACACACATTAAAAATAAATAAATGAGAAAAAACAAAACAAAACAAAACAAAACAAAAGGGTCTACTAGAAAATCCACCAGGAATTTCAGGTTGTGCTGGTCGAACCCTGAACCCAGTCTGATCACATGTGTGTCAGTCTCGGACATGCCAATGGCTGTTGACCCTTGACTTTCCGTCTCTCATTGTGTTATGACCATTCAGCCTCCCAGTTCATGGCCTACCACAAGCCCTTGAGGAATTCACAGGACTTCACAGAAGCTCTCCGGGCATCCCGGCTGCTAGCAGCCAACATCACAGCTGAACTACGGAAGGTGCCTGGGACAGACCCAGACTTTGAGGTCTTCCCCTACACGTGAGAACTGGGGGCCTGAGTCAGGGATGTGGGAGGAAACAGCCACACAAGAGATGTTGGGGGTTGCAGGCTTTGCGTGATCTTGAGGGATGAGAACCAACTCTGTTTCAGGTGTCTCCCGGGGTAAGCTTGGGGCCTGTCCATTTCTTACACGGGGCCAGAACCCAACTCAAACCTCTGAGGCTCATGTTTTCCTTCTGAAGTGGAAGGCCCTTCCCTCCTGAAGGGCTGGTGCTTTGACCACACCCTGATCTCTGGCAGGATCTCCAACGTGTTCTACCAGCAATACCTGACCGTCCTCCCTGAGGGGATCTTCACACTCGCCCTCTGCTTTGTGCCCACCTTTGTTGTCTGCTACCTCCTACTGGGCCTGGACATTCGCTCAGGCATCCTCAACCTGCTCTCCATCATTATGATCCTCGTGGACACCATCGGCCTCATGGCTGTGTGGGGTATCAGCTACAATGCTGTGTCCCTCATCAACCTTGTCACGGTAACCTGCAGAATAGGCCACAGACGGCCATTGGCAGCTGGGTATCTGGACTCATAAGCTACCCCAGTTCTATGTGGAATCTAGGACCCTGCCTGGTGTTCTTTCTCATCCCCTGAAGCCCCCTTCTCTTGCCTCTAGGCAGTGGGCATGTCTGTGGAATTTGTGTCCCATATCACCCGGTCCTTTGCTGTAAGCACCAAGCCCACCCGGCTGGAGAGGGCCAAGGATGCTACCATCACCATGGGCAGTGCGGTAAGTGGAGGGATGGGCCAGCCTGTGCTTCACCTGACCCGTTGCGTCCTCCCTGACTCCTGGCTGTCACCTCCACCAGGTGTTTGCTGGAGTGGCCATGACGAACTTCCCAGGCATCCTCATCCTGGGCTTTGCCCAGGCCCAGCTTATTCAGATCTTCTTCTTCCGCCTCAACCTCCTCATCACCCTGCTGGGCCTGCTGCATGGCCTGGTCTTTCTGCCTGTCGTCCTCAGCTATCTGGGTGAGTACCCGTGCTCACCTGGCCAGGATGTCACAGCTATGAGTATTGGCTAAAATGGTACCTGCTCCCTTGGAAAACTCAGGGAGTCCAGGCCAAGCTCATGACCATACTTCCTACTTTGGAAGCTTTTGTTTTTCATTTAATATGCTGCAAGCAACGTTGCAAGCATTGACTGTGTCTTAAACACTGTGTGTGCTGTTAGGTTTTTGTGTGCACACATACACACGTACTCATACACACACACACACACACAAAAACACAAACAGACACACACAGACACAGACTCACACTCAGACACACACAACACACACACTCATACACAGATACACATTCATACTCAAACACACAGACACATACACAGATACACACAAACATACACAAAGACACACACACTCACAACATATACACACACACAACATACACACACAGACACACACTCATAACATACATACACTCACATACAAAGACACACGACATATACATACTCATACATACACTCATACACACACACTCACAACATACACACACAGACACACACATTCATAACATACATACACTCACACACAGACACACATACTTACACACTCACACACATACACTTCCAGACATATAAACTCACAAAGACACACAGACACACACGCACACAGTCCACTCACAGACATGGACATACACAAAGACACACAGATAACACACTCACACAGACACTCTCATAGACACATAGACACACACACACACAAACACACACACACTTTTCTAGAGATGGCACATTGCACATGCTAGGCAAGTTCTGTAGCACTGAGTCACACCTCAGCACAGAAGTATATTTTACACTGAGAAATGATGTGTATGGGCACACAAACAAACATGAAACTGGGGCTCTCCCTCATTTCTGGGGTCATTGGCCACTGGTCCTCAGGAGCCAGGGAGCAGAGGTGACAAACTTGGGGTTCAATGGCCATGAGCATGAACTGAGATAACCTTCAAGGCCCAGCTGCACAGAGACAGATCAATTTTATTTGGGGTGAACGAGGGTTACACAGAACTTGGGGGAGGGGTGGGGACATCCAGGCTGGGCAAATGTCATTGGGTGAAGGGTTCAGGTACTGAGATCCTCGCTAACACGGAGAGGCATCAGGACTCCCAGGTGCTTGCTGAACAAGTTCTTATTGGGACTTGGAAAGGGAGTTGGACCTGTAATTTCCCCAAGGTCTACATGACGTTTTTCAAGTGGAGGGTGAGGGGGTCAGGGTTCCCCAGGCAGAGAAGAGGAAGCTTTGCTGGCAAAGGGAGTTCTCCATTTTGCACCGAGCTCAGGGCTTTCCGGCAGTGGCAGATCTCAACCTTAGCATCAGGGTTTCCCAACATGAAACCAAGACAAGTATCCCACAAAACAGTGCTTGCCCTTAATACACAAAACGTTCTGATATTTCTGGTTCTGTCCTTTCATTGATTGGAAAATTCTGGTGTTGGTCTACAAGTTTCATTTAATGATTCGGTAATGGGTAATAACTCACAGTTTGAAAATACTACCCTATTTCAAATGTTGGTCTTTGGCATTTCATTTCTCTCAGTGGCAGAAGGCAGGTGGGGCAACAGCAAGTGGCGCCCTTTCGTACTACAGGCCTGTGTAGGTCTTGGGTATGAGGACCCACAGCCCTGTCGCCTCCAGAGCTTCTGCTCTCTGTCCGGGTCTCAGCATCTTTGGCTCTGACGACTTGCCTCTTTCGGCAATCTGAACTTATAGCTTCTCTTCTGAACTCCTTAGAGCCTTAGTTCTCTGCCCTCTCTTTCAATTTGTCACCTTCTTCCTGCCCTGGCTGCTCTCAAGCAGTGGCTTCGAGTATCTCGTTGCCTTGTTGCTGTCTCCCTTGGCCTGCTGTTTGCTCAGCTGTTGGTGTCCAGTAGAGTGCTCTGTCCCTCTGCGGCCACTTTCTTCCTAGTACCAGCTTAGCTCACACTTCTAAGAGGAAGTAAGAAAAGAGCATCCATGCGGCCTGATGCTGCAACACCAGGGGGCGGCCCATGACTTGTCTGAGGGGACGCTGAGCATCTTGCTCATATAACAAGAGAACGTGTGCTTCGGCCAATCACAGTTTATGTGTTTGGAATCACAGTCCTGGTTCTTAGTATCAACTGTAGTCACTGAGGCTGTTCTGGGACAGTCCCAGCTTTCCTTAGGATCAGTTACGTCCTGGTTTGTGCTTTCAGACGACCATGACCGTGCCTTTTAGCATCAGTTACACTGCCAGGGGGAATGTTCACCCTGGGGCTGGTGCAGGCACAGGGTTGTCTGGCTGGTAGGATCTTTTTTTTCCCCTCAAGGCAGCCAGAATAGCAAGGAAGAATCCCACAGCTGCTGCTTAGGAAGGTGGATTGCCCTATCCTGTGACATCTTTGCTTGGGACACAAACACCAGAAGGAGTGTTTAAAATATAATCTGAAAAACAACTCATAACTAATAATGGTTTTAGTAGATTTTTAATGGTGCTTCAATGCTGAACTCACCAAGTGCCCCAGGGAGAAGCAGGTTTCCCTTATCTACCTCTCTTCCTCCACTGTCTAAGCAGCTTACAACAGCTGGTCATTAGGTTATCTCTGCTTCTATGTACTGCAGTGACTGACCTTGTGACTGAATTTTTGACCTTGTCATCCAACATTTTTTTTAGAGTAAACCTGGAGATGTTGATTATTGATGTAGGTTGTTAATTCTCTCCACAAAGCATGATGATGATGGTGACGATGACATTACAGTCATCTATAGAAACTGACTAGCTATCTTTGGGGAGGAGAATGTGTGTATTGGGGACAGTAAAGTACAGGCCTGGGAGATGTTGTGAATTGTGAGCCCAGGGCCTCAGAGCCATAGGCTGGAAGTTTCTAGACTGAGAGAGGCTGGGAAGCGCCAAGGACCTTGCAAGTTTCCCATCCCCAGTGCTGCAGCTGTAATCAGGAATACTCTGGAAACTAGGGCTATGCAGACAGAGCTCCCCAAAGGCACGTGGTAAGTGCAGAGCCCTGCTCCCTGGCTGGCTGTGCCTCAGGTTTGTTGTACAGAGTAAGGAACCAGGCTTTTTAGAGGAGGGTTGCCTATGGTGTCAGCACTAGATTGTCCCAGGAAGAAAGGGACAGAGTGGGTGTCAGAGATGCTCATGAGAGAGCATGCCTGCTGAGGGAGACTGGTGAGGGTGGTGGAAATGCCAGCTGAAATGGCTGTTGGTGGGTGAGGTGAGAGCAAGGAGGTGCAGATGAAGTCAGAGGCCACCTCCCACTAGATTTGCATTTCTGGCTGTGATCCCCGTGCCATCTGCATGCCTCTCTGACCACAGATGTGTGTTCTTCTTTCTCTTCTGCAGGGCCTGATGTTAACCAAGCTCTGGTACTGGAGGAGAAACTAGCCACAGAGGCAGCAACACCCGCAGAGCCTTCTTGCCCAAAGTCCCCCTTCCCTGCCGATGAAAACAGCTATGAAAACACCTATGACTATGTTAACCCCAGCTTTGTTGAATATACCCCTGGAGCTAGTGCTGTTAGCAGCTCTTTGCCCAAATATGACCAAAAGTTCTAACGGAGTAAGAGCTCATCCAGGCTCCATGGCTCTTGCTGGTGAGGGGCCACCAGGGGCTTCCCTCTGGTTGTCCTCAAGGCCTGGGGGGAGGTTGTTTTAGAAAAATGGCCAGCACTCTGGCTATGAGGCAGCCAGCAGCATTGGCAGTGGCCCCTTTGCTCCCATTACCAGGTCCCTAATGCCTTGGTCAGTGTGAGACTACCTTCTCCTTCTGCCCAGGGTCCTGGAGTTGCTAAGAACACATTTGTCTCAGGCTCAGCCATAGTATATATTTCTCACTCAGCTTTTCCTTCCCTTGTCAAAAATATTCCCAGGGGCTGGAGAGATGGTTCAGAGATGTCGTTCTCAGTGAGGACCCGGGTTCAGTTCCCAGAAACTACATAGTGGATCATAACCATCTACAACTCCAGTTTCAGGGGTTTAACACCCTCTTCTGACCTTCACAGACACCAGACATGTATGTGGTACACATATGCATGTGCAGGCAAAGCGATTATACACAGGAAAGAAACAAATAAATCTAAAAAAGAAAAATATCTCCAGAGCCACAGTGGGTGAAGGTGATTGCCAGAAAACTCCGTGACCTGAGTTTGATCCCTGGATCTCACATGATGGAAGGACAGAACCAACTCTTTCAAGTGCTACACACACACACACACACACACACACACACACACAAATAAATAAACAAAATATGAAAATTAATAAAATCTCAATTCTAGGATGAGGTCACAGCTTAGTGGTAGAGCATGCTAGCCTCACAAATGAGTTGCTACCTTCAGTCCTCAGCACTGAAAATGACAGAGAAAGAGAGTCCCAGTCTTGTCCCTAACATGTTATTGCTTCCAGTGACATTAACTGCTTTTGTTCACCAGTGCCCCTGTGACATAAAAAAATTCCCCATTCTATGTCAGCAAGTCTTTTAACATTCACCAGCATCCTGAGAACAGAGAGTGAGCCCACCCTGGGCGGTAACATTGTAGGACATCTTCCTGTGGGAGGTTCTCACAGCACTCATCTGGAAGATGGCATTCAGTTTGGCCTCCAGTTTCAGCAAGTATTAAGCCTGGTGAGGCCAGCTGTGTGTCTGTCTGAAGGCTGACAGCTTCTGGGCTGGGCAGGTTTTCTGGCATAGGTCTTGTGGCTTGGAGCCCAGGCCCATTGGCTTCAGATCTGCCTGGTCTGATCCTGGTGCATCGGTTGCAGCAGAGACCAAGGAGATACCTTGTTCTTTGTGAAGAACAGAGTGCTTAATAAATATTTGTTGAATAGAAATGGTGTTTTCATCACAAGTCCTGCTCTGAATGCCTCTGGGTTAAGGATATTTTTTGCACAGGACACAATGATACGTGTATTGTGGAGTGGTTTATGGAAATATGTTTTGTTCTATTTTTCCTCTCTATTCGCAAGAGAATAGCCTTGTGACATGTTCACTCGCCTTATGAGAGCCTGTGTTGGGCAGGAGTACTGTCCTTCACTGTGAGGTTCAGGGTTAGAACACAGGGCTTTCCCCCTGCCCACAGCAGCCTGTGACATAGGCACATTTTGAGAATCCGCCAGAGAACCCCAGGGTGCACTCAGGATCAAAGGATTGGTTCAGTAAACTACAAGACCCAAGAAGGTGCCCTTTTGGGGTGCGGCTCCATATCCCCTTTCGAACCTTTTCACTCCTTCTGTCCAGCTTCTCTTTGGCTGAGTAGCAGCTGGGGCTCCTCCTGTGATAGATGGGAAGGGAAGGAGCTAGCATCTCTGGAAACTACTGTCTGTTTCTGGTCTGCAGACTCCCTCTGTCTCTCACATTACTAGCTGACAAGGGCTGCTGGCAGGCCAAGAAGGATGGGAAATTTGATTAAAGGAGATCTGCCACAGAATAGAGAGAGAATGGACCTCACAAGTCACCTCGTTAGAACTCTACAGCTGCAGGGTAGATACATGGGTTTGGAGAACAAAACAGGTTCTGCTAACAATGACATTTCAAATCAGGGAAGAATAGACCTAGTTCATGACATGGTAGCAGCTATTGAGTCATTGGATCAAAATAAAGTATCTACAGGTCACATCACACTAACAATAAAATTAACCGTCCTATGCATGCCACTGGGCAAGAAAGTGTTACTTTATCTATTCCACCTGTAAACTCAGCCAGCTGAAACAACTGGCCTGGCAGGATATGTCCACAAGTGCAATAGTGACATATGGGCTAACCATTTTCTAATTTTTAAAAACATGCCTTTGGATTTGTTTATTTCTTTTTAACGTTTAGCTTGCATTTATGTATTTGCACCATGTGCATCCCTAGTGCCTGCCTGTGGATGCCAGAAAAGCCTGTCAAATTTCTTGGAACTGGAGTCCACGCAGTTATGTGTGACCACCATGTAGATTCCTCTGCAAGGAGCAGCAATGCTCTTAACTGCTGAGCCTTTTCTCCAGTCCAGTGTGATTGAACTTAAAGCCAGCTCCGCAAGATAGAACCCATGCCTGGTACTATTAACTGAGTTAAAAACATGTGGCCAACTAGGTCATAAGCCATTGGGGAGAACCTATTATTATTATCATGTTAAATGGACATAGCAACAGAGTTCCCTCCAAGTTCTTATCTTTATACTCATAGATAAGCACATCTCTCAATTTTCATCAGAGAAGCTTCTTTCGCTATAAGCAGCGATTAAGATAGCAACCAATTACTAGTCAACATACAGAGAATAAGGGACTGTGGAGTGCTCAGCTCTACATGGGATGTCAATATCACATCCCCTTCCCATGAGGCTCAGAGACCACTGTGGAAGAGGGGGTGGAAAGACTGTAAGAGCCAGAGGGAGTGGACCACTTTAGTAAAACAGTATTCGCAAGACATGATAGGGCCATTGCATACATGAATTCACATGCAAGATCAAGCCAACCAAAACCCTAGTATGGATGAGGGAGGGGGTCATGAAGTCTCACCCTATCTGAGGCACTACTGGCAACTGATGGCTACATAAATAAAGTTACTCTTCTCCAGGGATGAAGGCTTCGGTGGTTTGAATAGGAATGACGCCCAAAGGGAGTGGCTCTATTAGAAGGTGCGGTCTTGTTGGAGTAGGCATGGCTTTGGGGTCTATCAGGTACTCAAGCTATGCTCAGTGTGGCAAACAGTATCCAGCTGCCTGTGAATCAAGATGTAGAACTTAAGCTGGGTGCAGGGCGCACACCCGTAATCCCAGCACTCAGGGAGGCAGAGGCAGGTGGAACTCTGTGAGTTTGAGGCTAGCCTAGTCTACAAATCGAGTCCAGGACAGCCAAGGCTACACAGAGAAACCCTGTCTAGAAGATTCCCCTCCCCCCCAAAAAAAGATGAGGAACTCTCAGTCCTTCACCAGCACCTGTCTGCCTGCATATCACCATGTTTCCTGCCATGACTATAATGGATTAAACCTCTGAAACGGTAAGCCAGCTCCAATTAAATGTTTTCCTTGTAAGAGTTGCTCTGGTTATGCTATCTCTTCATAGCAACAGGAACTCAAACTAAGATAAGGGCCCTGAGAGGCTACCCATGTTCAAGCAGATGGTCTTACACCCATTCACGTATAGATAGCACTGAATGGACTAGGCAGTTATCAGATTGAAGAGAAAGAGAGAGGGTGTGGGGGAGGCAGAGAGCATGCACACATGAAGTTGGGAGGAAAAAGTTGTGTGGAGCTGGGGAGGATCTGGGAGGGGGACAGGATAGGGGTAGATTAGATCCATGTATAAATATTCAATAAAGTACTTAAAAATTCACAAAACTGCACAAGCTCCAGAAACGAATACGGGAGCCTGTATAAAGCTGGGAGAGACAATTTCCCCAAACACAGACCCAGAAGCCAGAGAGTAAAAGCAAAAGATTTGCCCATATTAAAACAAAGACCTTCTGTTGTACAAATCAAAACAAACAGAACAAAATTCTAAAGAAAGCTGGGAGATGCATGATGGTCTGAAGGGCCCTGTAACAGGTAGGGACTGAGGGAGACTGGTAGTCAAAGTCTGCTTTGATATGTTAACAGGCACCTCAGCCATTTGTCTGGGGTTTGTGACCTAGCATATGTCCCCAGTCCTTTATTTATTTATTTAAAAAATATTATTATTTATATAGTATTCTGCCTGTAGGCCAGAAGAGGGCACCAGATCTCATCGTAGATAGTTGTGAGCCACCATGTGATTACTGGGACTGGGAATCAAGACCTTCGGAAGAACAGCTAGTGCTCTTAACCTCTGAACCATCTCTCCAGCCCTTATTTATTTCTGAGACAAGATTTTACTCTGAAGCCGAGGTTGGCCTAGAATTTGGATGCCGTATCCATATCTGTGACAATCTTACACAAATGTTTTCTTAAAATGTCTATATTCAGAGCCTCACAAAGATCTTTAAACCAGCTTTATACTGATTTAGACTACTTTGACAAGCGCTTATTACGAATGTCATGTGTATACACACGCATACACATACTATACATGCAGATACAGATATATACATTCTACAATATCATACAACATTCCTTTCCGTTTCTCTGGCTCACAAACAAAACGTAGTTGCCCTGTTTTTAAAAAGGTGCTACAAAAAGAAGGGGGAAAAATAAAAAAAAGGCGCTTTGGATACTGAGACAGGAATTCAATCCTGAAAGAAACGCTCCCAAACCACGTGACACCACCTCCAGCGACCACGTCATGTTCCCGTCAGCACAAAGCTTCCGCCCTATTCAAATATGGTTGGCAAGCACTGTCGGCGCCGCAGCTATAGCCGTTTTTGCGTGTAGGAACCCTACTGAGTGCACACCAGCCTCCTTTAGGCAGGTATCACGGCGGAGGAGATACAGCAGTGCATCAAGGAGGACAATCAGTTAACACCAGTAGTAACAAGCGCGGACCGGAAGTTCTGCGTCCTCGCTGTCCGGGGGAGCCGTTAGGCACGCACGCCGGAAGTGGCCAATAGGCCGGTGTGAGGCGGTGCCCACTGTGTTCGCGTCCCTCGGGCAGCAGAGCCATGGAGCCCGGGGCTGCTGAGCTTTACGACCAGGCCCTTCTGGGCATCCTGCAGCACGTGGGCAATGTCCAGGACTTTCTGCGCGTGCTCTTCGGCTTTCTTTACCGCAAGACCGACTTCTATCGCCTGCTGCGCCACCCTTCGGACCGCATGGGCTTCCCTCCCGGGGCCGCGCAGGCCCTGGTGCTGCAGGTGAGGTGGGGAGCGGTGGGCCGTTGGGATCTTGCAGGTCCTTACAGTTCTACCTCTCGGCGCCAGACGTGTCCCTGGGTCGCGTCCTACGCAGGGGACCAGCGCCACTCCTCATCCCAACCCTTCGGATTTTGCCGTTCTCCCTGGGGTGCCAAAGGTGATTTCGTGTAAATGGTCGGTTGTCAGGGACTCGCTGCTTTGGGAAAAGCCTGGGTTTGGGCAGGATGTTCTTCGGTGTTGGAAACTTAAGCCTTGAGGGCCTATGGGCGCCCTGTGGACATCCTCAGAACGGTGCAAGGAGTTTGCTAAGCTGTGTTCAAACCGTGCAGGCGGGAGGGGAAGGATTTTCACAGGGGCAGAAACTTGAATATTTCAGAACTCCCGGGCTCAAGAGGTGGCAAGAATGACTGGTATGTATTGATTGGTGGGTGTGGCCGCTTGCCAGTGACTTGCTAGGTCGAGGACAATTAAAATGATTTGAAATTTACATTTGGATCTAAATCTGTACGTCCTACGTTAAATTTATTGTTTTTGAAGGGTTAACTAATTACTGCCTGAAGTTTGGACACCATTTAAAAATTGTTTTGCTTTGAGATAGGGTCTTGTTATGTGGCCCTGGTTGGCATGGAACTTTCCAGGTAGTGTCTTCGAATTTATAGTCCTTCCTCTGACTCTCCAGTGCTGGGATTGTTGACATTGTTGACTTAGTAATAAGCAAACATTTAATGGATATATTTAACACTCACTCAGCTGCAATATAGGTTCATGGTCTGTCTATTCATGACAGGTTCAGAAAAGAAAGCAAGCACTGTATAATAGAAAACTGCTAGTTCTCTGTCTGTGTGGCAGAGTGTTTGGGAGGCAGTGATAGAAATGGTAGTTATGAAATTGAGAAAGTTTTGTGGGAGAGGTTAGACTTTCAGTGAGATTAAAAGTTTGGGGGAAGCCAGGCTCAGTGGTCCATGTTTGTAACCCAGCACTCAGGGAGGCAGAGGCAGGTGGATGTCTGTTCTCAGCCAGCCTGGTCTACAAAGCAAGTGTAGTACAGCCAGGGCTACACACAGAGAGACCCTGTCTCAAAAAAAAAAAAAAATTGGGGAGGAGTATCAAACTTGACTATTAGAGTCTGATTCTCTAGCACCTATAGAAAGCTTCATGTTACCTTCTGAAGTCTTTTTTTTTTTTTAGATTTATTAATTTTTTTATATGCACTGATGTTTTTGCATGCACATATGTCTCTGTGAGGATGTTAAATCCTCTGGAACTGGAGTTAGACAGTTGTGAGCTGCTGTGTGGGTGCTGTGAATTGAGCCTGGGTCCTTAATCGCTGAGCCATCTCTCCAGCTCCTTGTTTTTTGTTTTCTGAGACATGGCTTCTCAGCGTAGCCCTGGCTGTTCTAGAACTCACTCTGTAGACCAGGCTGGCCTCTAACTCAGAGATCCACCTGGGATTAAAGTTAAACACCACCACTGCCTGGTTTACCTTTGAAGTCTTAATCCAGTCTGTGGGCTTATCAGGAGTTACTTTCCTCAGTTTCTCAATGGGAGAAACCGAAGCTTAGAATGTTCTAGTTCCTGTCAGCATATGGCAGTCAGGTGATCTGTGGGATGGTTTCTACTGAGGTTCAGTTTCAGAATGGAAACTGATGGAGTTACTGTAGTAATTCAGCCTCCCTAGTGGCCCAGGTGCCATTTGAGTAATTGGAGAGTGTGAGAAGCAGCTGAAATGGGACCGTCTGTTACTGCATAATGAAGTCTTGCCACTTGATCGTCACACTCTGAATTTGACTTTGACGCATCAGTTCAGGAGGTTAACTGATAGGACAAGAATTTCGCTCAGCTCTTTCCTCATAGCTGGAACTCATGACTTCAGCTTTCTGACTCCAGATCTTTCTGCTCTGGCATTCAACCATTCCATAGCATGGTGAAAACTTTTGTTTTAGTTGTAGAAAGGTTTGGAGGAAAAAAAGAGTATATCCTAGTAGCTAGTATTCGACTTTCTGGAGTATTACATCATGTTTTAGCTTCAGCACAATTTGAGCTGTTGCTTTTTGCTTCTCTGATGAACTAATAGAGGCAGTGCACTTACTTATCCTGTAACTTTATAAAACAGCTATCTCTGAAAGGGTAAGATACCTCTGTAGGTTACAGTGTGGTGACCATGCTATTGGAGGTAGGGAGCAGGAGAAGAGGAAGGGTGAATCAGATATCCCAAGTTTCCAAGTCTGGGTGACTGGAACAGTGACATTCGTTAACTGACTGTCACATGGATTTGGGGGTAGGGTTAATTTAGACAAGTTGGAATTGTGGCACTGGATCCTGCAGGAGATGGGGTAATTGGTAAGGTCTGAAGAAGAGCCGAAAGTAGAAGACAGCTGGGGAACAGTCACAGTTAAGGGCATTGGGTTTCCCCGAAGACACGGGGACAGTCTCAGGTACAGGCTTAAGAGGTTTTTTGTTTGTTTGTTTGTTTGTTTGTCCTTGCCCCTGTTTTCAACTATCAGCATTAAACAAGAGACTTCTTTTTCTTTTCAGTTTTTTGGAGACAGTTTTTCTTTGTGTAGCCCTGGCTATCCTGGAACTTGCTTTGTAGACCAGGCTAGCCTCCCAAGTGCTGGACTCAAAGGCATGTGCTACCATGCCCAGTGACTATTTTCATTAGTTAGATCATAGTGAGTCCCCAAAAACCTGCTTTTTCTTAATTTACAGAAAACCTTTGGCAAGAGGCTTGTAAGGTGGGTTCAGTATTGGTAAGGGTTTTGTTGTGGAGTGATATTAAATATCATCAGATAGAGTGACTTAGTACACACAATATTATCTCATTCCTACTCATCTGCTTGTTTTTTGTTCCTGATTCTGTGATCCTAAGATTCCTTCCTGTGACTTTCTCTAGCAAAGTGTGAACATAGGCAGAGGTGGTTTGGATATGTTCTGTGGACCTTGAGAGCTTCCTGCTGATATTTTGGAGAGTGGACTGTTGATGTATGTGCTGTTTGTTTTTTGTTTTGTTTTTTGTCAACTTAATACAAACCAGGAGAGAGGTAATATTAATTGAGGAGTTGCCTTCATCAGACTGACCTGTAGGCAAAGTCTGTGGGGCATTTTCTTGATTAATGATTGATGTGGGGGATTCACTGGGGAATCCTGGGGCAGGTGGTTCTGAGGTGCGTAAGAGCAGGCAGAGTGGGTTAGCAGGTGTCATTCCACCATAGCCTCTGCTTCAGTTCCTGCCTTGGCTTCACCTGATGATGGACTGTATCCTCTAAGCCAAGTTGTTTTTGATCCTGATGTGTTTATCACAGAAAGAAAGCAAACAAATACAATGCCGTGTAAAGTATCTCACTTTTTTCCTTGTAAGGTCCTAGAGCAGGAATGAAGTTTGTGAAAATTTTGTTCTGTTCCATTGTGTATTAGAAAATGTTAAGAAAAAAGTAGTTCACTTTGACATGTCAGTGATAACTCCTGGAGGCCAATGTAAGAAGCACTGCTTATCGGAAGGCATCATTAGGACAGTCAGGAAGCTATTTGGTTCTTACTCCTTTTGTAACTTGTTGAAAAATCCTAGGCAAGTCAGTTCATCTCTTGTCCTCCTAGATGGCTTATTGAAGACCATGGACATCTGTTACAGTGTAGGACTCTATGACTCTAGGGTGAGTACTGTGAACATAATGGCAGCTGGAGCTCAGGAGTGGCATGAGAACCGAGCAGTGCAGTTGGGCAGGTAGAAGAGGCTCAGCTTACAGAGTCACAAAGGCCTCAGGAGGACTGAGGACACTTAGGCCCTAGTTTGGAGCAGCCTATAATGGCAGTCTGAGGTTACAGGAGACAGTCCTTACTGCCTGACCTTTTGTAGTTAAGTTGAAGATCTGAGGTGTCAGAGATAGAGTGATTTTGAACACAAAGGACTCAGACACCTGTGAGCATGGATGCTGGAGAGAAGCTAGTTAAGTCTTAAGGTTTCCTGCAGAGTAGCTATGGTTCTGGGTTTGTCTATAGGTGTTTTGTTTTTTGAGACAGAGTCTGACTGCGTACTCCTGGCAGGGCTGGAACTCACTGTGTATCAGTCATTATTTATACCAGGCTAGCCTGAACTCTCAGATCCACCTGTCTCTTCCTAATGGGTGCTGGAATTAAAGTTGTGTGCTAACATGCCTGGCTTTTGTTTCCAGACTTGTTAGGATTTTATTGCTTTTCTTCTGGCTCCATTGCCTTTTTACTGTTTGTTGTGTCCTGTGTATTATTTTGCTGTGTCCTTTTGCTGATAGACCATAAGTTACTTAACCTCTCTGAATGCCGTTTTTTATTTTTTATTTTAGGATGTTGGTAGTCTTCACGGGGCGTTTGTTAGTTTTGAAACTGTTTGTAGAAATATGCAGCAAAGTTAGCACCCATCTTTTGTTTTGTCTTCCAAGCAGTGCTCAGACACTTAGTGAATGTTTACAGAGTCCTAGCCTTTTGGAGTAGGTGATTCCCACTCATGTCCCAGGTCATTTCCTCAGCCTTCACTACCTCTGCCTAGTGCAGGGCTTCTTGCTGTTTCGTGGGGATCCCACTTCTTAGAGCTGTGCTGGTTCCTCCAGTGGCCTTTATGGAAGATGCACTCTTCCTTAAGGGCCAGTTGAGAACCCTATTCTCCTTCCTCTGTAGATTTCTTTCTCTAGAAATGTTCCTTCCCACCACAGTCTGACAGGGCATCTGGGTTCTATGGTGCTCCTCTTGCTAGAGTTCTATCAGTGTATGTACTTGTGTAGTACTGAAGATGGAACCCATTGCTTAGCTCATGACTAAGCAGGTGTTTCTACCACTGACCTATATCCCCAGCCCTTTAACTAAACTTGTTAATGGTCCCAGCACCTCTGTGAATGTGACTGTCTCAGAAAAAGTTAAGGGTGTGCCTGCATACCAAAGGAGGACTATCAGGACTATCTGGGAAAATCCTGTTAGAAGTCTGAGGTAATGGGAGTGAGTTTGTATCCTTTTGCTTTTGGAGTTTGTGTTCCAAACTCCAAAAGCGATAGCTATAGGCTCAGAGTGGGTGTTTATGAAATCAAGTACTCCTATATCTCCTTAGCTTTCAGTTCAGAAAGGGTAGTAATAGTCTGGTAAGCCTGAGTGCATTTTGTAGATTGATGTTTTATCTTTCACTTTCTAAATTTTTCACATTTTTATCTTTTATTTTTATTTTTATCTTTTATTTTTTATTTTTATTTTTATCTTTTATTTTTTCTAATTTTTCACATTTTTATCTTTCACTTTCTAAATTTGAATTTCTGCACCACCATGGATCCACACCCTGAGTGTGTTCTTCCTATTACCAGCACAATGGATGGGTAAAAGTAGTGATAATTGCGGGTCATGCCTCTAACCCCAGCCCTGGGGAGGCAGACACAGGAATCTCTGTGAGTTGGAGGCCAGCCTGCTTGCTCTACAGAGTGAATTCCAGGACAGCCAAGCAACACAGAGAAACCTTGTCTTGCAACCCCACTTCCTTACCCCAAAAAAGTAATGACAACTAAAGCTGTCTAGCTTTGTATCCTCTAGATTTGTAAGTACTGTTAGCTTTGACTTGTTTTTTAGTTTGTTAATTTTGGAAACTTCTTGAGGAAGAGCAGTTCCTACCAGCTTTTGATGAAGTTCTAGAACGTTTACATTTTGCTTTGATTTACTGCTAATTAATTCTGTATTCAGTAGATTTTGTTAATTTCTATGGTGTGTGGTCTAATAGGGGCAGATGAAATTATTGTTGGATTGATGTTTTATTTTTAGGTCTTTAAAACATTTGATCACATGGCTCGCCAGGATGATGAGAAAAGGAAGAAAGAACTTGAAGAGAAAATCAGAAAAAAGGAAGAAGAGGCCAAAGCTGTGGTAGCTGATACAGCTGAGAAAGAAGCCGTGCCAGTCCCAGTGCAGGAGGTAGAGATTGATGCTACTGCAGAGTTGAGTGCGCCTCAGGAAGTAGAAAAGGTGGAGCCCCCAGGCCCCCAGGGCTCCGAGCACAAGGTCCGTGGCTTGGAGAAGGCAGAAGCTCCAGAAGCAGTTAGCACTGCTGCTGAAGGCCCTAAGGAACCCCCTGTGCTCCCCAGGTAGGAACATTTCCCTGCATTGTCCTTCTTTCTCTGTTGTGGTTAACTTTGCTTCTGATTGGCTTTTGCTTGCTGTAGTTTGTAAAATACCAGTTCCGTTTTGGTGGGTGGTGGTTAAATAACCGAAACTTACTTTCTAATAGTTTTGGAGGCTGGAAACCCAAGATTAAACCCTGGGTTGTTTGTTCGAAGGCCTCTATCAGTGAGTGGCTTGCAGACAGCCATCTTCTGCACCTTCATTTGGTGGTCACAGCCTTTGTGCTTGGCTGTGTCTTAATCTCCTATTCTCAAGCAGCACCTCAGACACATTAGTGTGCCAGACTGTCTTTACCGTAGAGGACTCTCAGTCAGCTAAAGTATAATCTTTATTTATTGTGTGTGTCTCTGTGTGTGTTGCTGTATGAATGGGTGGGCATGTGCCACAGAGCATGCATGGCAGTCAAGAGAACAACTTGCAAAAATCAGTTTTCTTTTTCCATCTCGTGGGTCCCAGGGATTGAACTCGAGTTGTCAGGTTAGGTGGCAGACACCTTTACCTGTTAAACTATCTTGGCAGCATCTAAATGTAATTTTAATAAGCCCTGAATCACTTCTAGAACAAAGTTGACTTGTTGGGAAAAATTCTGGGAAAAGTTTTTCTTTCTGTCATAAAACTTTGTAAATTAGCACCTGACTTATGAAAGCTGCAGATAGCACATGAATTGTCATTTAGAAACACTTCTCCAGTGCCGCTGGCTCCTTTTCAGCTGCTCAGTCATTGTGCTGAGTGCCATTACTTCCTGCTCCAGCACCAACACCACTTCTTTATCTGAGCATTTATTTAGCTTTCTGTGTTTGCAACCTGCACAGCAGTCCTTTAGTTGTATATTTGGGTGCTCTTTTAGCTTCAGTCTTATTTTTTTTCACCGTTTGAGACAAAGTAATGATCTGTTCACAGTCATGTAGCCATTTGAGGGCCAGAGCCAAAATTAGAGCAGGTGTTGCCTCCCAAAGCCTTTACTGCATCTGCGTGTAGCCACAGTGACTTGATTCTTTGGTTTGTACCTTTAGGACCTTTTAATTCTAGAGCTGGTTGGTCTTTTTTTTTTTTTTTTTTTTTTTTTGAGGCAGGGTTTCTCTGTAGCCCTGGCTTTCCTAAACTTTCTCTGTGTACCAGGCTGGCCTTAAATTCACAGAGATCCACCTGCCTCTGCCTCCTGAGTTCTGGGATTAAAGGTGTGTACCACCACCTCTTGGCTAGGGCTAGTTTATCTTAACACTTTGATCTTTGGGACTAGCTTCTCAGTGCTGTAGGGTTCAGCTCTTCAGAAAAGTCTTGCCATGTGCACATACCTATAATCCCAACACTTAGAATCAGGAAGATCATTGAAGTTTGAGGTCAGCCTAGTCTACAGAAAGAGTATGAGGCCAGCCTGGGCTACAGAATGAGACCTGTCTCAGAAACAAAACAGAGACTACCTCACAATGTTAGTGAGTGCAACAAAACATGCTTTGCCTGTCTGTTTATAAAGTGATTTGAAGACAGCCAATGTGGATGTTGTGAGAGTCAGTTTTTTCTGTCAGTTAGGCAAGGCTATGGTTTCTAGTCTCAAATACTTGTGCCAGTGTTGCTATGAAAGACTGTGTAGGTTTGGGTAGGGTCTGCAGTAGTTGACTTTAAGCAGGGGAGGCTAGCCTGTGTGAGTGGACCTGATCAACCAGCTGCAACTTCCCTGAAGTAGAAGCATTTGCACTCAGTTTTTGGGGAGTTTACCGTGCCCTGTGTGGATTTTGGACTGGCTCAGACATCCCCCATCCCCACAGTTAAGTTCATTTCTCTGTCCATTTGTCTATCTGTTTGAGACAGACTCTCTCCTTGTAGCCCTGCTGTTCTGGACCTTTCTATATAGACTAGGCTGGTCTCTGCCTTCCTAGTGCTAAGGCTAAAGGTGTGTGCAGCAGTGCCTGGCTCTACACTTGTTTATTTATGCTTTAATGTGTGTATGGGTGGCATTGTGCCAAGGGTGCATGTGTGGCGGCCAAAGGACAAGTTATGGGGCTTGGTTCTGACATTCTGTTGTCTGGGCTCCAGGGCTTGAACTCAGGTTGTCAGACTTGGTACCCTACTCAGCAAGCCGTCTTACTAGCCTTCATGGAAACCTTTTTAGTATTTGCGGCTAGTTCTGTTTCTCTGACTTAATTCTTGACAAATACAGATGTTTCATGGTATAATTAATGTTAAGTGGGACTAAGAACATATACTTCCCTGTTGAATGCCAAATTTTAAAAGCCTATTAATGGTGGCTATAACAGAGTGGTGGAGTAAGGAGTGTTTTAATTATCTTAATTATCTTTGTGTTTGTTTGAGTGCACGTGGAGGTCAGAAGGCAACATTGCATGTTGCTCTCCAGCCTCCTTGTTTTTTTTTTTGTTTTTTTTTTTAATCCAGATAGGGTCTCATTACTCTGGAACTTTGCCAGGTAGGCTAGGCTAGGTGAACAGTGAACTTCCAGGCTTCCACCCGTCTGCTTTTCCTGGACTAGGATTAGAAACCTCCCTCATCCCTGACTATTTAATTTTGTTTTGACTTGGGTTCTGGAGGTTAAACTCAGATCTTTATACTTTAAAAAAAAAATTTTTTTTTTTTTTTTTTTTTCAAGACAGGGTCTCACTATATAGCTTTGGCTGACCTGGAACTCACTATGTAGACCAGGCTGGCCTTGAACTCACAGAGATTGATCTGTGTCTGCCTCCCAAGTGGTGGGATCAAAGGCGTGCGCCACTATTCCTAGCTTAGGTTTTTACTGACTGAGCCATCCCCTCAACTCTTCATTTTTATATTTATCTTTTTTAAAAATGCAAATGGGGAATTTTGTTTTACTATTTTTTTTAATTCTTAAAAAAAAAAAAAAAAAGATATTTGGTTTTGATGTGAGTAGTGGACCAGAATAACTACCTTATTGCAGGGACTCTGCTCTAAATTCTTGAGCCATGAGCTGCACTGTGGCTGACAGCCCCACTCAGAATGCTACTAGAGTAGTAAGTTTAGAGTGACGATTTGCATGTTAGAAACCAACCGTTTTACGTGCTCTTCGGGTCAGACTTCTGTCCTGTCATTTCTTTTAGTGCGAAGAACGGCAGCATCTCATCCTTCAGTAGTTTTAACTAGTGAATAAGTTAAAGTTGAGGCATTAATCTATCATAGCTGCAGCCGAGAAGCAGTGTTTCTGCACATCTGAAAATGGAATGTCAAACACTGTTTTTTTCCTTGTTCTACCTAGGGCTGGATCCCAAGTTCCTCTACCAATTAGCTATGCATGGTAGATGTGAAGATTTGTCTTTTGCCAGTGGAATAATTGAAGAAGAATCTTGAGGTGACCACACCCAAGCCCTTCTTCTGAGAGTACTCTTTCCAAAGTTGGTTACCAGGACCTGAGACTCTGAGCACTGATTTCTTTTTTCCTCCTTTGGTTTTTAGACAGGCCTTTTGGCCCAGGTTGACCTTGAAGTCCCAATTCTTTTTCCATCTTCCAAGTGCTGGGATTACAGGTGTGTGCCACCACGCCTGGCTTGGATTCCTCTTTCTTCCCTCACCCCCATGTTTGATTGCTGTTTCTGATGGCCTTTGTTAGACAAACACTTGCTGCTGGCTTATATAGCATGACAGATACTCCTTCTCTTCAGTAAGTCTGTGACATGCTTATTTAACAAATTTTGGCATAAGTGTTGGGGGAAAAGAAAGACTGGATAATAAATACTGTATTTATAGTTTGCACATGCATTCTTATTAAAAATTGTTCATTAGAGTATATAATACACTATGTTCTTTGGAGTTTTTGTTGTTTTGATTTTGTTTGTTTTTTTTGAGACAGATTCTCACTGTGTGCCCTTGGCTGCCCTTGGAACTTGCTATGTAGTCCAAGCTGATCTCAATTCACAATGATCTGCCTGCTTCTGCCTCTCCTTAATAGTGTACCACTGTGTGTCTGGCTATTAAACTTCATGGTTCTTGTGAGTTGTGTGTTTGTGTGTGTGTGTGTGTTTAACGCTTTGTCACAGCCAAAAGGCTGAGAAGCAGTCATTGTGTGTCTTTTGAAACCTAGTTTACCTAACAGTGCAATGAACTGTCTTCCGGAATATAGTTAATGACTTCTCTCAAATAGTCTTGTCACCACAGCCACGATAGAGACATTTGTAGTACCTGATTGCACAGTGCCTGCCTCTTCTTCCTGTCCTCAGGCTCTGCGACCTTGCAGTGTTCTGCGACCTTGCAGTGTTCTGCCTTAAAGTTTTATAATATAGCTTTAAAAAAAATTACATTTATTTGTGTGTGTGCTTGTGTGCACACATATGCACATGGAATTAGTTCTCTCATCGTGTAGGTGCTGGGGATTGAACTCAGGTCATCAGGTAAGTGCCAAGTGCCCTACCCAACTGAGCCATTTTGTGGGCACTTACCAGTTTCCTTCTTAGGAATTACTTAAACATTTTTGTTGTTGTTTTGTTTTTGCTTTGGAGACAGGGTCTTGCTGTATACCAAGGTTGTTCTCAGCCTTTTGTGATCCTCCTGCCTCCACCTTCCAAATGCTAGAATTACACATATGTACCACCATGCCAGGCTACAGTATACATTTTTTGCTTATGTATAATGATGTAGAGTTTTTACATATAAAGCCGCAGGTACAGTATTTTTTGGGTGATTAAAGGGGCTATTTGAAGGAAATGTTAATTTGATGTAATTTTGCTGTCACTCTGATGTTACTATCTCCCCACTAATAAGCTACAATTGCCATAAGTCCCATTGTTGTTTTCACCTTCTGTCACTGCTGGGAAAGTCAGAGCTCCCCCAGTGCTGAGCCTGGCATGGTGGGTGGCACATGCCTTTAGTTCCAGCTCCCTGAGAGGCTGTGGTTGAAAATTGCTTGAGCTTTCAAGCCTAACACCAGTCAGCCTGGGCAACATAGTAAAACCGCATTTAAGGAACAAGGAAAAGAAGAAACAAAAGGAACAGAAGTACCAGGGTGCTTGAAACACCCACTTAATTCCCACTCATTTGGGTACAAAAAATTTCCTGGTTGTGCAAGACTATAAAGTACACCCTAGTTTTGGGAGTTGTCCATAGTAGATACTGTTTTTTGTTTTGTTTTGTTTTGTTTTGTTTTGTTTTGTTTTTTGTCTTTTTGTCTTAGTGTCTATGTTGCAGTTGATCAGTAACCATTCCTGTGAGCATGGCTAGTCCTGTGGAAAGAAGGGACATACAGCTTTCAGCACTTCTCATGCTAGTCATAGTCAGCTCTTTTAAGTTGCCTGCTATGGCTCACCTCTTGGCTTTGTCCCTGTAGACCAATGTAGGTTGTTTCCCTCACAGCCAAGCTATCAGAGCACCTGCAGTTCAGGCTCTCCACCTGCAGGTGTTGCTACAGGCAGTGGGAAAGCTATGGTTGAGTCTGGGAATCCGGATGAAAGGATCTTGACAGCATGTGGCAGTTCTGCTTTTCTTACATAAATCATGAGTAGAACTCTTTATAAAGGAAAGAAGAGGGGGCACGTAGCAGTAAGGATATCAGTTATCACCCAGGCATGAGGCCGGTCTGGGCTACATACTGAAACTCTCATTTCCAAAAGACAAAAGAGAAAAAACCTAACCAGATAAACAAAGCCAACCCCCCTCACCCTCAAACCCACAACAAAACAAACAAAGGTTATCACCTGGAAATAGTTACCTTGAGTGCTAGGACCAAGAGCTTTTTTGTCCCTTGGATGAGTAATCACACGCTGTTGTGTTGAGTAGGCAGGCGTCATGGTAAGTCTGGGTCCAAACCAGCTGTTTCTCCTGCCTACTGGGAAGTAGAGTAGTGGCAGTGTGAGGAAAGGCCGTCATGGAACTGCATGCTGTATGAGCGGTTTCCCGTAGTTGAACATGGTGCTGAACGAAGCCATTAGTGTTAGTATGTTCTCATATTTTTGGCAGTGTGTCCTTTGTGACTAGGTGTTACAGGGACCTAGGCACGTCTCGGGAAGTGAATCATTTGGAAGCGGCTTCCTGGTAGTGTAGTACCATGCTATGTGCAGTGCTGGGATGTGCTACATAAGTGCTCCATTGGGACAAAAACAAACCACCAGGGTTTGTTGTTGGTGTGTCCCCCACCCACTTTTTCTTTTTCTGTAAAATAGGGTCTTGTAACACCCAGGCTGGCCTCAAACTCACTATTTAGTCAAGTCTGGTTTGAGTTCCTCCTGATCTTCTTGCTTCTACCTCTTAGTTGTATAGCCATGTGCATTGTGGCTGGTTGACCTCAGCCTTCTTTCTGAGTCATCATGTCACAGAGGAAATGATGAGCTCCTTGTCTCCTTGTTGATAAGTCTGCTAGCCTTATGAGTGAGTGTTCAGCCCTCATGACCTGATCATCTCCCAGAGATCCCAGCTGCAGTAGCCTCACCTTGACTTAAGCATAGAAATGTCAGGAGAATGTGAATACTGACTCTGTAGCACTGACACCTTTGGTGGCGTTTGTGTCATTGATGTTCCTTAGGCAGGCTGTCAGAGCAAGGCCTGTGCCCGAGGCTTTCTGGGTGCAGTCATACTACCGAATGCTGGGTCCTTTGGTTTAGCTTTATACAGTTCTCCATTTGTTGGTTAAGGCCTTTCTCAGGTACTTGTTGTGGGCAGTCCTTTGGTAAAGTCATGGTGGCGTAGTCAGAAGTCACCCCATGTTCATCCTGTGGGTTGTTGTGAATGTTGAGTAAAGTAAATACTGAAGACCTGCTTATTGTGGTTTCTGATAGGGTGATTGAGCGCTCAGTCAGCCACTAGCTATTATTACTGCTATCATTTGTCCTACAAAAAGAGAAACTTGTTTTTCTTTTGGATGATACTCAGACAATATTTAGAAAACAGAAAAGTGTGTAAAAGAAGCTCTCACTACTTTTCACTAAATTTTTGGGATATTTTCTGTAGTTTTCCCTATGTATGTGAACATTAATACATTTAAATATGCATATTTATAAACTTTTCTGTTTTTCTGTTTTGTTGAACAGTGTATCTTGAGAATTTGCAGTATTCTTTTTGCACTTTGTAATATGCCTGGAGTGACTCTTGCCCTTGGACAAGGGTGCGTACTGCAGAGCATGTGTTGAGAAGGGAACAAGTAGAAAATTAAGAGTAGAGAGGGGTGTTTCCCTGTTGCCTTAGATTCAGCGCTCTATGGAGTGCACCTGGGGACCTAGCCCCAGCTTTCTTTCTGTTTCATCCTGCAGACAAACTCATCTTGAAATTGCTGCTTTTTAAGGGAAGCTCAGACATCAGAGACCTGTGGAGGGCCTGATAAAAGTCACAGCTGGGAAGAGTTTTGCTTTCTAGAAAGCACTTGCTTGCCTGCTGATTTACTGTTGAGCTAGGCTCTTGTTATCTAGCCTTACTGGCCTAAAACTTCTGCTCAGCTTTACCAGGATTGCAGGTATAATGTTTGGTGCATTTTTGTTTTTTTATTTCACAGATCATTTGATTTCTTTTTAACATCATAGTGATACTAAACAGGCTTTGTTTCCAGAAAACAGTAATTTATGTTTTTTGTTTGTTTTTGTTTTTTGATATTGAAGCTATATCAGAAGTTGACCTGCTGCTCTGGTTTGCCAGAATTACAAAGGCCCTGGGGTTGGGGGAAGAGGCATGATGCAGTAACCTGGAAAAAATATGTTTTTCAAAATAGTGCTAATCACTAATCCGCTTCCTTTTTCAGATGAAAAATTAAGGTCTACCACGGCCAAGGGCTTTGCTTAAAATCCTACAGTTGGAGGGAAGGGCTAGAGTTCTTAAGGATTGAAGTGGCTCTGTTTTGCTAGTCTGAACATAAATATATTTGCTTTGCTTTGTGAAGAAAAAGCAGCTATAACTATACTATCTGATAGATGCTCGGTTGGTAAAGTGGTTGCCTCGCGTGCACAAGGCTCTTGCTTCAACCCACATCACTCCATAGATCAGGTGTAGTGTCACATGCACCAGATCCTGGCACCTGGGAGGAGGCAGGAGGATCAGGAGTTCAGCCTTGAGCTACTTGCAGAGCTCAAGGCTAGTCCTGGCAACCTAAGACCCTGTCTAGAAGTGCTATGACAGCCAACTTGTATTTGAATTGTTCCGTAATAATTTGTGCTATATTTTGCACTAAAGACCTAATAACTTTAATTCATAATACTTTTGTTAGAACTTGAAGTAGAAACCACAGTGGGCATAAGCGTATAGAATTCCCTGTGGCCTCATTGTCTGACTCTCTCCTCTGGCTTCTGTTATTTTGAAGCAAATTCTGCCTCATAATATTTCATCTTAATGTTTTCGGCAAGCA
Organism: Meriones unguiculatus; assembly: GCF_030254825.1. Classification (NCBI taxonomy): domain Eukaryota; kingdom Metazoa; phylum Chordata; class Mammalia; order Rodentia; family Muridae; genus Meriones; species Meriones unguiculatus. Next base: position 34,453,239 of record NC_083360.1, on the reverse strand, counting down.
TTTAAACCTTCAGTTTCCTTATAATGTTTTATAATGTGGTTTGTTTGAATATGACTGTAACACTGCAAACACCATTGGCTCATAGTTGACAATTTCCACCCCCTACCCCAGAACCTTCTTGTTAAAAGAAATCATTGTCCTGGGTTCTGTGGAATACAGAATCTTTTTTTTTTTTTTTTTTTTTTTAAGAAAAAGAAAAAAATCAGGCTGTTTGTTGGGCTTGCCACTGTGAATTTTACTGATTGTTAACTATGAGCTGGTTCAGCATGTCCTGTGTCCTATTTCTTGTAAGTTATAGTTGGATTAAGGGTAACATTTTTAATGTTATAAGACTACGTAATGGAAATAAGTTGTTCTTCCTGGAGGCAGTTTGTCCATAGTGTCTTATGTAAAATTTATGTGTGTGCATACACTTTGCCTATTCTGCACAGCACATGTGCATACACAGCACATCTGTGACTGTTGACTTTGCCATGTCCCTAAATGTGCTGTGATCACTCAGGCTTGATAAGCCGCTAGGACTGGCTTAGTGCTTTCTGTTGCCAGGCACCCTCTCCTTAGCACAAATGTGAGTTTTTATGGTCCTTAAAATTACATGGGGCAGGACTGTCACTGTCCCATTTTGTGGTTCAGAAAAGTGGCTTGTGCTCATGTTGCTGCTGAGGAGGGGAGTCTGGAGTCTGGGCTTTCTTTCCATTGAGTGGTTGGCCCCAAGGTTCTTCACCATGCCTGACTTTATCCTCAGTGGGATTTTAAAATAAGAATTACTAGGCCCCTTCACTAGAGGTCTATTTGATAGGTCTGGGTGTGGTTTGTGTATCTTGTGGATTTTTCTGAAGCTTTCCAGTGACTGATATATACTTAGGGTTTTTCTTGACTGCCATAGCGTATTCTATCCTATAGATCTTAGAGTCCTTATCTAATGACTCCCTAAGGGGGAGGGTGTATTTAAGCTGTTTATAGTATGCTGGTGTCACGGATGATACTGTAGTGGATATGCATGTGTGTTTCTTGGAACATGTGTATGAGTATGAGTTGGATGAATTCTGAGAGCAGAAATTACTGGATCAGAAGTTTTTTGTTTTTTTTTTTTTGTTTTTTTGTTTTTTTAATTTTGATGGATGTTGCTAAATTGGCCCCTGAGAGAGTCTACTCATTTGCTCTCTCACTGCCAACTTGCATGAGGGAACCTGATTGCTTTTCAGCTTCGAGTAGGGACTTAAACTCATTTCTGGGCTGTTCTTCCCTGTTCTTGAAGTGCCATTCACTGTTGACCTTCCTTAGGTTCTGATTTGTCTTTGTGTATGGTGTGGGCGTTTCACAGTTCCCATTCTGTCTATTTACAGACACTAAACTATATATTTCTTTTGTTTGCCATTACCAAGGTATAGCATGAATTTCTAACACATTTTAACACTTGTTTAGATTCATGTTTAATAATTTCCCCCAGAAATTAATTTTTCTATATGTAAATTTGATTGAATGCTTCATAGGGATACATTCAGTTTATGTTTTAGATTAGGACAAGTTGGTATCTTTACATTTTTCTCTCTGTCTAAGAATAGGATGTATCTTTAAGGCTTATGGGATTTTGATGTTTTTTTCTGTAGAGAAAGTAGGAGTGAGATGCATGTCTCTTCTTGGCATCTAATAGTCCCTTACTTAATTTTGTTGGGTTTCATAGGTATATAGACTATTTAGTATTTATTATGTTTAGTACTAAATTATATTTTATTACTATATAATGACTGTCTTTAGTAATAAATTATATGTATTTTTTGCACTTGGAATTTTAAATGTAACTGTATTTTTCTCCCTGTCAAGCTTTGTTGCCAGGCAACTGAAAGGATGGAGCTGAAAATCACTAAACCTCAGGGAAGGCGGCTTCTGTGGGAGACTGCGGCGGTCTGTGCCCTTATTGACTTAAAGAACTAAATCTGGCCAGAGGTCTAGGTGGCATTACAGAATGAGCTGTGGACATGGGTTTGGAGTTTTGTGGAGAGCAGGGACTGTTGTATTTAAAGCATCCACGTTTAGATGCAGTGGAGGCTGACACAGCTTGGATGAGTGTCACTGAGGCAGCTTGAGGAAGAGAGAAGAGGTCTCAGGACTCCCTAGCCCTTTGGACTCGGCACATAAGTGGCACTTGATGAACCTGGATTTTGTGATCTGTTGAAACTTAACGTCAAGGGATCAGGGAAGGAGCTTAGCCTCTCTGAGTTGGTGTGTTCACGTCAAACCTGGAAGCCTAGGTGACCCCTGAGGTACCAGTGTGGTCAGTGTTGCTGCAGGAGCTCTCCTCGGTGTTTCCCTAGAACCTCTGTGAGCACCTAAGATCCTAGCCTTTGGTAGTCCTTGCTTCCCCTTCTCACTGAGGTACTCACTCAGGGTCCCGTGCCGCCTCTGCTCTGTGGTGGCCCCAGGGCGGACCTAGGCAGGCCATCTCTGTTTTCTGTCCTGCAAGTGGTAGACAGATACACTCCAGCTCACCACAGGCCTATCCCTTTACCTCTGGCTTTGGTGTCTTTTCCTTTGGCCCCCTTGTGCCCAATGCTGTTCTTTTTTTTGTGGAGTACTGAGGCGGAAAGTCAGCAGGTAGGCATGCAGGCAGGGGCTGGCCCCACCACTTTCTTGCGTCCATGTTTCCATGAACTGTTGTCTCCATATTGGTACCTGACTCTCCCATGAAAGGGCATTTTGTCTAGCCACTGCTGATCCTAGCACCTGGCACAAACTTGGCACTTAGTAAGCAGTTGAAAGAATGGTGATGGGCATTAAAAGTCATGTTCAAAATGGTTAACCTTGGAATTCATCTCATGAATGCCATCATTTATTAACAATTATTATTTGTTTTTCCTTCATTTTTGCATTTGTTCATAATATACAGTCCTGTCTTAGGGCAGTTCTAGACTGTGTTTTAAACTCAGTCCTGAGACCATGAGGTGTGAGCTCCTCTCGTTTTACCTGCCCTGCTCCTTCCCCTGGTGTTTCCCAACGCTTGTGTGACAGCTCAGAACTGGGCAGACCACATGAGAGAGTTGGGCTCTCTGAGCTCTGAGCTCTGCTGCGAGGGCCTTGGAGTGAAGGCCTGAGGTGTTTTGTTTTTTGTCGTCCCCCACCGCCATTGAGACGGACTCCATATGTATACAGCCTTGGCTGACCTGGAACTCTGCTGTGTAGACCAGGCTGACCTTGAACTTAAATATCATCCTGTCTCTGTCTCCCAAGTGCTGGGATTAAAGGCATGCGCCACTAAGCCTGGCTGAGTGACATGAGTTTTAATCTCTCAGGACGAGGAAACTGGAAACAGTGCTGTAATGCTTAGGTGCATGGGTAGTTCCACCTTGCAGCATTCCCTTTGATTGTCCCTGAAATAAGCCACCTCAGGTGAACTGGCTAAGAATCCTGCGAACAAGATCAGATTTGGACCTCGTGGAGATCTGGTCCCTTAAACAGTTGCATGGGGTTCTATAGAGTAAGGGTGATGTGTGTGGAATGTGATTTGTGCACTTAAGGCCTTGGAACAGTAGCTGTTCTTGGCTAGCTGAGGACTGGTATATTACCAAGTCATATCAAGAATCCCCATATTTCTTGGAATTAGCTCATTCATAGACGTTGTTTAATTTTTCTCAACAATTTTTTTTTTTTTTTCAGCTAGAGTTTACTTCCCTATTGTCATTGTATTTGTAACTGTGTTTCTTCAGTCTCCCTTTCTTGGGACAGTTTTCAAGTTGGTGTTTTTCATGACCTTTAAAGACAATTTTATTTTCCCTCTCCTTTTCCTTCTTACCTCCTCCCTTCCCCCCAACACTCCTCCTCCCCATTCTGTTCTCTCCCTCCTGTTATGGATCTACCTCTCTTGTGGTGGAATGTTCCTCAGTATAGTTTCTTCTGATGCTTCCTTATGACTTTATTTATGTTACATATTTTGGGCAAGAATGTTATAGAAAGTGTTGCTGTATTCTGGGTATCTCATATTAAGAAGTTTACAATGACTTCTGTCATTCCTTTAGATCTTAATGTGATCCCTTGGCTATGGTGATAGCCATTACATTTTCCTCCTGTCTAGTTATGCTCTTTTTCATTGTAATTATGAAGTATCTTGTGGGAAGGTAACTTTGGATTAGGTAAATGTTTTGTTTCTTAACATACTCAAGCCCAGTTATCATAGATGGATTTTTTTTTTTCCTGCCTAAATCAGTTACTGCTATAGTGCTTGCTAAGTTTAAACTTAGCAACTCTGGCTGTCCTCTACATTAAAAAAAGATTTATGTGCATGTTTTGATTTTATGCATGTCTGTGCACTCTGTACATGCCTGGCACCTGTGGAGGTCATAAGAGGGTATTGGATCCTTTTGGACTGGAGTTATAAATGGTTGTAAATCACTGTATTGGTTCTGGGAATTGAACCAGGGTCCTCTGCATGAACAAGAGCTCTTAACTATTAAGCCATCTCACCAGCCCCATTCTACATTTATTAATATACTTGTCAAAAGGCAAAATAAAGAGCTAATTGGCTTATTTGCCATTTTAGAATCAACAATATTTTATTTTACAAAAAGACCAATGTTTTCTTGAGCTGAGAAGAAAATTGGCTTTACAGACAATGATTATGGTAAGCAGACCTTAGTAAAAGTGGGTTGCTTGTATCAAAGCTACTTTATACATGGTTACAACAGGAGGAAGACTTCCCTAGTGTATTGATTCTGGTTGGCTGAAATCACCTTTCTTTTTTTTTTTTTTTTCCAGTTTTGTTTTGTTTTTGTTTTCAATGGCCCAATTCTAAAACTCGGTTTGATGAGGTGGTAGTTACCATGAGTTACTCCATTTTAGTCTGGTTTGCTGGTGGCTAGTGTGGGAGTATTATTTTTGTGTAACACTGTAAGGACAAGATTTCCTGTTTTTTTGTTTTGTTTTGTTTTTTTCTTTTTTTTTTCAGGGGGTTGGGGAGGAGTTTCGAGACAGAGTTTCTCTGTGTAACCCTGGCTGTCCTGGAACTTGCTCTGTAGACTAGCCTGGCCTCCATCTGCCTACCTCTGCCTCATTAGTGCTGGACTAAAGATATGTACCACTATCACCCAACTCATCTATTAATTTGTAATATTTGTATTCAGTGATGTTTGTTTCATCATTTGGAATCCATTACTATTATTTGACTGCTCAAGCTTCTTTCAGTTGACTTGTCCTTCTGATATAATATATACTTTCAAGCATGCTTTTTCCCAGAAACTGAAGGGTGGGTTTTTTGTTTGTTTTTGGTTTTTGGACAGTGTTTCTTTTTATTTGTTGTGTATTAATTTACATATTAATTAGAAATAGTGGGTTTCATTGTGACATTTTCACCCTTGTGTAGAGTGTGCATTGATCATGTTCATCTACCATTACCCTTTCTTGTCCATTCCCACTTCTGTGGATTTCGTCTTCCTAACTAGTCCTCCTACCTCCCTATCTTTTATTCATAATTCCATTTGTTTATTTATTTTGGGTTTTTTTGAGACAGGGTTTCTCTGTGTAGCCCTGGTTATCCTGGTGTTGTCCTCTGTAGACCAGGCTGGCTTTGAATGCTGAGAGGCCTCGAATTTGCCTGCCTTTGCCTTCCGAGTGCTGGGATTAAAGGTGTGCACCCCCACTGCCCAGCTAATTTTATTTTTTTAATTATTTATATGGATGTATACAGTGTAGGGGTCAGAGGGCAATTTGTAGGGGTTAGCTTTCTTCTACCGTGAAGTCCATCGGTTAAATTCAGGTTGTCAGATTTGTGCAAGTGTTTTTTTTTTTTGTTTTTTTTTTTTAACTGTGAACTATTTTGCTGGTCCTATTCTTATTTATTTATTTATCGGTTTTCGAGACAAGGTTTCTTTGTGTAGCCTTGGTTGTCTTGAACTCACTTTGTAGATCAGGCTGGCCTTGAACATACCAATATAGAGCCACAGCGGCCTGTTGCCTTGCGCGAAACAGTGTGGGGCTTGCCAATCTTGTTCCCCCCAGAAGCTGCTCTACACAGGGCGATGGAAAGATTGGCCAAGGTGCTGCCCCCTTGGAGCACTTAACACCAAAGTGACTGTTTTAGTCCCCAATAGAGATATGGTCTGCTGGCCAGCTGAGTCTGCTTCTGTACTGGCAGGATATTTAGAACCACGTTCTTTAGGGATGTGCCCAGGGAAAAGTCGGTCATCTTAAGTTCCTTTAATGGGCAGAGCGAACAGGTAGATTTCCTCCAGGGGCTTGATCTTCATGTTCTTAACCTGGTGGCCCAGCTTGATGATGGACATCTACTCCTTGTCTTCAGCTTCACCTTGAGCTTTGAGGCCTTGACAACAACCATGACCCTAGGCAGTGCCTAAGACTGCTACTGACCTCCATGGAAACATTCACAGAAGCCGTGTCTGGTCTTCTGGGCCCTCTCAACTGTGTCATCCCCCATTGGGTGTTTTCCAGAAAATGCTGTTGTCTTCTTTATATCATTATTAGTAAGCTTTTTTGATACATGTATTTTTTAATATGCATTTTTTTGTGTGTGTAAAACTTAACACTCACCCACATATGCAGGGTTATGATATCAACATTACTGTTCTATACCGCCATATCTTGTTCCCTTGGAAGGGCTTCAGGGTATAGAGCTGTCACCTTCTTTGACTGTAGCACCTTCTTTGGGATCCCACTACCTAGGTGGAGTTAGCTCACCTTTCAGAGAGCTGTCCGTGGAGGTTGCTGTCCGTGGAGGTTGCTGCTGCTTTTCCTTTTTCATAGTAGATATGCTTTAGCAGAAGGTGAGCCGTGAACATTCCTCTCAATAGGGAGAAACTGGGCTGCTGGCCATGTTTTCAGACTTTTAAGGAGCTGTTGAGTACTGTAGCAGCTTCTTCTATACCTTACACTGAGTTTTCTTGGATCTTCTTGTTTTCTTACCATTGCTTCCTTTTTCTTGTTTCATTTCCAACCACGTGAGTTCAGCTATAACCTTATGAGATCAATGATACATATATGTTTTATTGCACACCTGTGTTGGGTTTGCTTCTTGGATTCAGCAAATTTCATGTTTGAGTGGAACAAATGTGTAAACATTTGTTTCAGGGTCTTGAAGTAATGAGGCTTGAGAGTGTCAGCTTCCTCAAGCCCCGCTGCTCAGTCTGTACTGGCTCTGGTTAGGGTGTTGAGCTTCTGACCTCTTTGCTCTTTGTTCCCTTGAATTCCTTATAGTTCAGGGGGTTGGAGAAAGAAAGAGTCATGGCCACCCATGAGTAGGAGTTTTAAAATGGGTGTTCCGCTGTCCCAGAGTTAAATGAGCAGTTCTGATTCTGTCTGGGCACATTCTGCCTCTGAAAGCAAACCCACTGATGTGGGGGGGGGGGCTAAAGGAGGGGGGGAACTGCTGTGCTGTGCATTGGAAAGGACTCCTCCTCCTTTTCTTCCTCCTTACTAGGGTTAGGGTTGCTGGTCTGTTAGTGGCAGTGCTGCCTGCTCTTTGGGCTCTAGAGAAGGCCTCAAACAACTTTCTTCCATTGCTGTCTGTTGAGTGCAGAGAAGGCTCCCTTCAGCCTGTAGTAGGGGGCCAAGCCGGTCATAGCTTGGATTAGAGTCATCTCCCAGGGAGGCCAGTGCTCTCTTCCTGTGATCTGCAGGGGTCTGGAACACAGGTGTGGGCTGCTCATGTGCTCTCCTCCTGGGGTTTTGTAATCTGGTAGTGCTGTGTAGCAGCAGCTTTCTGTGTTCTCCCCCTTCCCTACCCCCTGCTTGGCTCATCCAGAGCCTCCAGTTCACTGCTGCCAGAGCTCCACAGAGCCAAGGGACTATCCTGCAGCTCCTTTGTCTCCTGTATTGGAATGTTTCACTTTTCTACAGATGTTAGCCAGTGTTGGCTACTGCTCTTCCCCTCCTGCTCACAGGTCCAGACCTTGGAAGGTTCTGTCAGGGTGCTGGCTACCTTGGGTTTTGGGGTGAAGTATTGCGAGGAGGAAGTACTACAGATTCTTGGTAAAATTGGCTCTGTGTTAATAGGAGTTTTGCAGGTTTTTGCATTTGGGGCTTTGGTAATCCAGCTTCTAAGGGAACCATTTCCTTGTGGAGCTAGATGATGAGGCACAGCTTCACAGCTGAACAACCCATAAAGGAACTGAAGCAATGAAATTGAATGTGCTCAGGTAATGGAGCATATTGAATATCTGTTGTCCATCTATGACAATGTCATATTATCAATTTTACATACTCTCAGATTCATTTCTACCAACATGAGTTATATACTTTTTGAATATGTAAACTATTTTCAGGGTTCATAAGTGAAAGGCATCCCAGAGCGAGTTCACATTTGCTCCTCTACATTCTTTCTGCCTCTTGCCCTTTAGAGAACACTTTTTAAGTTTGAGGAGTTTCTGGTGAATTTCTGCCTTTTTCTTCAAAGGTAAATAATGCAGCCTCCATATATGCACGTGCTTTTAAAATTTCTGCTTCTTATAAAAAATTATGTTCTTAATTTGAGTTTTCAGCTGGCCATGGGTTCTGGAAACCCTTTTACTGGCCCTGGATGTCTTTGCCTATGATTGTAGCATTGATTTCCATGTAGTGTGTGCTGTGCCTGGCTTACTGACCAGCCAGCTTTCTAGGCAGGATTTTCTTTTTTACATATGTGTTATAGCAGAAGTTAATTCTGTGCTATTTGTTGTTTTAATTTTGGGGGAATGTATCCTAAAGATAACTTCCCAGGATGGGGTGCTGGATGGCAAATGGTTATGTAGATTTGTTAGTACTGGCCAAATCCCTTCTAACTATTGTATCAGTTTGCATTCCTGCCATCATGTATGAGAGGCCCAGTTCCCAGAGTTGATCCGTCAGTGGGTGTGTAACTAGGATTTGATTTGAAGTCCTCTGGGAGGTAGTGCGTGCTGATGGTTCAGTGTGTATATTTTACTAGCTCGAGGATGAGAAGTTCAAGGATGAGAAGCTCAAGGCCAGCCTCGGCGGTTTCTAGGCCTACCTGGGCTGTGGGATACACTGTTTCAGAAAGTGGGGCGTGGTGGCACAGGTCTTTACTCCCAGCCCTGGGGAGGCAGAGGCTGGTGGATCTCTGTGAGTTGGAGGCCAGCCTGGTGTACAGAGTCAGTTCCAGTCCAGAACAGTCAGGGGTTAAAAAAAATAAAAAATAAAGGGAACAACAACCGAAAACTAAACCTCTAAATAAATAGTTATTTTATTTTATGTGAAGATACAAGCATATCATTTTGTCTTTTGTTCATTTTTTTATTTTGAAATTCTACTTTTTTACTTTAGTTTTTTAAGAGCTTACAGTATATGAGAGAGGATTAGAACTTCATCTTGAATGCCTGTTTTAGTGTTCCCCCACTTTATCTTTTTACTTTGCTTTTGCTTTTTTTCTTTTTGCTAAGGTAATGCTTTTTATTTTCTTTAATGTCTAAAATGTTTATTATAAAACTGAATCTTTTTGGTCTGAAAATTTAATTAAAGTTAGGATTTTTACTCATTTTTTCCTATAAAGCTTGTACTTCTGCTGTATGTATGTAAAATTTTGTGAAAATGATCTTTGTATAGTTTGAGTTTGAGTTTTTGTGCTTATATAGCTGACCCACTTGGGACTTTATTCTCTTATTATGGAGTATAAGTTGATCTTCATCCTTTTTCTTTCTTTGTTTTGTTTCATGTCATTTCATTTCCTCTTCTCTTCTCTTCTCTTCTCTTCTCTTCTCTTTCTTCTCTTCTTTCTCAAGGCAAGTCTGGAACTCTGCCTCTGCCTCTGCCTCTGCCTTCTGCGTGCTGGCATTAAAGGCATGTGCCACCACCACCCAGTTGAACTTTACCCTTTTCTAAATGACTTGTCAGTTATCCTAATCACATTTAAAATGTAGGTACTACATTTAAAAGAGGACTTTGAGGCAGTGCGTAGGAAAGAAGTGTTGGCTGAGGCTTTAAACGGCTTGAATATGGAGGAGCGGCTCAGACGCTGCGAGGGCCAGACCTCCACTCTTGTCTCCTTGTGTTCTCAGGTTGAACTGTGTAAGTGTAGACTGTGGGCTCCTTCATGTCCCCCTTGGTGCCAGGATGCTGCATCTCTGCAGTTACTATTCAGTACTAGAGGGAGCTGGTGACTGTTTTCTGTGCCTGTTCCTAAAAAGTGTCTGAGCCTGTGCCAAGGTGTGAGGTTGGGAAGGACTTTGTGCTGAGGGTAAGTCCCTAAGACTTGTTATTTTACAGTTTTCTTCTAGAACAGTGGTTTTCAACCTATGGGCTATGACCTCTTTGGTGGGGAGATTGTATATAAGATATTCTGAATATCAGATATTTATATTATGATTCATAACAATAGCAAAATTACAGTTATGAAGTAGCTATGAAATAGTTTTATGGTTGGAAATCACCCCAACATGAGAAACTTTTGTTAAAGGTCACAGCATTAGAAAGGGTGAGAACCACTGTTCTAGAAAGTGTTTGTCTAGGATTGCTAAAGTCCTTTGTTAATTTTGTCAAAGTGATACTTGTTGAGAACATTTGTACTTCAGGGGGTGGTGGAGTCTGATCTTTGAACTTTCTGCATAGTCTGAATTTGGATAGTGTCTTTACCCAGGTCCTCAGGACTCTCCATTTTATTGCCACAGCCTTTGTCCTTACCAAGAACCTAAGGCTTTGGAGGCATTGGCAGAACTTTGTGGGTAAGTGGGCAGTGCTGAGTGCAATGGGATTCCCAGAGAAAAACTGGGGGAAGCCATGTTGCCATGGATTTTTCCTGATCTTAATGTCCTGTTTTCAGTTTCAGACCTCTAACAGTTTGTCTCCAGAGAGGTAAAGGGCTCCAAGCTTCCATTTATGTAAAATGTAAAACTAGTTGGTAACATAATCTCTACTGTCTTTCTTGGCTACTGCCTCATCCCTATAAGAAATAGTATTGCAGCCAGTATAGGGGCACACACCTGTAGTCCCAGTCCTCAGGAGGCAGAGGCAGGCGGATCTCTGTTGGTTTGAGGCCAGCCTGGTCTACAAAGTGAGTCCACGACAGCCAGGGCTACCCAGAGAAACCCTGTCTCCACAAACAACAACAAAAGAAGTAGTATTGCCCTGAACTGAAAATAAATGATGCTGTTTATCTACATACTCTTAGAGTACAACATTGTACATATGTAGACACATGTATGAAGAAGATTTGAGAGATCTCAAGCCTGTTTTTCAGTGTATAAATACCAGGAGTGCTAATGAGGTAGTTGCTGGTGCCAGATAGGAACTGCATGTCATGTCTGTGGAGTCTTGATACACAAATTGGTGGTGGTTGCATGCATGGGTGGTAGTTTTTAGTAAAAGCTAAAATCAGACAAATATGCGTAGTAGTTGTTATTCTTGCAAATTCACAGTATAATAAAGCCATGCAAAAAAGAATTGGGGTTTTATCTAAAATTGAGTTAGAGTCTAGTTCAGATGCACCAAGAATAGGTTTCTGCCTCACTGAATGTGTGATGGGACGTGTGAAGGTAGCGTGGCTTCTAGCCATGCTCCGCTCAGTGACTGTGGCTGAAGGCGTCTACGCTGACATGTAAGTCCCCTTCATCTGAGTCACTCGGCACTACTTCACATATCTCCATAGTCACAGAAGTTTTCTGTTTTCATTTGTATTTGAAAGTTAGAGCAATCTACTTTATAATTTTATCCCCCCCCCCCCCCCCCCGAGCTAGGTCTCTCTGTGTAGACCTGACTTTCCTGGAACTTACTTTGTAGACCAGGCTGGCCTCAAACTCACAGAGATCTGCCTGCCCTGCCTCCTGAGTACTGGAATTAAAGGCATGTGCCATCACTGCCTGGCTACTTTATGATTTCTTAATTCAGTGAAAAGTTAAACTAATATCTACATATTGTCCCTGTTCTCATCTCCCTCCTTTATCCTTCTCTCTTTTCCTGAGATGAGACAGGGTCTTATACTGTAGCCCAGGCTGGTCTGGAGTTTACCATCCAATCTGGTTTCAAATTTTGATGATCCTTCTAACTTAGTCCACTAAGTGCTGGGATTAGAGCTGTGAGTCACCAAATCTGGTTTAATAGTTTCTCATTTAGGAATTTTTCTGGAAAAAAAATGCTGATAACATATATAATGGTTGTTGCCTTTGTCCAGTAACTATCACCAGAACCCTGGAAATTGGGTGCTTTGTAAGTAAATCTAATGAAGTAAAACTCATTTGTAGGTAGAACATGCCAGCTGTTTAGCTGAGTTATTTTAATACACTCAGATATGGGGAGGTGGTGGACATCTCCCCTTGTGTGTGTGTGAGAGAGGCAAGTGTGTATATATGTCCCTGATAATCCCTGTGAGAGCAGTGGAAGGTGTCTGAGTTTTAATATACACACTCATGTGTTATATTTGTAGAATACCACAGAACATCTCCTTGGGGAGACCACCTGTGTTCAGGGACCATCTGCTTGCACAGCTGACTCATCTGAGCTCTGATTTTGTTTACTGTGGAGTGAGGCACTTGGATGCTGTTCCATTACCACCTGTCCATCCCAACTGTGGACAGCTTTCACATGGCCCTCAGTCAGAGCCTGGCTTCCCTGACTTCCCTCTTCCTTTGCTTCCTCTCCTTTAAGGCTACTATGGCTGATCTGTGAACACAGTGCATGTTACATGGTTATAGGTAGAGTTCTTTTTCCCTGCTTTTGGAGCCCTTCCAAAGGTTCTGTGATCTCAGTAGCAATCCCTGGGTTGCTATATTTGTCTTACTTATTTGGCCATCTTACTTAAGCTTTTTAGTACTTTGCCATAGCATTCTCTGATGGGTGAGAAATTGATATTGTTTAGTAGCATAGCTGTAGCTTCAAGAAGCTTGGGATGATTTGAAGTAGCCTCCTCCCTCAGCCTTTTTTGAGAGTTTTTTTTTTTTGGTAAAGGTTTCACCTGCCATCTTCCCCTCTGTATTTATGTTGAACAACTTTGATGATATGTTGGTCCTATTCTAGAAGCCACAGACCACAGCAGAGATGCTTGCTGGGCCTATAGTTCAGGTATAGCTTTGGCAAAGAGCTGTGCTCCAATGTGAGTGTACTGGTCCCTTGGGTATCATTCTTCTTGGACCAGGAGATGCCTGTGCTGCCTTTTTATGAATTCAGGGTCTCAGGAAGCCAGAAGAAAGGGGAAGAGACTTTTGTGATGTGTATGACTTGGAAGTATAGAATTGGAAGGAGCATTGGAGATGAGGAGAATAAGGTTCATGCCAGTTCTTCAGTCTTTCGTAGGGCTACTTGAAACATTGGAAGTAGAAAAGAATGATAGTGCAGGTCAACTAAGCCTTTAACTTGACTCAAAATTTTCTAGGTGAGGAAAACCAAAATTTCTTAATGCAGTCCCACAAAAATCATACTGGCAAAGGAAGTGAGTAGGACATAATTAGTTTACTTGGAGCCATGCTTCACGTTATTTGTGGAATTCAGAATGGGCTAGGATTTGATAGTCCAGGACTTAAACTTGCTGACTTCATCCCCTCACACTAAAGCATTTGATCTTTTTTTTACCTTTATGTTTCTCTTTATCATCTTATTTCTTGTAGGTAGTTAGTGGGTTCTGTTTTCTTTTGGTAAAACAGGTGCAGATAGGTTTAAAGGCCTCGGTAGTTTAAAACCCTGCGTATGGTATGAGGAGATGGTTAAGAACATTGGCTGTTCTTCCACAGGACCCAGATTCAGTTCCCAGCACTCACATGGCTGCTCTCAGCTGGTGGTGGTGGTAAGAGTTAATGATGGTGATGTGAGGAAGGGCCTGAGGTGTAGTCTGGCATCTTTTTAGCGGGGGTCTTGTAGTAACTGGCTGCTCCCTGTTAGCGCAGTGGAACACATTGCTGACTGCCTGCTTTCTAGCCTTTTCTCAGTCAGCCAAGTCTAGGTCATAGTAGGTAATGAGTGCCTTCAAATTTTAAATAGTTCTGATATTTATGGTTTAATTTGTGTCTCTTTACGTACAGGGGAAATCATTTTATGCAATGGTTTATTTATTTACTATTAGTATTTTCTATGTAATAAGATTGATGTGCACCTCAATATTGCCCTTCTTTGGTTTTAGAAATAAAACTTTACATAGTTTCTTATCCACTGCTTTTCTTCTAGTTGATTGACTATTCTCTCTTAAATAATTTTTGTTAGACTTGAGGAATTTTTCTTTCCTTCAATAACTAAATGTGCCATTCCACTCTCTACAGAAGAGCCACTGCTGTTCTTCAGTGTTGCTTGATGTTTTTAATGATCTCTTTTTATTTTTAATTACGTATATGTTTGTGTGTCTGTGTATGTGCACATGAGTGCAATGCCTGAGGAGGCCAGAAGAAACTGTTGGATCCCTTGGAGGTGGATTGGTTGGGAGTTGTCCAGTGTGGGTACTGGGAGTCAAATTCGGATTCTCTGGAAGAGGAGCAAGTACTCTGAATCTTTTTATTCCTCTTCGCTTCCCCACAGGCTGAGGACTGAACCAAGGACCGTGTAACATCTTAGGTGGAGTACTCTACCACTTATTCACACCCGTCTTCTTGATTTCTTTAAGATGCATTTCATTCGGACCCAGTAAAGTTGTGGATTATGTTCTTTAGAAAATAATTGGTAGTAAGTTAAGATAGTAACTTGAAAAGCACATATTTAGCTTCACGCTCATTGTGTAGTCCATGTTAGAACAGCTATAGCTGCGGCCTCCCTCCACTGCCACCTCAGCCCATTCCGTTCCGTTAGAGAAAGTCACTCTGCAGGACTACATACAAATCTCACATGTGCTGAGTTCCATTAAAAGCCAGGTAGTTAATGTTTGTGCTGTTTTTAAGAATGTCGTCTTTCCCAGAAAGTATCATACCTAGGTGCTATTATAAAAATAAGAGCAGGTTTTGGAAAATAGAGAAAATTATTTAAGCTGCATTGGTGTTAGATCTTGCTGAATTTCTGCTAATTAAAGTGTACTTATTTCTTTTTTAAAATTTTATGTATTTAGATTTTGTGTATGTTTGTGCACTGAAGTGCGTGGAGGCCGGAAGAGGTGTCAGATCCCCTGGAACTGGAGTTAACAGAAGGTTGGGAGACACCATGTGGATCCTGGGAACTGAACCTCTTCAAGAACAATAAGTGCTCTTAACTGTAATCATCTCTCAGGCCCCCTTGTTGCTTCTTTATTAAAGAATTTTAACATTAGAGAATACTCGAAGGGCTGGAGAAATGGCTCAGAGGTTAAGAGCACTGGCTGCTCTTCCAGCGGTCCTGAGTTCAATTCCCAGGAACCACATGGTGGCTCACAACCATGTATAATAAGATCTGGCGCCCTTTTCTGGCGTGCAGGTCCACATGCAGATAGAGAATACTTGACTACTTGACCAGTGAATTACAAATATGTGAAAAATCAAGTCTTGCTTAGTCTTACTAATCTACCTATAGTGAATGGTGGCAAATCATGGGATCTGTCTTCATGTTCAGGTTCACACACATACATAATCTCCTCACTACAAATGTATACACATGTACACTATTAAAAATTTGATATAACTCATTTGCCTTAATATTTACCTTTTCTCATGAGCTGTTTAGGACATATGTACAAGGATATACAGGTCTCACTATTGTTAGTTGCAGAACACTTTTGCTCTTTCAGAACTTCTCACACACAAGAACTTCTCAGAACATGAATATTCTCCATATCCTCTCAAATCCCTCAGCTCTGGATGCTCAGTAGAACTCACATTTCGTATGACAACATGGAAAACTTTTTTATTGAATATTGTGGTGGGGGGGCATGTGGCATGGCAAATATGTAGAGGCCAGAGGACAACCTAAAAGAGTCAGTTCTCATCTCCTACCATGTAGGCCCAAGGGATCAAAGGTCATTGATTGGCTCTCAGCTGAAAGGGCTTTTATGTGCCCAGCCATCTCCCTGGCCTCATAAATGGAATCTTTGACTTTTTTCCTTTCAATGCTGGTATGTGTGTGTGTGTCTGCGTGAGTGGAATGTATGCCACGTGTGTATGGGTGCCTGTAAAGGTCAGTGGAAAGCATCAGCTCAGATCAGGTCTCCAGGAACTGAAGATGGTTCATAGATGGTTATGGGCTGCCTGATATGGGTGCTGAACTCAGGTCCTCTGCAAACACATTTATTTTGTGTGTGTAGGTGTGTGTTTGCATGTATGTGCAGACATGTACATGTTTATATATGGGTGTGTGTTGTGACATGCATGTGGAGGTCAAAAGGGAATGGGAATTGTGTTTCCTACATGTTGGAATTTGTTTTCCTATCTTTGTGGGACCTGGGATTTACAGGTCCAGTCTCACTATGGGGCCCAGGCTGGTCTTAAACACTTTGCCTCTTCTAACCTGAAAATTACATTGCATCCGCCACACTCAGCTTGTTCAATGCTTTTAAATGAATGTTAAAAGAAGGAAAGTTCCTTCTCAGAACCTTAGAGCACAGCACTGAACTGCTTTCCTCCTTCCTATTCTAAGTCTTGCTCTCTCATTGGTCACCTTGTTGAAGGAGGATCTAACTTTTACAGCTGTTCTCTATCAGGCAAGTAATCTATTACTAAGGCCAGCCTGCTCTCACTGAACTTTGTCACTGCCCCCCCCCCACTCTTCAGGAGATCAGTGATTGAGGCCTTACCAAGATTCCTTCATATCTCTAATGCAGAGCCCTCCAAGCCTATGGTTTTAAGGACAGTAATTAAAGTCCTTTAAAAAAAAGTGTGTGTGTGTGTGTGTGTGTGTGTGTGTTCTTACACAACCCAGGCTGGCCTGAGACTTCCATGTGTCTCAGACTGGTTTTGAACACACAGTCTTCTGAATGCTAGAAATATAAGCATGGGGCCCCATGTAGCCAGGAATTCTTTAGAAATTAATGAGATCTTTAGGATTCTATAGGCTTTGTTCATTTTGAAAGTGGTTTCTTGCATCGATGCCAGCTGTTGCATGATGTGTATGTAATAGCTGAATTACATGATGCCATGGGCATTGTACATCCATAACAGTAAGTGAGCTTATGGGCTGGGAATGGAAGGTCCTTGAAAGTTCACTTTTTTTTTTTTTTTTTTTTTTTTTTTGAGACAGGGTTTCTCGGTGTAGCTCTGACTATCACTATCCTGGAAACTCAATCTGTAACTGTAGACCAGGCTAGCCTCAAACTCACAGAGATCTGCCTGCCTCTGCCTTCTAAGTGCTGGGATTAAAGGTGTGCACCATCATTTCCTAGCTGAGAAGTACGTTTAAAGCATAGTTTTAGAGGAGTGAGCCATTGAATCAATAGTCATCCCAACTAATATCAATCCTTTGTCTGTGCCTTCTTTCTCATTTTAGTTCTTGGGCATCCAGATGGCTGTTTTTGTTGCTCTGCCACTCCTTTGTTCCAGTGGCTCCTTCTGACTGTGTTAAGTCAAATCTTTCTCAGCAAATGAATGATACTACAACCTTGCTGTTCTCCCCCACAAGCATTTAAGAGAAGGAGGTACAGAGACAAGAGTGCAAGTACCTGCCTGGTGCAGGCTACTGCTGGGTTCTGTTGTCTTCCTGGGTTTCATGCTGTTCCAGGAAGACACTTATGTGGAGCTGTCCTGACCTGGAGCAGCCTGCCGTCCTTGTGAAATGCTGTGCATTCTTCCTTTATATATCCTGGTCTTGTGATTCAGCTGAGTCAGGAAGCCCTTTCTCTTTGTTCAGGGGGCTTCTTAACCCTGTCCCCTAAAGGCTGCCTTGACCCTGGTTCTTGTTTACTTCTGGACTGTGGCACAGGATTGGCATTGCTGTCCTGGTCAGTGATACTTTTTTTGAACGTTTCTTCCCCCATAGTATGCTTTGATCCTATTGATGCAATTATGCCAAAGGTTCTTACGTAGGTAGTGTTTGTTTTTTCTCTCAGGAGAGCTCTTGTCAGCTATCAAAGATAACTCTATGGCTTCCCTTTTCCTTCCTGTCCATTCTCTTTGTCCACTTTCTTTTCAGCTGAGCCCTTCTCCCTCCTTCTGCTCTTCTCCTTCTTTCTTGGACATCGTAGCCCAATCTGCCTCTTGAATTTGTTATGTATCTGAGGATAACCTTGAACTCCTGTTCACCTCCCAAGTGCTAGAACTGACAGATGTGTACCACCATACCTGGCTATTTAATTATATACTAAGCTGCATGCCTTTAGAATATAATATGATGAGTTGTTCCCTGAACATGTTGGTGATGTTTTTTTGATGTTCTGTCTGTGGTAGGCCTCAGTCTTGAGACCTGTGCATGGGGTTGCTATTGATCTGTTCTTTCTTATGAAGCTTATCTTATATTTTTTAGAATTATATGGGCAGAATCATAAATAATTCATTTCAAAATAATTATTAATGCCAAATGTAGTGGTATGTGCCTCTAATCCCAGAACTTAGGAGGCCAAAGGAGGAGCCTCAGCTGTATATTGAAACCTTGTTCTCCCCCAGTTCCACCAAAAATTTTTAAAAACTGTAAGAGAGTTGGAGAAATGGCTCAGTAGTTATGAGCACTTTCCATTCTTGCAGGAGACCTGGGTTTGCTTCCCACACCCACATGGTAGCTCACAATCTTCTGTAACTCTCCAGTTCCAAGTGATCCAACACTCTTTTCTGACCGCTGAGATCATCAGGCATACCTGTGCTACATATAATATACATGCAGGCAAAACTGCATGTAAAATAAAAATGTTTTAAAAAATTGTGGCGTTTTCGGAAGGTGGCATTCATGTCTGTGGATGACGCCCTTGGAGTAATAGTTAACGTTGCCTTTTCAGTTTCTGGTTGCACCAATAAAGTCTGAACCCTAAGGGGGGAAAATTGTGGCAAGATATACATCACATCAGATTTACCATTTGAATTCAGTTAAACGAACTGCCCAGTGGCACTCAGCACATTCTCATCATTGGGCCGTTTCTAGAGTTATTTCATTTTTTCATGTATCTACGCAGATGCAGCTCCTGCTGTATGAGCGCTAGCTGACATTGTAACACATGAGTGCCTTGTGGCTGCGGAGGCCAAAAGGTGGTGTTGGCTCCTTTGAAACTAGAATTACAGATAGCTATAAGCCACCGTATAGATGCCGGGAGCCAAACCCAGTTTCTTTGCAAGAATAGCAAATACAGCTGGGTATGGTGGTGCACCCCTGAAATCCCAGCACTTGAGAAGCAGAGGAAGATGGAGCTCTGTGAGTTAGAGGCCAGCCTGGTCTATACATGGAGTTCAGGACAGTCAGGGCGACACAGAAACCCTATCTCAACAAACAAACAATAGTAATAATAATAATACAAAGAATAACAGTAAAGAAAAAAGTAGCAACTGCTCTGAATCCATGAACCGTCTCTCCAGCCCCTTCATTTAATTTTTTGTGTGTGAATATAAATATGCACATGTAGATATGTAGGAGCAGGAGCCTCTGGACACCAGAAACGTCCATCAAGTCCCCTTAAGCTGGAGTTATATGAGGACTCAACTGAGGTCCGAGGCAAGAGCAACCAGTTAACATTCTTAATGCCTCCTTTCTTGTGATGACTAATCTTGATTGTCAGTTTGACTGGATTGAAAGCCACCTAGAAAAGTAGTGGGGCACACTTGTGGGTATGTCTGTCAGTATGTTTCCATGATGGTTTTGGTCTAAATCTGGTGATGGACTGGAAGTGTGAATAGTCTGGTAGGTGGTGGAGCTGGAAGATGGGGCCTCACTGGAGGAAGTGGGTCTCTGGGAATGCTTTTGAGGGATATCACGGTTCCTTTCCAATACACTCTTGCTTCTTGGCTGCCGTGAGGTGAATAGCTGTGCCTTACCATACTCTTTAGCCACGTTTTTCTACTTCATCACATGCCAGAAACAATACAGGGAGCCAACAATGGACTGTATTTATCCTCTGCAACCAGAAGCCAAAAGAAATATCTTCTCCTTTTAAATTGTTTTTTTTTTGGTATTTGTCCAAAGTAGTAAAAGTTTGACTAACACAGTATTGTTTGCTTGGCTGTTACAAATGCTGCCAGGAAGCATTTGTTTATAAGTTCCAGTGGAGACACACACTTTGTTACAATCTAGGAATAAAGGGTTTTGTCCATGATAGTGATCACATTGTGCTGCATGAATCACTGTCCTCTGGTGTGTCAGGGTTTCAGGAGCCTCTCTTTCTAATCAGCATTTGATGTTCAATTAAAAAAAAAAATTCTGATAGGCATAGAGTGGCATGTCATTGTGGTTTGAAATTACATTTCCCTAATAAGCAGTGATGGTGCAGTTCTTTATACCTTCTTTGGTGAAGTGTCAGTTCAGATCGCTTGCCTATTTTTAAAAGTTGAGTTGTTCATTTTCTTAGTAAGTTTTGAGAATTCTCTGTATTCCTGTGTACTTTATTAGATATATAATTTGCAGGTAGTTTTCAGTCTTTGAATTGTCTTTTTGATCTCTTAAGGTTGCTTTTTTAGTTTAAGGTTAGTGGAGATGGAATCAAACCCAAGACCTTGCACATGTGAGGCATATGCTATCTCCCCAGCCACAACATTGCCCTTGAAAGAAGACTTATTTTTATTTTATTGTATGTGTATGGGTGTTTTGCCTTCATGTATGTCTGTGCCCCAAGTATAGGCTTGGTGCCAGGTAGGCCAGAAGAAGGTGTTAGGCCCACTGGAACTAGACTTACAGATGTTTGTGAGCTGCCATGTGGGTGCAAGGAGTCAAACCTGTGTCCTCT
Organism: Meriones unguiculatus; assembly: GCF_030254825.1. Classification (NCBI taxonomy): domain Eukaryota; kingdom Metazoa; phylum Chordata; class Mammalia; order Rodentia; family Muridae; genus Meriones; species Meriones unguiculatus. The sequence continues at coordinate 34,432,577 of NC_083360.1, read as the reverse complement.
GGAAGAGCAGTCAGTAGTGCCCTTAACCTCTTAGCCAAACTCTGGCACAAACAGAAGACTTTGGTGAGGTCTAGAATGGCCATTTCTTCTTTAATGAATTGCCTTTTTTGGTGCCACATCTAATTACCTAGCACAAATACTTTTTAAAATATTTTCTATGGAAAATTTTATATTTGATTTCTACTTAGGACTGTAATATATTTTTATTTAGTTTAGTATGAGATTTAGGATGTGGCTAGGAGTCCATTTCTTCTGTATGTGGCTATCCAGTTGTGGCAACACTGTTAAAAGGAGTCCATTGAGCCCACGGTCATACTTGGCCAAGCACAAAGGACCTAAGCCCACAGCACCCATTTATTTATTTTTTTCTGACTTTTTAAATGTCCCCTTTCCTATCTCCTTGTTTTTTGTATCTTTGTGTAGTCAGTGTCCCTTATATCATTCCTTCTCCAGTGAGTGTTCCCTTCATCTTCATTACTCACTGTTATTTTGCCTATGTCTTCCTTTTGCGTCTTCAATAGTGCTCAGGCTTTATCTCCTACTTTTGTGTGGATGCCAGCTGTTTCTCTTTCTGTTTGGCTTTTTGTTTGTTTTTATGTTGAAAGGATGATTCTTCACAAGCATAGCTTGTGAGTTTCTTGGTGTGAGAGTAGGTGCCCTTAAAAAACTTTTGAAATTATTTTACTGAGTTGAGAGAGAGAGAGAGAGTGAGAGAGAGAGCACACAAGAACACATGTGCAAGTTGAGGCCTCTGAATAATAGCAGGTGCCCCTTCACTTTACTGTTTGAGGCAGGATTTGTCATTGAACATTGAACTCAATAATTTGGCTAGACTGGCTGGCCAGTAAGCTTCAGGAATTCCAGCTCAAGTCCTCCTGTTTGTACGGCAAGCACTTGATGAACTGAGCTATCTCCTCAGTCCCCAGTGGCTTTTCTTCACTCTTCCACATTTGATGCTGTCACCAGCCTGTTAACATGTGTGCTCGGCTTCTGTGCACTTTAGTTCTCTTCCTACCAGTGATGACTTTTCAGCCTCTTCCTTAGCCTTGGCTTCTTCCCACCCTTGAGCGTAGGTGTTGTGGAGTTATGTGTATAATCAGCCTTTGTCTTTCTTTTTTGCTGTACTCCACTCTTGGAGAACTCATCTGCTCTTAGCCACATAGTATTGCCACAGTCTGACTCTGTTCCCTGTTTTTAGTCCTCTAGCTTAGTTGTCCTTATGCCCTGAATGTCTTCAGCTGATGGTATTAGCCTTTAGCCCCTCTTCTCTGTGAAGGTCCTACCACTCTCTCTCTTGCCCAAGCTTAAATTCCAGCCATGACTTCATTGTGGTTTCTTTTGTTTTTTGTTTTTTTGAGACAGGGTTTCTCTGGGTGTCCTGGACTCATTTTGTAGAACAGGCTGGCCTCGAACTCACAGAGATCTGCCTGCCTCTGCTTCCCAAGAGCTGGGATTAAAGTAAACACACACGTACACATATACATACATACACACATATATATACACACACACACATACATACATTTTTTTTTTTTTAAGAGAAAGACCTATAGACTACTTTTCTGTTTGTTATTCTGACATGAGGCTGGTAGAATAGAAATTATGAGTAGACCATGTCTCTGATTTATCTACTTAAGCAGAAGCAGGGCCTCAGGTGTGTGGTGTGGGTTGTGAATAATAGTTGTATATGGCTGGCCTGATGTAAAATGCAGACTCAGGATATATCAGTCTTAGACTACATCTTAACTGTGAAGATAGTTCTTGATGTCAGTGGGATTTGCCTTCTCCTCTATGGTATTGTTTGCCTACGTTTCTAGCATCAAGGAAGCCAAGAAACTTAGTGCCAGCAGCCTTGGGAAATAGCCCTGTGACACCTAAGAGTTAAAGCATAAGGCAGAGTTACTATCATACCCACTTTTCTCCAGTGCCTATAAAGGTATTCTGGGCCCTGTGGCGAGCCTCTGGTTAGGTTAGTATTTGTTCTTTATCTCTCTGGAGTAGGCAGGGTCACCAGTCCTACGGAATGACTGTATAGATTAATGGGAAGGTTCCAGGCCCCGAGACGCTCATGCACACTGTGCTGCAAATCAGGAATTAACACCAGTTTCTATCTTCTTCTAACTAGACTCCTTAAGTTGGCACCGACAGGCAGGAGAACAGTGTAGGAAACAAGAGAAGCCTAGAAAGGCCAGTAGAATAGAGGCTGGAGGCCATTCAGCATGTGGTGAGTGTTAGGAAGTCAAGTGCATCCTGGGGGAGGCCTGTCTTGGTGTCTGGTGGATGCAGACAAGGCCCTGATAGTCTCATTGTGGCCTTAGGCAATGGGGTTTGGCTCAGACCTTGGAGTCTGCCTCTCCCTTCCTCTTTTCCCCCTCTTCTTTTAAGAATTTTATTTTTAAATTATGTGCATGTATCTGCATATGGCATACGCAGTTGAGTGCATATGGTATGTGCAGGTGCTTCTGGAGGCCAGAAGAGGGAGTTGGATAACCTGGAGCTGGAGTTACAGGCAGCTGTGTCACTGCCCCATTTGGGTGCTGGGAACTGAACTTAGGTCTTCTACAAGAATAGTAAGTGCTCTTAATCACTGAACTATCTCTCCAGTCCTTTGGGCTTTTCTATAGGCTCTGGGAGACTTTGTTTTGTGACAAATGATATTTGACAGTGGTTTAGGTTCATTGTGTGTCAAGGCCAAGGTTTGTCCTCCTTCCTTAGTTCTTCACATTGATGCCATCTATCAGCAGTTTTCTCTGTGACCTTAGTATTATCTAAGATCAGTGGCTGCTGTGATTACCAGAGAGTAAGTGATTTATATAGAACAACTTTTTTACCGTTGTGGAAGCTGCAAGATCAAGACACCACTAAGTTGGGTATTTGGTGAGGGCTGTTTTCTACATCTAACATGGCACCTCACTGATGCCTCTTTGGAGAGGAAGAGCTGTGTTACCACATGGTGGGAAGGACAGAAGGGCAGTTGGGCTACACACTGGGAGAAGCATGTTTCATAAGGGCCTTAATGTCATTTATTTAGTGAGGAACCTTAATGGCTTAATCATCTCTTATACTATCACACTGATTATTAAATGCCAACCTCTGAATGTTGGAGGGGATATTAAAATCATAGCAGTTACAAATATGCAGAAGCTCTAGAGCTTACTGCAGCCTCTTCTACCACTAAAAACCAGTTACTCAGCCCCACCATTTAAAGAAACCGGTTAGTATTTTTTTCTGGAGTTTTTTTGCTTTGGCTCTGGAAGGTTAAGATCATGGCTGTTGAACTTGCCTGGACTGCCATTGCATGTGGAGCATTAACAGATGGACTTTCAGATCCATTCACAACAGGTCTGTACTCAGGGAATGAAATAGCCCTCCAGCAAACTGTCTCCTTGTTAAAGGCTCTTTCTAAGCCAAGAACTAATTGCTTTTTTTCTCAGCAGCATAAGTGAACACTCTTGTCAAAGCTGACTCTCTGACATTTGTTTCATTACTGGCTGTTTAGTAAAAGATTCCATGTAAATCACTACAAAGAATTCTCAAATAATATAATAACTACTGCCAGAAATTGGGCTGGTTTCGGAAACAGTGATTATTTACTTACTTGATTTTTAGTTGAATTATATGATCTTTTTTGTTTCTTTGTTTTGGTTTTTTGAGACAGGATTTTTCTTTGTGGCTCTGGCTGTCCTGGAACTCACTTTGTAGACCAGGCTGGCCTCAAACTCAGAGATCCGCCTACCTCTGCCTCCCGAGTGCGAGGATTAAAGGTGTTCATCACCACCGCCTAGCTGTATGGGTGTGTTTGGTGGAGTATCTTGTCCTGCTAGGTGAAAAGATAATAATAGTACGGGACTACTGATTTATATATTTATCAACAATCAGTGTTCATCAATTATTCTTCTCTGAACTCCTTGCTATCTTTAGGGATGTAATCACAATTGATTGTTAGGCTCACAGTGAGTTAGACAATCTGCCCAGTACCTTAATGTCAAATGTAAACCAACAAAACAAAGTACAGCCACCTTCCAGGTGTGTGAAGAACCCTATGGTCTGGGTTTTGGGATTTCCCACCAGCATTCCAGTCCTGTGGGTGTAGGCTGCTGGAGGATCTTATTCCATTTATATGCAAAAGACAACCAAATCGACTAACTTAGGTCTTTATAAATAGTAGGACTCTTTCTCCAGCCTGTCTTCATTCTGCTCAGTGCTAAAATTTCCTGGCAGCCTGTAACTAATGAAATGGAAAAGTACTGTTCACAAGTTTTAAACTAGCTGACTTGAATGCCACATACTGGTTGGTGGCTAGCAGGATCCCCTGTCTCGCTTTCATAGTTGCTGTGGATTTGAGCCCCAGTGTCCTGTCTCTTCTGCCTTGGCCTGGGGTCACTTGCTCACCATGTTCTTTCATGCACTGGGGCATTGGTGTACTGGTTGTAGTTGCTGCTTATCTCTCCACTGACCTGTAGATAGTCTCTGGTATGTTCTTTCCCTACTTTCCCTACCTTGGTGTAGCCGGAACTGCAGTTCTGCTTTTCACACTTTCTGACCCTGGCTGTGACCTTCGGTCACAGTGGGAAATGCATGTTACAGAGCTCCCAGATACATATATACTTGCACAGTGGCAGTTTTGAGAAACAGCTTGCTCTGTCTGTAGTGGCTCATCATACTTTCATTTCATTTTGTTCTATTCTGTTCTACTGGATAGGTGTCATATACAAAATGACATTCTAGAGTATACATTCTCCTGTAGTGTCTGAAAACTTTAGTCCTCTTGCCCTAACTCTCTTATGCTAAGGCTGAGGTTTGGATTAAGATTGGGTGGGGATAGTGCAGAATTAGTGCAACCTGGAAGGTTGTGGTTTGAGGGAAAGAGTTGACAGCTGTGGGAGGTTATTACCTGCTGTAGCCTTGGTGGCTCTGTAGCGAAGTGTTGTGTAGGGTAGAGACTTTAAGAGCAGGCCATATTCTGGTGAGGAAAAAGTGGGATGGAGGTGGGGGTGTTGCTGAAGGTAGTTGGAGCCCAGTTACAATTTCTGTCTTATGTTTAGTGGTAGACTGCAGATAACCTTAACTTTTATGTTTTCTCCTTTTCATGACATTTTAAAAACTTAAAAAAAAAACTTTTTCTGTGTGAATGTTTTGCCAGCTTATTTGTCTGTACATCACCTCTATGCCTACCATGGTGTAGCAGGAATTGTAGTTCTGTGACTTGAAGTCACAGTGAGAAATGTAACTTGGAGGCCGGAAGAGGGCATTGGATCCTTTGGGACTGGAGTTACAAATAGTCTGAGCTATCATGTGGGTGCTGGGAAGCAAACCCATGCTATTTGGAAAACGGCTAGTGTTCTTAACTGCTGATGGTTCTTAACCATCTCTCCAGCCTCACATTTGAAAAACTTAAAAAAAGAAATTCATAAAGCTGGGTGTATTGGCTTATGCCTTTAATTCCAGACCTTGGGAGGCAGAAGCAGGTGGATCTCTGCGAGTTCAAGGACAGCCAGGGCTACACAGAGAAACCCTGTCTTGAAAAACAAAACAAACAAGCAAAAAAAAAAAAAATCATTATTGTTGTGTATGTGCCTCCTGTTGGGGAGGGTCCTATAGGGATGTGGGACAATTTGTGGAGTCAGTTCTTTCTTTATAACCTTACATAGGTTCTAGGGGTTGAACTCAGGTCCTCAGGCTCATAAGGCAGACACCCATCCTGACTGAACCTTCGTGCTCACTCCCTTCTAGGCTGTTTCTGAGAAACAATGGGATGCTCCATAGGCTTGAATAGTGATGGTAGTTTGGCTCATTTCTCATTTGGAATTTTTTTTTTTTTTCATTTTTGAGGGAATTAAAGTAGAAAAGCCAGTTTGAATGTTTCTGATTTTTGCATTTATAGGAAAAGAAACTTGAATCAGAGGCTATGTGCTCATATAATTCAGAGTGAGTATTTAGGGGGAAATTAATTAATGTTTAAACACACGTTTATATGCATTTTTTAAAAAGTGAAAAGTCTCTTTCCTTTCTTAAATTAACATAATTTAAGAAAAGTATCACTATACAATTTTCTATTTTTAGTTAATTAAACTAGGTTTGTAGTAAATATTAATTTTGTTGATATTGACTGATTAACTGATGTACATTATGAAATATAGTCTCAAAATTTGCATGTTTGAATTATTCATGAGTATACTATGACTGTATATATGTTGCTTCATTTATTTTAGGTAAATATAAGCTTATATAGTGCTTTTTTTCTTTTTTTAAAAATAATATTTTTTATTTTTATCAATTACAGTTTATTCCCTTTTTATCCCACTTGTAGCTCCCTCCCTTTTCCCCTCCCAATCCCATCCTCCCTCCCTCTTCTTCACCCATGCCCCTCCCCCAGTCCACTGATATGGGAGGCCCTCCTCCCCTTCCATCTGATCCTAGTCTATCAGGTCTCATCAGGAATGGCTACATTGTCTTCCTCTGTGTCCTGGTAAGGCTGCTCCCCCCTCAGGGGGGGAGGTGATCAAAGAGCAGGCCGATCAGTTTATGTCAGAGACAGTCCCTGTTCCCATTACTAGGGTACCCACTTGTAGACTGAGCTGCCATGGGCTACATCTGTGCAGTGGTTCTAGCTTATATCCATGAATGGTCCATGGTTGGAGTATCAGTCTCAGAAAACATCCCTGTGCCCAGATTTTTTTGGTTCTGTTGCTCTCCTTGTGGAGCTCCTGTCCCCTCCAGGTCTTTCTATCTCCCACTTCTTTCATCCCTGCACCCTGCCCTTTTTCTTTTCTTTTTTCTTTTTCTTTTTTTTTTTCTTCTTCTTTTTTAACTCTAGCTATAAAATGGGTCTGCCAGACTAAAGATGATATATCACAGGTCAACAAAAACAGAAGTTGATTTTCAAATTGTGTGTGTGTGTGTGTGTGTGTGTGTGTGAATGAATGTAGCTGCACATGTGTGATAGTATGTATGTGGAGGTCAGAACAACCTCAGGTGTTGGTCTTCTTCCACTGTGAGTCGTGGTCTCTTGTTTACCACTAACTACATATAATAGGCTGGGAGCCTGGGAGCTTCCAAGAATCCCGCGTTTCCACCCCCCTACTCACTCTAGGCATGCAGAGACTAAGATGTGTGCTGGTGTGCTGGCTTGACTTTCTGAGGGGCTGAGCGCAGGTCCTTACGTTCACATGGCAGGTGCTTTGTCCACTTGGCCATTTTGCCAGTCTGAGGTTGATTCTTCAAAAACAAAATTGAGAATCTTCCAGCAAAACTATAGTCAGGTTGCATTTGCCTACACACACACACACACACACACACACACACACAGAGGCACAAAAATGGATTATTATTTTTTTAGTCCTTGAGGAAGGAAGGCATTTTGAGGACAGAAGAGTTGATGTGAAAAGAAAGATTGATGTATTTGATCATATAAAAATAAAAAGCTGGTTTACACATTTTGTAGTATGAATGTAGCTTACAAACTAGGAAAAGGTTTTTATAAACTGTGAAGCCATCAATGAATTCTTATCAAAATATATAGAGACATGTAAAGCAAGGAAATGGCAAACAAAAAGAGCAAAGATTTCTGATGGGGAGCTCCATTGGGCTGCTTTAATGGGACTTCCTCTGTGTTTTTCTGCTAGATGTTTCTAAGACCTGATTTGGTGACATTACTTTTCTGTTATCTACTCTTCTACTTGGAAGCCTCACTCTACTTTGCCCAAGACTCTATTGGCAATACTCCATGACTTTCTTCAGTAGAACTTGGCAGTTAATTTCTCCTGGATGTTTAAGTACACAATTTTATATTATTTTGCTGTCTACTTATTTATGCATTCATTTCTTTCATTTTCCTCCTCTATTCTTTCATTTTCCTCTATACTTCCTTGACTTGCTATATACTTAATAAATTCACTTACTCAAAACTCAAAATATTATCTTCCATACTGTTCAGAATAGCCCATTGTTCTGAAAAGTAGAAAGAGCCCAGAAAAAGCCCTTTTTTTTCTTTTTTTTAAATTTATTTTTATTTTATGTGTGTGGGTGTTTTGCCTGCATATATGTTTGTGCACTGCTTGTGTGCCTGGTGCCTCTGGAGGCCAGAAGAGGGTATCAAGAGCCCCTGGAGCTGGAGTTAAGGCTGCTGGGAATTGAATGCAGTCCTCGGGAAGGGAAGGGCCTAAACATAGGATTAGAGCCTAGCAGGTCATGAGTGTAAGGACTCTAGAGTAGGACAGTGCACCATTTTTCTAAGGATGTCTGTTTTATAAAGTGTCAGCAATGAAGAGCCCAAAATAAAAGTGACTGGATTTTCAGCAGTTGGAAAGGGCTTTGATAAATCCTGAGTATTGCCAGGGAAGAGTTGACAAGAGGAGGAGGAGTCCTTTATAGAAGTAGAAGAGATGGGAAATGAGGTCTCCTGTTGACTAAACTGAATGTTTTGAATACCTTGCTGAAGCTGCAGAGAGCCCAGAAAATTTTTGAGGCCCAGATGGTCACAGTGGCTTGATGGGGGGGGGAATAGAGTTGGAGAGAATGGCTACCTTCTGCTGACTGCCTCATAGCCATAGCATGCCCATGCCACAGATGTATCCCACATATGCACTCACCACATAGGTACAATGTGTGTGCATACACTTTTGTCTCAGGCTGCTTTAACAATATGCCATAGACTGGGTAGTGTATAACAATAGGCATCTATTTCTTGGATTTAGATGCTGGGATTTGGTATTCAGTGGTTGGCAGGTTCAGTGTTTGATGGGCATGTTCCTCACACACAGTGTTTTCTGTCTTCACATGGTGATGAAGTAAGGGGTCTCTTTAAAGGCCTTTTAGTGAGGACATTATTCATCTCATTCATGGGGCTGCATTCCTTTCACCATCCTCATGTTTTGACTCTGTCATGGTGAGGGTGGGACTGTACACATGAACTTTGGAAGGATGCAGATTTTCAGACCATAGCACACACATGTGATCCTTCTTCTGATGACCCAATGGATAGTGGAGGCCACAGGAGGGTGATGAGGTATGAGTCACCATATCTGGGTTGACTGAGGCTGGCAAGGATGCTGGACATTGTCACCTATGCATAGTGTCAATAATCTTCCCATCACATTATACAGGATCACGGTAAATGTTTATAGTTCGGATGGTATCGATTGCAAGAAGTGCAGAAGAATAGCCTGGCTTAGGGGAGAGAGGTGGCTTGGCAACACAGGGTCTAGCTGTGCTCTGGTTGTGACCTTGGGAAGCCAATCCTCCAGCTCCCTTCCATCATGTAGCAAATGCCTGTGGTAATCACACTTTCTTGGGAAAGAAATGAGGACAACACATATAACCCATTGAGTTATAAATCTAGCTCCAGCTGGGGTTTTGTCTTGTACAAAACCTTTCGGTTAAGGATTTAGTCTTATTTTACTTACCTTTTATCATATGTGGTACTAGATAGTCTAAACCCCAAATTGTCTTTGAACCTTTGTTTTTTAAAACTGAAGGAGAAACTTGAGGTCATTTCAGTGACTGTTTGCCCGCATGCATGAGGCTGGCTGGCTGGGTCCCTAACATTGAAAACAGTGAGCAGAAGGAGAGAGGTCCTTTTGTTTTGAGTGACAGGACTTCAGGACCTAACAAAGTAGGTTAGGCTCCTGTCTTGTTCCTATTTCCTGAGATGATGATGTTTCCTGGTGACAGTACCAACCACGCCCACTTATTGCAGGTGATTCTAGTTTCCTGGCTTGCCCCTCTTTGTGGTGCCAAGCACTTCTGGGAAGGTTTAGCAGCGCAAACTGCTGTGTCTTCAAAGAAACTCAAAGTTTGTGGCCCATAGTGCCCAGCAGGATGTGGGGCCTGTGCTCTCTCTTTGTCAAGAGCCTTCTTGTCCCATGCTCATCAGGAACGGAGTGGGAGCTGCAGTGAGACTTGGTAGCTGACTCACTGTCTCACTCCTACCCCTGATGCTGAAGCACTGGTACTCATCCCTCTCCTCCCCCGCCTCCTGCCTTCCTGGGCCTACAGCTGCAGGGGTGGCCTTGGATTTTCTGGGTGGGGCCCAGAGCCACCTGTGCTTGACAGGACACATATTTTTACATACTGTCGGCTGGAAATAATCAACTTTATTTAAAGAGAATGTGAATTCTGAATGCTATAAAAAGTAATCAGCAACCTGCTAGGGCTGTTTTAGGAGCAATTTTCCTGCCTACTGTTGACAGGCTGTGAGGCCCATGCAAGGAGACCTGGGGTATGTGCTGGGAGGACATAGTGGGAAGGTAGACCAGCAGGTTCCAGGCAACAAATAGAGTCCCCAATAGGAATGTACAGCTTTGGGGCCCCTGATATGGGGTCAGGCCAAGACTGGCAGCCTACCTCTCTGAAGAAGTGAGCTTGCATGCTATACTGATGTTTGCCTGAGGATCTGATATGTTAGAGCAGCTATCCAAGGCCTTTTCCCTACTATAGGCTCTTCTCCCACCTTTTGAGAAGTCATTGTGCTTATTCCTGGATCTCTGGCAAGTATGAGAGCCATTTTGGTTTTAATTTCATGTGGTGAAGACATTTATGTTTTCATATTCTTTTTAAAAATATTTATGTTATGTGTACCAGTGATTTGCCTTTGTATATACAAATGTGCTGTGCCTGCAGAGGTCAGAAGAGCAAGTTGGATTCCCTGACTACTGGAGTACAGATGGTTATGAACCACCATGTGGGTACCAGTTCCTCTGCAAGAGCAATAAGTGCACTTAACCGCTGGCCCATCTCTCTAGCTCTTGTTTTCATATTTTGTCTGTTTTAGCATGGTAACCTTGATAGGGCTGTCGGTGGAGAAGGATATTTCTCCCTACTTCCCAGAGGTACAGGGACCCTGTTTTTTTTTTTTTTTTAAGATTTATTTATTTTATGTATATGAGTGCTCTGTTTTTCATGTACACCAGAAGAGGGAATCAAGAGTCCATTACAGGTGGTTGTCAGCCACCATGTGGGTGCTGGGAATTGGACTCGGGACCTCTGAAAGAGCAGACAGTGCTCTTAACCATTGAGCCATCTTTCTAGCTCTACCCTTGTTTTTTGTTTTTGTTTTTTTTTTTTAAAGATACCACTCCACATTCATGTGTGTCATGTCAGGTGTGAGCCCAGTACTACCACTGGGGCTCATGTGGGACCCTGCGGAAGCTCAATAGCTGGGCAGTACTTTCTTGCTGTGCTTGATTTCTTTGTACTTCATTTCAGGGGACTTTAGAGCTTGCGCTCAGGCTACTGCATTGGCTCTGGAAGGGCCACTGGGTCCTGGGGCCACAAGAACATCATTGTTTCTGTTTCTGTTTGTTGAAGTAGTTGTAAAATGTTAGCATATTGTAGGGAATTTGGATATTACCTAAGGAAGTAAAGAGGTCAGACTCCATCTTAGCACAAAAATCAAATCTGTGTATGAATGTCTACTCATTTCCTCTACCATACATAGAAGTTGTATGTCCTTTTTTGTTTTGGTTTTGTTTGTTTGTTTTTTGTTGTTGTTGTTGTTTTGTTTTGAGACAGCTTCTCTGTGTAGCCTTGGCTGTCCTGGACTCATTTCGTAGATCAGGCTAGCCTCGAACTCACAGAGATCCTCTTGCCTCTGCCTCCCGAGTGCTGGGATTAGAGGTGTGCCACTGTGCCCGCATCTATCCTTTTTTTTAACCTCTTCAGTTTTTTTTTTTTTTTTTTGTTATTGTGTTAAAAGCTTTTCCCATACTGTTAGTCTAAAATACTTCACCTGTTCTATACATTTTTCATGTTTTGGTGCCCTCCTCTTGTTTTGTTTGGCAAGTCATCAAGCCAAGTGTGCTCTGTGGTTGTAAGCTCCTGTGTGTTTTCTCTGTGCTGCACAGTGCCTCCCCTGGAACAGTTTCACATTTGTGTCCATGCTGATTGGTCATTGCCTGGTCTTCACAGTAGTGAGTGCTGAAGTTTTGAATATCATCTCTGACAGAAGCTCATTTCCTTGGCTACTCTGCTTGTGCTGCTACATCAAAGGACTGAGATCAGGTGTGAGCTGACTCTCATTCATTCCTGAGGGCTGTAGGGAAGGATCCTCTGCCTCCTTCCAACTTTAAATAGAGGCCCACAGTTCTTGCTCCATCATTCTACTCTCTGCCTGTTCCTCATGGCTGCCTTTAGATCTTTTTTCCTGGGAAAGTCTGTGTCCAAAGTTCAAAGTCTCTAGTCATAATGGGTGAGGGTCCACCTTAATGATCTGATTGTAACTGAACCACTTTTGAGGTCCTAGGGGTTAAGACTCAAGAATATAATTTGGTAGGACACAAATCATCCGTCCCTAGCCATGTTGGAGTATAGGTCTCTTGAATATATGGAGACATGGGTAAAGATATTCTTGAGTGAGAAAAACATGTCCTCTTTAATCACCCCTCCCCTAGTCCTGGTCTTGTTTCTGTGCCAAGACAAGCGTAGGCACCTGCAGCTCCGAGCTTTCTAGAGTGAGTGGAACTGCATGCATACCTCATAGTGTGTGGATCTGCCTCAGTGTGTCTGCTGCTGTTGCAGCACGCTCTGAAGACTGCTGAAGTTCTGCTTCTTCCTCTACGACAAATTGAGAGATCCTCAACTCATTTAGTGGACTTGTGAGTCTAGACTCATCTTTAAGGCATCTATATGATTAACATTGCTAAATTGTATGCCAAAGCTTGTGTTTTATCTTCATTGTCTGCTTCCTGGCTAGGCCTTTTTGTACTTTTGCTGGGTTTGTAATGGAGATACATAATTGGATTTGGTTGACTAGGTTTTTTTTTAGTCTACCTCATTCTAAATGGATTGCTTACCTCTTACTAAATATGTGTAGTTTTAATGCACTCTTTGTGGCTTTGATTTACTTATTAGGAGGGAAGAGAGGCTTAGTGTTGGGTTAGGACTGGAATCAAACAGTTGCAGAATAGAGTTTTTTGTTTTTGTTTTTGTTTTGTTGTTTTGTTTGCATTTTTGAAAAGGATAAGTTCTACTCAGCGGTTCATCAGACACACCCTATACTCATGAGGAGGGATTTTCTTAACCAAGGTGCCTGTCTGTTTAACAGGCTTGGTTCTGACAGGGCAGCAAGCAGAACTATGATTTCCTGGGAGACCACATAGGAGTGTCACAGAGGAAATTGCTCCCAAAGGGACCTTAACAAATATAGACAGGAAGTAAACTGTGTGTGGTGTGTGCTCGTGTGCATGCGTGTGTGTGCGCAGGACATAGGAGTGATATATGTGAAGATGCCTTGGGACTTCTCTGCTTTGATTTGTTTGGATGTATCTCACCTTTTTTTCCCCTCCCCAGGATTCAGGAGCAATTCCAGAAAAATCCCGACAGTTACAATGGTGCCATCCGTGAGAATTACACCTGGTCTCAAGACTACACTGACCTGGAGGTCAGGGTGCCAGTGCCCAAGCATGTAGTGAAGGGGAAGCAGGTAATGGCCTATGGGCAGGGTCTTCACTCCAGCCAGTCTGAGCTCCAGGCATGGAGCGAGCATGGCTGCAAGAGGGTTAGGATTGGTTTTTGGGTACGAGACCTTGTCTGGGGTGGTTGCCTTTGCTGTCCTTGGCCTTTGCGTCTTCAAGTTTCCCTGGGGTACTGCACCCTGTTCTTAGTCTAAGCAGCCACAATCTGGAGAAAAGCTTACAATTGATGGTCTAGCCTCTTACTAATGACATGGCCATTCTCTGGGCCTCCTTGTAGACAGCTAGCCTCTTGGTTTTCAAGAGCAGATCCAAACATTACCTTAGCAAAGTCTGCCTTCAGCTTTGCTGGAAAACTCCAGTTAGCTGATCTCATAGTTGCCTTGCTGTGGTGACTGTCCTGTCTGTTCACTGCTGTGTGGCCCAGTACTTCACGCAGAATAGGGAAGCAGAGCCTTTTTATGTGCTCTGGAGGTAAATACATACTGAAATTTAGTCTTGGGTCAGAGAATGTGAATTTGTGTGGATGTTCTTAGACTCTGAAACTGTTCTGAAACAGTGCACGGACAGCACAAGAAGAAAGGGCAGGCACTCCTCACTGTCCCTGTCTCCTGTTGTTGCTGGTTTCACATAACTATGTGTTGAGAGCAAGCTTTCCTGTCTGCAAGCTTCTTTGCTGATGTGGGCTAGAGATCACCAGAGGACGTTCCATTTCTGTGAGGGTTATTGGTGTGGTGTTGCCTGATGTGCTGTGCCTTGTTAGTGCTTAGGTTCATTGGCCAGGCCTGTCACTTCTGGGTGCTCGTGGAAGGGTAGTCCCGCTTCCTCAGGCACAAGTTCTGTGATATACACACTTCTCCTTCTGTGACAAACAAAGCTTATTTTTTTTCTTCAAACACAGATACTCTCTGTAACCCCCTCCTCTTCCCCGAAAAAACTGTGCCAGGTTGTGCATGATACCAGTTACAGTTCCGGCCTGTCTCAATGCCTGAGCGCAAGACTATAAAGGAGCTGGGCAGGTTACACTTTCCTAATACTGTGGAGGGTGGAGTCAGGAGGATTGCTGGGGCTTGTTAGCCTACCAGCTTACCCCTGAGTTCAGTGAGAGGCTCTGTTTCTAAGTAACAAGGCAGAGTGATAGAGTAGGACTTGGGACCTTTTCCTGTGGCCTCCATGTACATAGATGGGCGTTACCACCATCCCACCCCCACACATACATATAAATCTAGTCTACAGTGACAAATGAATGTAATGGCTTGTGTCCTGTAGTTCTTTTATAGGGCAGGAGCTCTGTCAGGTATGTATAGCTGTGAAATTGCCAATGTAGGTTGATTTCTGAAACTTCTGTTTAGGACATAACTTTTTAGAGGGAGAGAAAAGTTTGTTTAGGAAACCTTAGTAGAAATAACATTATTACAGATTGTTAAAAATAAGCAGGATTTGCATAAATAATCTCAGGTAACAGATCCAAATAGGATATTACAGATTTTGAATTCACATTATAATAAAGTTTGGCATGTGTGAGAAACTTTCCTTATTTTTTTATTTTAATTTTTATTAATTACAGTTTATTCACTTTGTATCCCCCTGTAGCTCTCTCTCTCCTCCCCTCCCAATCCCATGTTCCCTCCCTCTTCTCCACCCATGCTCCTCCCCAAGTCCACTGATAGGGGAGGTCTTTCTGATCCTAGTCTATCAGGTAACTTATTTTAAGGAAAGTTTTAAACTTATTTTAAACTTTAAGAGAACCTTAAATATACAAAGCAACCCTGTGTTTTATAGATGATAAATTAAGGCTGAGAGAAATAATCCAGTATCGGCTCCCTTGTTACACCCAAACTGGGCCTTTAGAAAGGATGAACTGCTGAATAAATAAAGGACAAAACTATGCTTTGACAGATGTGTCTGTCTCTAAGCTTAGACTTCTGTGTGGGTCTTACCTCTTTATAAGTTCCTAACTTCATGGAAGGTGGGGTTATGTGGAACACGTAACATGGAAGTCAAGTTATACTTGTTTTTTAGGGGACAGTTTGCTCTGACAGTGGGGACAGCTTGACTGTCACCCTACATCTCACATGATGGCAGTCCACCAGGCTCGGTTCACTCTCGTCTGTTTTGGGTGGTTTGGGTCAGGTGCTGACTACCTTTCTGAGGTTGTTTGCTTCACTAACATCTTCTTGGGAGTTAGTGGGTCAGGTGCTGACTTCCATTTCATTTGGTGGTAGGAGCGCCAATAAATTACGAACAATTATGAAATTATATGGACTAGGGAGATAACTCAGTTGACAAAATGCTTGCTCAGTGAGGATGTGGATCTGAGTTCAGGTTCTCAGCACACACATAAAAAGTCTTAAGCCATATTGTTTGTCTGTAATTCTAGTGCCAGGGTGGCAGAAGTGGAAGGGTTTGGAGGATTTACCAATTACCCAGCATAGCTGAATCAGCAAGCTCCAGCTTCAGTAAGAGACTCTGTCAAAAAATAAGGTAGTGAGCAAAAGAGAGGAAGATATCCAACATCAAAATACACACATACATGCATATACATGAATGTATACCCCCTTGCAAAAGATAAACTTAATAAATTATTTTTAATTTTATTTTAAATTATGCTTATTTTTGTGTTTGTGTATGGATATTGTCTTAGTTAGAATTTTATTGCTGTGAAGAGACACCATAACTACGTCAAGTCTTATAAAAGGAAACCTTTAATTGGGGCTGGCTTGCAGTTTCAGAGAGAGGTTTAGTCCATGGCATGACTAAACATGTCATGGCATGAAGCATGGTGGAGCTCAGGCAGACATAGTGCTGGAGAAAGAGCGGAGGGCTCTCCATCTTGATTCGTAGGCAGCAGAAGTAACAGTGAGCCACAATGGGGGTAGCTTGAGCACAGGACACCTCCAAAAGCCTACCCTACAATAACACACTTCCTTCAATAAGGCCATACCTAATAGTGCCACTCGCTGTGGGCCAAGCGTTCAACACATGAGTCTGTGGGGTTCATTCCTATTCAAACCCCCACAGCTATGTACATGTAAGTTGTAGGTGCGCACAGAGCCAGAAGGATGGTATTGGATTCCCTGGAGCCGGAGTTACAGGCAGTCGGAAGCTACCTGACATGGGTGTTGGGGATTGAACTCATTCTCTGTGGAAGAGCCTCACTTCTGAAGGTTTCTCTGAAAGGCTTCATAGTAGGCCCAATTTAAAATTAGTTTCTCTTTTCTATGATTCAGAAACTCCTGTGTTGGCAACGCAGACAGCTTCTAGGGACATAGGCTTCAGATATACTGGTTTACTCTTGGGAGTAGGAGCCATGGGTTCTACGATTTGGAGCTGCTGCTACACATTGTAGTTTAGACCTCTCTCTCTCTCTCTCTCTCTCTCTCTCTCTCTCTCTCGTGTATTTGTTCTGATCTCTGTGGTGGTGCAGTCCTGCTTTTACTAACTCTCCATGGGTCTGGCTCATTCTTCTGTGGACATTGTCTGAGTGGTGTTACCAAGATAGATTGTTGGCATCGAACATTTGTCTCTTTTATTGCAGAAGCAGTAACAGTTAGCAAAATGGTGGTCTGTGTATGTCCAGCACAGGTGGAATGCCCATCTCAGGGGGTCCTTTAGCCTACCATGCACTGTGTACTCATGGGAGCCCTGCCAACAGCCAAAGCTACCTCCACCCAAAGCAGGCTTGGCTTGTGTTTTTTTTTTTTTTTTATTAAATTTTTACTTTTTATATTAATTACAGTTTATTTACTTTGTATCCCAGTTGTAGCCTCCTCCCTCATCCCCTCCCAATCCCACTCTCCCTGCCTTATCTCCTCCCATGCCCCTCACCAAGTCCACGGATAGGGGAGGTCCTCTTTCCCTTCCATCTGACCCTAGCTTATCCAAGTCTCATCAGGACTTGCTGCAATGTCCTCCTCTGTGGCCTGGTAAGGCTGCTCCCCCATCAGGGGGAGGCGGTCAGAGAACTAGCCACTGAGTTCATGTCAGAGACAGTCCCTGTTCCTCTTACTAGGGAACCCACTTGTATACAGAGCTGCCATGGGCTACATTTGAGCATTTAGTTATAGTTTAGCATTTAGGTTTTATCCATGAATGGTCGTTGGTTGGAGTATCAGTCTCAGAAAAGACCCCTGTGCCCAGATATTTTAGTTCTGTTGCTGTCCTTGTGGAGCTCCTGTCCTCTCCAGGTCTTACTATCTCTCCCTTCTTTCCTAAGATTCCCTGCACTCTGCCCAAAGTTTGTTTATGAGTCTCAGTATCTGCTTTGATACACTACTGGATGGAGTCTTTCAGAGGCCCTCTGTGATAGGCTCCTGTCCTGTTTCCTGTTTAAAAATATGGAACGCTTCACAAATTTGCTTGTCACCCATGCGCAGGGGCCGTGCAAATCTTCTCTGTATCATTCCAATTTTAGTATATGTGCTGCCGAAGCAAGCAGGACTTGTTTGTTTTTGTTTTTTTGTTTTGTTTTTTAAAGCACTATGGCAGACTGAGGGGCTTTCCAGATCTGCTGCCCACGTTAATGTTGACATTTGTGACACCTACTGATGTTGCTCGCATTGTTGCTTTACCTGTGAAGATCCTTATCTCCTACATGGCAGGAAATTTTCTTTTCTTCTTAATATTTTTCCATGTTATGCTTAACAGTAGCACATATTTCTTTTACAAATCCCTAGTCTGCTTAATGTAAGACCTGAAACTATTAGAATAAAAAGTAGGGAAAACTCTTGAAGAAATAGACACAGGAAGAACTTTCTGAATGGGACTCTTTTTCACTTGGAAATAAGGCCAATATTGACAAATAGCATCTCATGTACTTAAAAGCTTTCCACACAGCAAAGTTAGCAGTTACTTGAATGAAGAAACAGCCTACAGAATGGAGGGGGGGAGCAATTGTTAGCTATGCCCTGGACCGAAGATTTAATATCTGGAATATAAAAGAATTAAAAAAAAAAAAACCTAAATGACAAGAAATCAAACAATTCAGTCGGTAAATGGACTAATGAAACAGTCTGAGTCACTGACTGGCACTAAACACGTATTGCTAATAAACATATGAAAAAATGTTCATCAGTCATCATACAAACACAAATCAAAACTACAGTGAGACATTGGCAGGCACACCTTTAATCCCAGTACCTCAGAAGCAGAGGCAGTGAATCTCTGAACTCCAAGCCAGCCATAACTTCATAGTAAGAGCTTGTCTACAGAAAACAAAAAGAAAGCTACACTGAGGTTGTATTTCATTACAGTCAGAATGACTGTTATTCAGAAGTAAACAACCGATGCTAGTGAGGATAGGGAGTGCAAGGAAACCCTTACTCGCTGCTGGGGGGAATCTAAACTAGTCTTAGCTCTGTGGAGTCAATATGGAGGTTTTTCAAAAGCCAAAGGCAAACAAACACTCTGGAGAAGCAGGTGGGTGCGTACCTGAAAACTCCGAGTCAGCCTATCATGGAGTGCTGTGCAGCAGTGTTTGTACAGCACTGTCGCGGCAGCTAAGCAGTGGACCCAAGCAAAATGTTCAGCAGCAGAGAAGTGGGGAAGGAAATGTGTGAGACACACGGTGAGAGCCTTACAGCCATAAAGAACAGTTATGTTGTTGAGAAAAAATGCTTCAGCTGCATCAGATTGAGCAAGTTAAAGGCAGTCTCAGAAAGGCAGATGCATGTTTTTTTTCTTTGTGGTTCTTATGTTTTATATACATACATAAAATAATATACATATACACTATATGACATGAAAGTAAAAATGAAACTGTAGTAGAACAAAGACTAATGGGTGAGGGGGGATGGGATATAAAGGAACAACATATGCTTAATGTGTAATATGTTCACTTGAAATTTTAAAAATATCTTGGTCTATTAGTTAGTGATTTCTAAGATTTTCTGTTAAGCTAACTCTCTTAAAACTTTGAAACAAGCTTCTTTTGTGTCTGTTGGGCTCCACTGGCCTGAGGGCTTTTCCTCAGAGCTGCACTTCTTTCTGGACTGGCTCCGTCTCAGCTGTTCCCTAAGTGCGCCTGTCACAGCTGCCTGTCAGCAGCATTTTATTTTTGGTTTGTCTCTGGCATCTATCAGGTATAGTCGTGATGCAGCTATGGCTGCAGCAGCTTTGATAGATTGAGCCAGAGTTGGTTCTGCTTGGTGACGAAGAAGCTCTGTGTGGGCAGCTATTTGTTTTCGTGTTCTGTGGGTATGGGACTTAGGGTTAAGGGAGGGAGCACTGCAGCGGAGCATAGACCCTCTGTTCTCCAGTGTAGCTCAGTGTTGGCCCTTTGAGTTGCCTCCGAGGCTGTTTTCACTCATCTTCTTTCTGTGGAAATGAGTGTGAGGACAGTATACTGTCCTTACAAGGGTAGTGGAGAATGGATGGGAGTGTATACCCAGAGCATTGTGTTCTTCAGGGGAAAATACAAAGCTTATTTTGCACATAAGATTTTAAACAATGCTTCTTCCGGCTAATTTCAAAGACTCCTCATGTGAAGCTTCTTGTCTGCCTCAGTAGAACATGATTTAGCCTTTTCTTTACCATCTTCTTTGCTTACCTGTTCTCTGCTGCATAGGAAGTGCAGCATACTTCTCTTCCTTTCTTATATAAGCCCTCAGAACAGGGAGAAGGAGTGGTGAGTCCATGGTTGCTCACTTCAGCTCAGCGTGCAGGTACTTCTTTGGATCATAGACTTGCAGTACCCTTGAGAGTTAGACTGTGCAGTGTTTTGTTTTTCACATGAGAAAGCTCTTCCTGCTGAGATGGCACTGGAGTGGAAATCAGAAGCCAGGCTCCCAGTCACCTTGTTTTGACTTCTTTTTAGTGGAAAATACTAGGATTTTATCACAAAGTCATTGTTGAATGTTGCTGGATAACTGGTGAACCTGCCTCCTAGATTTCTGTTCTCTTAGAGGCTGTGGGTGCTCAGGTCCTGTGGCATGCCTGCATTGTCTCTGTCCTCACACCAAGAGCCTCTGGAATAGCTGTTTGGTCCTCAGACTCGATTTGCGTGGCTCTTCTCTTCCCAGACTTTGGCTTGTGGTTACATTCTCCTGAGCTTTATGCAGGTGCTGAAACCTGTGCTGAAAGGTTTAGCACACTGTGTTCCCTTCTTAGAACTGGTGTGGGAAAAAATGTAGGAAGATGGTGAGGCGTGATGGCTCCTAGCACTCGACGGGCAGAGGCAGGTGGATTTCAGGGCTAAATAGAGAGACCCTGTGTCAAATTTTTTTTTTAAATAAAATAAAATTTGAAAAGGTAGGAAGATTTCATTGCAAGAAATTTCTATAACAGAAAAAGCTATTCGGCTGCATTTAAATTACCTAATTTTTGAAAGTACAGCATACTTAAATGGTCACAAATTTAAGTGTGACTATTGGGAAGTCCCTGACATGGATGTGTGCTTCTTGTGCTGTGAGAGTCATTTTTTTCTTTTTTTTCTATGAGGTCTTGTAACTGGTTTGGGGTCTGCTTTAGCCCATATGCATATGCAATTAGTTGTAAATATGTGTCTCTGCATACCATCTTTAGCACAGACAAGTTCTACTTACACGCCTTTACCACATGTGCCCATTGTCGATCTGGCACCACCAGGGCAGCACTGGTCACTTCTGCTTATCTCCATGTCCTCAAGTGTTCCTTCTTGGTACACCTCCCCAAATCTTCTGGCTCAGGTAGCTACCCATGGCACTCAGAGTTCCCATCCTCCGCTTTTGCCCCCTTCAAGCAACAGGGTGATTATTAGACTATACTGAGGTCATTCAGCTCTTCTTGTAAACAACAATGCTCCTTAACATTTTGGTTTGCGTCTGTGCATTTCTGTAGGAATAATTCCATAAAGGTAGTTTCAAGACCAAACGTATGTTTCTGTAATTAATTACAAAACTACCTTTGTAGAGCTGTGATAACTCTACATGCCCGTACCCACCACGATGCACAAGCGCTCCTTCTTACTCAGACCTCTGGGCCTTGTGAAGGTTAGATGAAAAATATGGTAGCATATAGTGAGGGGTGAAAAGTACATGCCTTCAAGGCCAATACTCTGGAGGCAGAGACAGGCCAGCTGGACTATATAGGAAGACTGTCTTAAGCAACAAAATTTAAAAAGTAACATTTAGATCCAGTGTGAACTTAAATTTCTCTGAATTCGTTCTCTCCCTGCTTCCCTAATTTCTGTTAAGTTATTGTTCTTTTTTCAGGAGCTTTCTGTGGATAGAGAGATCAATATTTTGTGATGTGTACACACGCACACACAATACTAAGATTACAATTTTTTAAATGGTTATTTTATGTGCACGAACATCTGAGTATCATGCACATTATGCACATTCTGGAACCAGTTACAGATAGCTGTGAATCACCATGTGGTGCTAGGAATCAAACCCGAGTCCTCTGCCAGAGCAGACACTCTCAACCATGAGCCATCTTTCCAGCTCCCACAATATATATTAAAAACAAACAGGAAGCATGACCCATACAGGAGTGTGGTTTTAAAATGTATTTGTTTTAACCTTTCTCTTATTTCACAGTTTGAATGTGTGCCAAAAGCATTTTTTATTTTAAATCACATTTTTATCTGTCTATCATCTCTGTCTGTCTATCTGTCTACCTATCTACCTACCTACCCATCCATCCATCATCTGTCTATCCATCCATCCATCTAGGTGAGAGGACAGCTTGCAGGAATTGATTCTCTCCTTTCACCTGTTGGAGTCTGTGGTAGCACTCAGATCAGCAGGCTCAACAGCAGACTCTAACTTGCTGAGCATCTCAGCGACCCTCTCCTATTTCCTTATATGCAGTGTTACTGATTCTGAATGCCTCATCTACTCCGGTTCTTTGTGAGTAAACTTCATCATCTCCTTTTTAGAACTAATAGGACCTTCTTAAAAAGACTCAAATGTTATCAAAGAACATGAGTTTAAGTCATTCTGCTCAGCTCTAAGGAAGTCTTCAGCAGAAAGGCATAGTTTTTACACTTCTGAAGAATTAGCTTATTAGAATTTCTGGAATATTCATTGTTTCAGTAAATTCTTCTTTCTTTATTTGATTTATTTGACTTTCTTCTAGCCTTTCTATTGAGGTTTATTTTTGTAGTTATCTTTTTAGGTTTTTTTTTTTTTTTTTTTTTTTTTTTTTTTTTTTTTTTTTGGTCCAGTAATTTTTTCATAACTTCTTAGATTCCTGCAAGGTTATAAATAATTTTCTCTGTTGCATTTCACAGGTCTGTTTTTTCACCATCCATCAACTGAATAAATTGACAATTGGATTTGCCTGACAAAGTATGCAGCCTTGATGGCTTCTGTGTTTGAAGAATTATTATTTTAGCTAGAGCATGGCCATCACACCAGCTCCTCAGATGACAGTCAGTTTCTGAAGCAGGCTGCTTCTGCAGATCCAGCTGTTGCCCAGAGCTGGCTCTCAGCTCTTCACACATGTGCCCTTGTGTCTGTGCCTGCCTTCTTCCAGCCAGATGTCCTCCAGTCCATGACATCTGTGCTGTGTGCCATTCTTTCTTCCTGTCTTCACAGACATGCTTCACATCTCATTCGCGCTTCCCTTGATTGTCTCTTTGTTTGGGGCTTCGTTTGTTTGTGACTGTCACTTTGGGCAGGTCTCAGCAGATCAGAGAGGTTCTCAAAGTGGTGTTTTCTGCCGGCACTCCTGGAAGCATGCCTTGTCCGGTTACCTCCTTTGAGGATTTGTTTCGTTACTCTGGTTAGGTTCTGTCAGAAGCATGCATACCCAAATATAGAAATTAGCATGTTGTATAAAACTACTGGGAGTTTGTTAAGGTGAGCTTCCACCTGGGAAGCACCAAGACCTGTGTCAGGTGTTTTTTGAAAGTAGAAATTCATGGCTAGATTAATTTGTCTAATATTTGTCATGATTATCAGGAATGAGCTGCACCAGGTAGTTTTTGAAATTTAATTTCATATACCTGTTAGAAAAAGAATTTTAATATAAGTGTTCCCAATGTCTGTTTAGTATATGTGTTTGCAAATACATGTTGACATCTCTAGTGCAAAATTTTCAGATTAAGGGCATGCTCCTTGTTAACATCTGGGCAAATAATTAAAAAAAAAAAAAGAAAGAAAGAAAAAAAAAAAGAATTAACACAGGCCTGGAGAGATTACTTGGTGTTTAAGAATGCTGGCTACTCTTATAAAGGACCTGCATGAGCACCAAGTGGCTCACAACCACCTGTAACTGCACTTGTAGAGGCTCCGTGTGCTCTGGCATCACAGCCACCCGCGTGCTGCGTGTGCCTATGCACATACTCATAAAATAGCAAGTCTTTTTAAAATAGAAGACTAAGTGAGACAAATACAGGTTATATTTTCTTGTCTTAATTATTGAGCTTATACCTTTGTTGTGTCATGCACTCTGCTTTCAATATGCTAGCTGGTCGTGTGGTATGAAGAGGAGAACCTTTTCCTAGCAGCTCTCAGTCCATTGTGGAGACATACATTCAGGCAGGAAGGGGCATACCCGTGACAGGAAAGTAGACCAGACAGGTTCTGTCCAGATTGGGCTCACCGGGAGAGAAGGGTGACTGAGGCTTGGTTTCAAGAAGAAGCAAACTAAAAGGCCAGGCATGGTGGCACATGCCTTTAATGCCTGCACTCAGGCAGCAGGGCCAGGTTGATCTCTGTGAGTTCAAGGCCAGCCCTATCTATGTAGTGAGTTCCAAATAAGACCCTGTATCAGACAAACAGACAAAAACAAAACTGAAGGAACTTGTTTTACTCTCCTGGACAAAGACCAAGCTATGGTTATACCCTTTGTAGCCGCTCAGGGAGAGGATAGGCCAGCCACACTTGTCTTTTGCCAGGAAGTTCTGCATGAGCAGCCCAGGTATTCTAGGCACCATGGTCCAGGACCGTAAGAGGTCAGAGAGATTGCCAGTGGCTGTCTGTGTAGCCACTCGAGGGGAGAATGGAGAGCAGATCCTCATGGAAAGGAAGCTCAATACAAGAGCAACGTTGAGGATTCCCTCCAGAACATCAAGCTGAGGCTTCTGCAGTCTCTAGTTGCAGGGGAGATGAAAGGAAGCACCCAACTCTTGTCTCTTCTGCTTGCCTCCAGCCTGAGAACCAATATCCATAACTACCGAAGGTGAAAAGATTTGGGTAGAAAGTCAGCAGCTTCCACCACAATACATGACATTTCTAGTAACAATAAAAAAATTTTCTAAAGGAGCTGATAGAGCACAGGTTGCTTGGAATATGGACTAGGTTGGAAGAGCTTTCTTCACAGAGATTCTTGGTGAGCCCAAGTGTCACAGTGTCTGCATGGCTGGAATGTAGGAGTTGCCTCCTTCACAAGCAAGATGATTTTTCTCCTGGTGTGTTTTCAGGTCTCTGTGGCCCTTAGCAGTGGCTCCATCCGAGTGGCCATGTTGGAAGAAAATGGAGAGCGAGTCCTCATGGAAGGGAAGCTCACCCACAAGATCAACACTGAGAGTTCCCTCTGGAGCCTTGAGCCGGGCAGGTGTGTTCTGGTAAGTGTGGTCACCTGTGTGCAGAGCTCCCAGGTGGTTTTCGAACCTGCTGTGATGCCCGGTTAACCAAGTCTTTCCAGTGAGCAGTGAGGTCTTTAATTACAGTAATTGGAGCAGACTATTAAGTCTGTATCCCTCAAGTATTTAGCACCCCCTCCTGTTTGAAATCTATCTCCATGAGCCTTTCCATTTATATCCTCCGCCCCTCAGAGGTCTAGTGATTCCCAAGAGCCCGCTTTCCTATATATAAAGACAGAAACAAGTACATTAAAATGAAAATGAATGGTGCGTTTTCCTAGATGCCAGTCTAGATTTGTTAAGTTCACGGAGTAGATGTCGCCTAGTCTCTGGCAAGGCATAGGTAAAATTAAAGAATATGACAGTGAAGTGTGAACTCAAATGAACCGATCACTTGCCATTCGTCAGCAGACCCCCCCCAGCAATTGGGCTGTATGCTTGGCAAGATGTGTCTGCCTAAGCCCACTCTCCTGTCATAGCTCTGACCCCTGTTAGTGATGACTGACTATATGCTGGCACCCAAGAGAAAAATTGCAGCACAGCATATCTTGGACTAACTTGTTTCCTCTTTCTTCCTACAGAGGGAACAAGCTAGGTAATAAGAGAGATAAAAATGAAAAGAAAAACAGTAAGTCTTTGGATGAAAAAATTCCCTGCAGGCATTCTTCACATATGTAACATATAAAATAAAGGAAGTATCTGTTAGATTGTACAAGAGGTGCTCAGTGGTAGCCAGCCTCTCTGGGATATCCTGGTAGTACTGGTGGATAAACCACTTGAGCCCACAGTGGTTCTGTCTTGGCTACACTTGCGTTTCAGAGAGAAGCATAGGCCAGGGACTGAGTGAACTGGACTCAGTAAGTGCTTGCAGGAATTGGGAGTGTGTTCTGCCTCATCTTGCTAGCAAATCCAAAAATAGAATTTATTGTCCCGCGCATGTGGAGATGACCCCTTGCCTAGGTCTGTGCCTAAGCGCTGCCGGGTTCCTGCCCTGCCCCAATTTCTCCTACGGTTCGCTAAGGCCCATGTGATAGTATGTGGAGTTTTCAGAGGTAGGGCTGGATCTGGTCTAACCTGTGTTTTGCATCTCCCAGCAACAGGCCTACCTTTTGCTAATGGTCAGAACTGATGATATCCATAGAGACTTGGCCCAGGGCTCTCTACCAGGCTATATCTGTATGATTATTGTTCTGTACCTCACTGTTGCACATACCTTGGCAGGGCAGCATTCCATATCCAGAGAAAAGTACTGTTCTGCATGAGATGTGCCCATTGCCTCTGAAGGTTGACTTTGGGTGTCAGATTTATTGGGCTGAATGAAGTGGTAAAACATAGATGTGTCTGCAAGGATGTTTCAGAGAAGACTTGCATGTGTGACAGTGATCTGAGTAGGGAAAACCTATCCTAAGTGTGGGTAGCACAGAACCATACAACAGGCTAAGCCCAAACTGAACAGGCCGTGGAGGAAAGGAGACGACATTTCATCTCTTTCTGGCTCTCCCTTCCCAAGCATTTATGCCTTTTACCTTGGATATCAGCCTCCAGCTTCTCTGTTCTTTCAGCTCTAGGGTTTTTATGAATGACCATCACACCTTCAGTATCTAACTGAGGGTATATACCACAGACCTCTCTCATTCTGAGGTTCTGACTTCCCTGGCTTTGCACCTTGTAGATGGCCTTTGTGATCATGTGAGTCAATTTAATATGTATTATATATTCTATAATATATTCGTAACATAAATTGTATATGTATGTTTGTGTATATATATATTTATAAATAATCACCTCTCACTTGTTCTGTTTCTTTGGAGAACCTGAATGCAGCCTTCTTGAATCCGGCAACTCAATCCTTGCTCCCTCGCCCTTGACTCTAAAGCCTCCCTTGTGTACTACTTGAAATTCCAGGAGCCCTCCCAGCCTCTGTTGAGCTTTGCATGGTCAGGCGGCTCTGGAACATGAGTAACACAGTGGCAGTACTAGACTGGTAGCTTTGTTCTTGGTAAGCACAGCCTATGGCTGCTTTGGCCACCATGCTGTGGTTCTCTGATTCTTGGGCTGCTGCCTTCACGGACTGGAAGTTCTGTAAGAGCCCTGTCTTCTATCCTGGCTAGTTGAACTCTACAGAGTATGGGATGAGTTAGAATCCCAACTCTCTGCACAGCTCCCTTCCCAAGTGGTCTGTGTCACTCAAAAGACAGCAGCATTCCTCATTGGAATGGTCTTCGGGTCCACAGACCCCATCTATATTCAGAATTCACTGGGATTAGAATCTGTGTACTACTAATTCCTTTTACTTTGTGTCTATAAAAATGTGACTGTTAGCAAATTACCCCTTAAGAGCTTTAGTGTTGCTAAGTCCAACTCTGACTCCATAACTATTTCAAAGCCGTGTTACTTTGGGGGAGGGAGGTCGCTGTCCATACAAGTGGAATAGGATGGAGTCAGACATAGTGACTCATACCTATAATCTTTATACTTGAGAGACTAGCAGAAGTGTTGCCATGAGTTTTAGGCCACCCTGGGCTATATAGCAAAAAAATATCTCAAAAAAAAAGTATACAAACAAAAAAAAAACTGGGTCATCAAGATGGCTCAGTAGGTAAGGGTGCTTGCCACCAAGCTTTATGACTTGAATTTGATTTTTAGCACTCACATGGTGAACGGAGAAAACTGACTCTCACAAGATGCCCTCTGATCTTTCTCTGTATGTGTACCATGATGAATGTACACACATACACACACACACACACACGTACACACGTGTTCAGAGAGGAGAAACAATAAAAATTTATATAATTTTAAAAAGTGGAGTAGGATGTGCCTGATAGATAAGACACTATCATCTTACATTAATTGCCAACATATATTGAAAACATGTGCTGGGTCAGGTGCTCTGTAAACTACCTGACATTGTTTGATGCTTTGCAGAGTCGGAGAAGTCAGGACCTTGAGGCTTTGAGATAGGTCTTATATTTGCCCAAGTGTGGGGCGGCCTCTGAGAGCCTACTTGCTAGAGTTTTCTTTCTTGAGAAGGGTTAGCCCCTTTAAAGGGGGTTGGGAAAAGTAGCCCTTTCCAGCCAAGGAGAAAAGATAAGGTAAAGAGGGAAGGGAGATGATCATAGTGGTTTTGAGAAGCTCTTGTGTCAGGTATATGTGGGTGATACACCCCAGGCTGGAGAGATTCATGTACTGTGCCTTTATCCTCTTCAGGCTGGCTAGAGACAGCTAGACAGCCAGCTGTTCCTGTAGAGGATAATCATATTTGAGGTCCTCATCCTCAGAATCCATGTACACATTCCTTTCCTGCATACTCCCTGAGGACTCTTCATCCATGTTCTGCTATGGTCTGGGCTTACTTGTGTATCAGTTGCTGATGGTGTTTTAGATTGATCTTGCCAGGTATCTACTGTCTGCAGAGTTCATGAAAAGAAACACAACTAGCTGCATTTGGATGTCACCATAAACATGGCACCTGTGGGTGCTATGCCATCTCTAGTGGAGCCAAAGAAAGCCCCTTGGACCTGAGGTACTACACTTCAGTTTCTGTAGTCCCTCGGAGTCGCTGGCACTGTTGTTAGATGGGAGCATCACTTGTGGACCATAAGGGATCTGACGGAGAAGAGCCACAGGCATTATAACCACTTCTCCTGGCTCTCTCACCTGCTTGGGCCCTTACCTGTACTTAGGGTCCCTTCTTGATTAGAGAGTCTGGGCTGGTCTCCTACCACCCAAGAAAGTGCTGTGTATTATGGAATGTGTCCATTTACAGATGCTAAAAGTTTGGTGTGTTTTTACTTTATTTATTGGTGACCTGTTGGGGCCAATTTTTACTTCTGATTACATAGACAATCCTATAAATTATGAAGCAGGTTGTTTTTATTTATGAAGGGTCTGTTTTTGTCTCATTCACCACATTGCATTGGCTGTGTATGTGATCTGCATCTGGATTAAGAAAAGCTTACCTAGCTATTGGGGGTCCTGCCTGTGAGTCATCATTGTAGCCAGGCTTGACTTTTGTATGATTTTTAAGATGAATACCTGGCTCCTGATCATCACATGCCTACTTACTGCTCCTTGTTAGGCCAAGAAGTTGGCCTGTGGATATGGCCCCTTTTTGGAGAAAAGGACTTTGCAAATGTAATTAAGAATTTCAGGACAAGATCATTCTGGATTTTTCTGGGTGACCCCTGAATTCAATGAAAGACATCTTTAAAAGAGACGGAAGAAGAGATATAGACACAGAGAAGTCCTCATGAAGACCAGGCAAAGACTAGAATGATGTGGGCATAAACCAAGGGATGCCAGCAGCTTCCAGAAGCTAAAAGAGGCCAAAAGGATCCTTCCTTGAAGCCTGCAGGGGAGTACAGCCATGCCAACTCCTTGACTTTGGACATATGGTCTCCAGAAGTACAAGAAATGGATGGGTGATGTTTTATGCACCCTCTCTCTCCTCTGGCCTAGTCTGATTTTATCATAGCAGTCCTGGGATACTCTCACAGGGTCCTTGCAGCATCTGTGAAGAGGAGTAGCCTTTGGAGCTCTTGTTGGTACCCCAGACTCTGCAGTAAGAGGTTCTGACCTTTTCACGTCCAAGCAGGGGAATGCAGACATGCTACTTGCATCTCAGCACCTTCACGTGTCCCGCTTCTCCTCCCTTTTTCGGTGGATCCCACACCAGACAGTCAGGGCAGGCAGGGGTGGCAGCTAAAACCGTGTGACAGTTCTTGCCTCCCTCCCTCCCACACTTGAGAATGTTAAATGAGACTTCTTGACTCAGGCAAGCTCCTTGCCTGGTTACGGAGATGTAAAATCAGCCGTGGCAACGGCACCAGCTACTTTTCCTGACTCTTCATTTGGGTCCAGAAGCCAGGCGCTGAGCTTGTGCATTGTCCCCGTTTCTTCCTCCCTGTGGAGAGCTGGCAAGCTGGCTGCCCTCTGCATTGCGTGGGTAGCTGTAGGCAGGCAGCTTGCTCTGCTGCGGGGACTCTCAGCCGTGACTGTGTTGGAAAGGTAGTTGGAGCTGCCTGAACGGTGAATGCCATTCCACATACACATCTTGATGTGCTGACATCTTACACACAGACTACTTAACATTGCTTAGATCGCACTAGAGTATCTTCTGAAGAAATAGATGTTGGAATGCAGGCTTTAAAATTTACTGTACCGTTTATTTATGATATATTTTTTTAGTCCTGTGAGTATTTTTATGCAAGCTGCACCTCCCTGCCTGTATTGAGATGATTTCCCGAAGTTATTATTTCTCAAAAAGTGGAACTCCAGGATGATTGCTGCTGTGGCTCTTCCCTAAAGGGCTCAGCATTTCTAGAGTGCTGCCACTGCTGTGTCAGCACTGGCGCCTTATGTCTTCCTAACTAGTTTTAGCATTTTGGCAAGTGCCCCAAACCTGGGATGTATATGAATTGGAATGTGAGCCCTTACACCTTTTGTGCAATGCCATTTCCAGACTGAGTCCTGTTTCCAGTTTTTGTCATGATTCTTAACATTCCTGTTCCTGGGTGCCAATAGGGAAGAGCTGAGGCTTGGAGATCACAGAGAAGGCAGTGACCTAAGACTACTTGTTCCGAATGAAAGCAGCTCTGTGCTGAACAGTGGATGGGGCCTCAGCCCCTCCTCCTCAGTGGCAGAAAGAAATGGTATATAGCGTTGTATCGTTTTGTTGACCCCACTCTACAGAGTGTAGCTGTATTCTGCCTCTCTGGGTGAGATCCGTGGCTGTTTCCTGTCTGACCTGTGCAGTGTCTTAGGTTTTGTTTTCATTTCTTAAGATTAAAAAGACAGCTGATGACAGTGAAAATCGGGAGACGACTTGTCTAGTGCTGGCTTGCAGCATATCCACAAGAGTCAAGCTACCCACCTCTTCCCACAGTGGGTGTGGAGCTGAGCAGGTGCTCCCGCCATGCTGTCATCTCACCCCATTATCTGCCCTTGTTCCAAGGTGCCTTCCTGGAAGGAACGTCCCACAACATTCCCGTTGGCCCAAACTCAATCACACGGGCAGCTGCGAGGAGTAAAGCCATCCTCACTGGGCACAGTGCTTCCCTGAATAGAAATGAGGTTCCGTTACTAAGGAAGGAAAGGGATATAAATGCTGGTGAGTCATCGGCACAGATCGGGGGATGCTGAGGTAAGTTTATTCACACTGAGGGTGAAGTTTCTGTGAGGACATTTTGGGAGCACTGTTCAGTCAGTGACAGTCTGGGGTCCCTCTGGGAAATTACCGTGTTCTGGGACCAGGCAGATAAAAGAGGACATGGAAATGAGAGTATGTCCAGGCAATGGTGAGGTCACAGTAACCTTGGAGAGTGACCTAATGAAGGATGGTTCAGAATGACTTTCTAAGCCACTGAGAAGAGAGGAGGCCAGGAGGCGGCGAGCCGTTTCCTTGTAGTGAAGGCGCTCACATTAGCAGTGCCCTTGCCCTGTCAGTAAGGAGACTGGCTGCAAGGTCAGGTGTCTCGGCCTGTGCGGGAGATTGGACCTGAGGTGACCGGGTCCTAAGAAGAATGACACTTGTGTGTTGATGACAATTTGGGGAGTCCCAGGATGAGCAGGACCAAACATCCTTCCAAAATATCTGCAGGTGGGCTATGGGCACACCTGGGTTCCCCAGGAGACAGGGCCCTTAGCGAAGTAGAGAGGACCAGGGTCCTGTTTTGCAGGGAAGCTGAAGCCTACTTCAGAAGCCTTGCTTAGTCTTAGGAAGTAACTTAGGGTAAAGGTCCAAGACAATGTTTTTTACTCTTAAATGTTATTCAGAAACAACATTATTTGTTGTTTTATGCAAACACATCCATACAGAGTGGGACAATGCAGGCACACAGCTGCTAAATGCCTGTGTGTCTTTCTGTACTTTCAGCAATGCGTAAATTTGAAGTTATTTACAAATAGTGACCTAGCAAGCACACAAGGAAACTCAGTATCATTAGGGAAATAAAGTTACAGTGAGATGTTTTATACCTGCGAGAGTGGCTGCTAAGAAGCCCATAGTGCTCAGTTTGAGTTGTGATGCCCTGAACTTCTCACTGCTTCCATGAGAGCGAGGTGGTAGGCATAGCCAATTGCTCACTTTCCATGTGACATCCTGACCTGCCGGGGCTCCCAAAAAGTGGAAACACCCAGATCTGGTTGTAGCAGCTTCCTATCTAACTGCCAAACCCTAGGAGCATCTACATGGCCGTGGACAGATACATCATGCAATAGTCTGGCCAAGCGTCATAGCCCACAGTCTTCAGAAAGGAAGTGTGTGAACAAGCCCATGAGATGTGGGTTTCAGTGGGGAAGACATCCTGGACATGGACAAGCTGGACGGCAAGATGAGCAATGCAGACTGAAGTGAAGGGAGGGGCCAGGGTGTGGGTGGGTTGTAGTGGGGACTTGAGATGAAACTGCAACAGGGTGAGTTTTTCTGTATGCAAACTACACCTCCACAAGTCTGACTTGTTACACAAAGTAACAAAATGTTAAAACAAAAACAGCTAATTTAAGCAAGCTGTGAGACTACTTTTGCCCGGGTGTGGTCTTTACCCGGGAACCCTTGAAATCTGTTCCATGAGGCTTTCTCTTCTGTTCTCACCCAACTGTGGTTTTGTTTTCAGCGTCCGGGAATACCCTCCTCTACCCCCAGAGGCCTGTGTATATTCTAACCACATTAAAGTAGTAGCTTGTTTAAGTGCCAGAGTGTCTCACCTGAGTTCCTAAAAAGTAGCACTCGGAAGAAGTCATTCATGTTCAGAGGAACTTGTCAGCTAAGACTTCTGGGACATGAAACTATTTAAAGAGAAAAGAGTAGGCCCTGGGTGTGAGGGTAAAGAGCCAGACAGAACAGGACATGAAATACTTTAAGGGGAAAGGAGCCCTGGGTAATGAAGGAGGAGGAGCATTGTCATACCAACTGTGTAGCTCTTACTTAATCAATGACTGCTCACTCATCCTTAAAAAACAGAGTAGAACAAGATTCTCAACGTATTCATAAATTTTTGGAAATGACATCTTGGGTTTTCCAAGAACTTTTGGTGCTGTCTGCTGGCCCAGCCTGAACCTTAGCAGGAAACATTATTACCGAGGAAGATACTGAAACATGTATGCTCGCATGTAATGAGGCAAAGGAACAAGAAGTAAGCTATTGCACCTTGAAAATGGCTGTAATTAAAAAAGAAAAAAAGATCCAAATGTCCATGAGGAAGCAGAGCATGTAGAAGTGGTACAGCTCTCGTGGGAATCAAGCTGGTGGTTTCTTAAAACATGTACCAAGTGACCCAGCAACTCCATTCCTAGGTAATTACCAAAGGAATTGAAAACAGGAACACATACAGAGAGCAGCATTATTCACAACAGCCGAAAGGTGGAGAGGAGCCTGTCAACAGAGAATGGATAGACAGACTGTGGTAAGCTCTTCCAGTGGAATGTTATTCAGCCTGGAGAGGAAAGAAGTTATGTGCTACAACATTGATGAGCTTCAAAAACTTTATATTAAGTGAAATAAGCCAGACACAAAACAATGTAAGATTTCATTTGTGTAAAATCCAGTGTGACAAAAGCATTAGTAGCTGTCAGAGGTATGGGGGAGATATTTAAGAGAAGTAATTATGGTAAAATGCAGAGTAACTACTGGGTGTAAGGCTTCTTTTTGGAGTGATGGAAATGTTTCAGGATACAGATGTGGTTGGTTGCATACCACTATGGATGTACCAAATGTCAGTGAACTCTTCACTTTGGGGCAGGGGGAAGGTGTTATGTGAATTCCACAATAATAATAAAAAGATTGTTTTAAAACAAGATGGCTGACATTTTTTATCAGTGTATGTAAGTGATGCTTGTTTAACAGTATGGTTAAAACTATGCTGTCAGGTACAATAACCCTCAGCTCCTAGTAACACCCAGTTAGGTATTGACATGCACACCTCACTGAGGAATGTTACTCTTTAATTATAGTTATTTTAAAAGCTGGTTGTTGTGGTGTGCATACATTTAATCCTAGTTCTCAGAGATAGAAGAATCATGAGATCATGAGTTCAAGACCAGCCCAGACTAGATACAAGACCCTGTCTGAAAAAGGAGGTGCAATGGGGGGGGGGGGCGCGCGCAGCTGAAGGGCTTGGGAGATGACCCGGTATAAAGACCTGAGTTTGAAGCTCCAGTACCCATGTTGTGGGGCTTTGTTTGTTTGTTTGTTTTAACAAACAGTAGCCAAAACCAGGCATGGTTGCGGTGTCATTAATGAGGAATGGAGGCACATTCCAGGAGCTCACTGGCCAGCTAGCCCAGCTTCCTAGTGTGGAGAGCAATAGGGGAAATACCAACATCCTCCTCTGCTCTCCACCTCTATACACAGGCATACACACTTGTACTCATGCGCACACAGCACACACAAAGAGCCTGAAATGCAGTGCAGTGGTACATTACTCTTCTGGTGTGCACAGTGCCCTTAGTTGATCCTCAGTGCTACAATAACTTTTGACTTTTTTTTTTTTTTGGAAGAATTTGAACATGTTAGCATTAAAAGTTCTATGAAATTAAATACAGATAAAATATTTCTAATGAAGTGATAGAATTTGTCATGAATTTGTTGGATTTGCTTAGTAACAAGTAGAGCTGGCATGGGATGAGCCCATCTCCCCATGATAGACTTGGCACTGAACCTTTCCCTTACATCTGGCAGATGGCTATAACCCAGTCTCTTCGTGGGGCAAGCTAGTGACTTGTCCTGTGTTCCATGTCTCACCGTGCCTATGGAGCTGTGAGGTGAATATTTGTGTAGACCTGGTGATGGGGTGGTGCCTGGTCTGGGTGGTTTACAAAGGTCTGTCAGCAATAATTGATCTGCAGACAGTGCTGGGTCTTCCCCTGCTGTGTTCCTGGTGTGCTCAGACCTGGAGGAAGCTCCGCCTCACACAGCCCTGGCTTACAGAATTTGTCTTCCATCTTAAACAAGCATGACAATGTTTGTACTACAGAGCTTGGGAGTTGTAATAGTTTATTACTGTAAATCTCAATAATCATTATTGGTAAAGATAAAGGCTGTTGTCTTTCCAGCAGTTTACTGTTTTTCTGTCTTCTGGAATAGAGAAAGTGTTATTTCCTACTTGAAGGTTCTTTACCTCTCAGGCTTGGTAAAGACAGGGCAGGATTCTCAGCATTAGGGTTTTTCAATCTTATTTAGGGTTACCACCTCATAAACTGCACATCATTTGGGGGCCTGTGGTTGGAATATCTAGAATAACTTTGTTATAAGTTTAAGTTGGGGATTAAACGGCAACATTTATTGGTGGAACTGCCACCATAGGCAGGTGCTCTCTCCTATTAAAAAAAAATGTGGGGGTGTTTTTCCATTTATTTTATGTGCATGGGTATTTTGCCTGCATCTGTGTCTGTGCACCACTCGTGCATGATACTTGGAAAGGCCAGAAGAGGCAGTTAGGCACCATGGGATTGGAGTTATGGGCAGTTGGGAACCACCATGTGGGTTCTCTGGAAGAGTAGCCAGTGCTCTTAACCAGTGAGTCATCTCTGCGGCTCCTTGTCCCCGTATTTATTCCCTTGTACTTTGGGCATAAGGAGTAGAAGTTTTAAGGTACTGATGTCATGCCATGATTACAGGTTTTTATGTTGTTTTTCCCATTTCTGGAAATCTCCATTTAATGTCCTGTACTGTCAGCCTCTCCTCTTAGATGATAATATTCTTGGGGGCTGACCCCAGGATTCTATAGATCAGGCTTTGCAGCCCATGACCCCTTCTGTGAGCACTGAAGAGTTTTTCCCATGACAGACTCATCATACAAGCTGGGCAAGCATTACACCTTGGTCCACTCTGATAGAAGTTTCCTTGTGAGTCCAGACAGTGACCATGAAGGATATGCCTCCAGTTTCTTTTGTGTATCCCTTTGACTGGTACCCTTGGGGAATGATATGTCTTGTACCTTACTGTACTGTGTCCTTGTGACAGAAGCAGCTGTGCCCCGGAACACAAGATTGGAAAGATGCCGCTGATATTCTATGTTCTATTCTTGCTGAAATTCTGTTTGGCTACTGAGTTTCTGTGCTCATGTGATAAGTTTTACAGACTCTAGTGCTACGCTGCAGGGTATTGGGTGGGTGCTGCTTTGTTTGACCACAGTGGATCTGACTGTCCTGTAGCTTGAGTTCACTTCCTCTTGGGCATCTCTCTGAAACAAGGACTGGGGCTGGAGAACTCCTTCAGGTACAAAGGAGGAAGTAGGGACAGGCACCTGAGCCCTGGTCATGGGAGGAATCTGTGGAAGATTGTCAAGTATTAGGCTGGACCCTTCATCTCAGAGGCAGCAAGAGATTGAGTGTTGCTCTTGAAAGAAAGAAAGATCATTCCCAAAGGAGGTAACTTGGTTGAACGAGGCCCTATCAAGCAGGACTCTCTATGGTGGAGATGCAGCAGTGTAAGAAGGTCCTATGATGATGGATCAGAGGATTTTAGAGAACAGTGTCTGT
The DNA here is from genome assembly GCF_030254825.1 of Meriones unguiculatus. Taxonomy (NCBI): domain Eukaryota; kingdom Metazoa; phylum Chordata; class Mammalia; order Rodentia; family Muridae; genus Meriones; species Meriones unguiculatus. Next base: position 34,396,175 of record NC_083360.1, on the reverse strand, counting down.
CTAGGAAGTGTGGGCACATGTGGTAGACAGTACTCTGATTTTGAGGACTAAGACTTGTAGTATACAGGTCTCCTTAGTTGCCCTTAACATGACCTCTGGCTCAGAGGGTCCTGTGTGTGACCTCATATACCCACTCCTATAGCCATCTTTCCTTTGTGCAGGTTCTAAGCTCAGCCTGGAATCTCTTCCCTTCTTATACTTTTTGTCCCAAGCACAATATGCCTGCCCTTCATAGTAGGCCCTGTCCGCAGTGCTAAGTATTCTTTTCCCTGAGCCTGGGGCTGTCTCCTGTCATATTTGATACAGGGTTTTTCCTTGCTTGTTCCAGGTGAATCTGAGCAAGGTTGGCGAGTACTGGTGGAGTGCGATCCTGGAGGGAGAAGAGCCCATCGACATTGACAAGATCAACAAAGAGCGCTCCATGGCCACCGTGGATGAGGAAGAGCAGGCAGTCCTGGACAGACTCACCTTTGACTACCACCAGAAACTGCAGGGCAAGCCCCAGAGCCATGAGCTGGTATGAGCACCATGGCTCTCCTTGTAGCAACAGCAGGCGAGTGGGTCATGCTGGAGAGGAAGAGTGTGTGAGGATAGGCGAGTCCTAGTTTGGCCCTTGCTTCAGTTCTGCAATGTCCTGCCTAGGCCTATGCCTTACCCAAGGATAGATATACACTGCTGTTCAGCCATATCTCATTCCTGAGCTGCAAACTGTGGTAGCACGAGGTGTCTCTCGATGTGCCCTGAACATACCATAGCCCAGAATTGTTGAGTGTTGATGGCTCCATATGCCTTATCCGTAGGCAACTTTCCTGGAGCCCTGAGAGCCCCCTTGGTGGAAGAGGGGAGGGCCAGGCTGCAGAGCCAGCTTAGGTTCTGACTTCAAAAGTTAATGCGCAGCAAATAGGAGAGTGAAGTGAAGTGCTGGGGCTATAGCAAGGGAGTATGAGGTCAGGAAAAGGCTGTACCAGACCTGTATAGTACCCAGGGACAGCCTGCTGGTGGCAAAGAATGACTGCTTAGATAAACACATTTTTTTCTTTCTCGTAATAATCCTGAGAGTAGCTACTTAGGGAAGAAAAGGCTGTTGCCAAAGGTCTTCATCACTGTCAAAAGCCTAACTGAACAGCACCTAAGCTTGTGTGCGTGTAGACCAAGTGTGGTTCGGAGAAGGGTCAGCAACGGGTATAGGCTGTCTACAGAAAGCCAGGCCTCAGGGCTCCAGAGAAGTTACTGTGTGTTCCCTATGGTCTCGGAAGGAACCTTCCCTTCAGAGAAGAAACATTGGAGTAGGCTCTTAGATGTGCTCTGTTGCTGCATTGGCCACTGTAGTATGTTTTCATAGACATGTTCCCTGTGAGTGAGGTCAAGAGTCTTTAGAGGCAGTCCTGGTGTCCTTACCTCTTCCCCCAGGCTATACCAGGATATGTCGTGAACATGAACCATGATGGGCAGGGTGTGTTGACTGGCTGTAGGCTCTTCATAACTGCCCTAGTTAGATGGTCTGTGTTTCACAAAGAAGAGGTCAAGTTTCTGAGGTCTCAGGTTGTTTTATGCCTCATAGCAGCTCTAGCAGAGGGCTGAGGTTTACTTCTCTGTCCTGGCCCTAGGTATGGTGAAGGGAAGGACATCTGTGAGGGGAAAGTACATATAATAGAAGGTCCTCAGACAGAAACTAGGAACTTAGCACTCTCACCTTAGCAGAGATAGCCAGACCTGCTTGGTCACAGTGTAATCCTGTCATGTTGGCCCGTGTCCACTGGACAGAAGGTCTATCTGTGACCCTTTGCCCTATAGATTTGCTCACTTCTATGTTCAGGATCAGGCCTTTGTCCACAATGCACTGAGAAGTCTGTGCAAGGTACATGCCAGGGAAGAGTCTGTTTTGACTGGTGCCATCATCTTGGGTGGGTTGGAAGGAGGAGCTACCAGGTACCACTGAGAAACTTGTGCCACAGAATGGGGAGACCAAAGAGGAGTGGCTCTTCATACCTTCCCCAGATGCAGTGACTGAGTCTTTGTTGTAGAGAAACATTGAAATAGATATTGACCATGGCTTGAACTGCTTGCGTATATTTGCCAGAGCTCAGTGAAGTCTTCTGTAGATTTGAACAATGAGGTGAACAGTGAGGTGGAAGAGAAGCTAGAAGGCTCTACAGCTGTCTGCACCTGTGATTCACAAGGTCCCCAGGATTACATCCCTTCCAGGACACAAGGCAAAACAGCCTCAAGTGCCACTAGTCTGGGAGTTAGCCACAGTGCAGGATCTGCATGATATGTCGGGTTCTATGCTACCCAGCTCCTTCCTCGCCCTTGATCTTTGCACTCATTGTTTCCACACTTGTGCAGCCCTCCTTTCTTCTTTTGGTGCTGATGCCCTCTGGCATGGCCCAATGTCACCGACCTCGAGGACAAATGGAAAACAGTCTGTATCACTGAGTCTGTATAAGAGCATAGCTGTCTTCACGGAGTTAAGAGGCCAGCCTCTTTAATCTGATGTTATCCAGCAAAGGTCCTCTGCAGGAACTGGCTGCTGCTTTGTTTCCATCTCTGTAGGTGTCAGGTCTCCTTGTTCTGGTGGTACCTCCTAGCCTACTGTCCAGGACTGGGAATAGGGTAATGTGCCGCTCTCCAGTAACCAAGGCAGCTTTCGGAACGCTCTGGCCTCCAAGGTCCTCACTACCAGTCTGAAGCAGCCTACCAAAAGCATCAAAAGATAGCAGAGTTAACCTCTTATGTATGCACTGTGCACATACACACTTAATGCAACACCCTGGGTGTTGGCCTGCTGCTGGGAAGCTGGCTTACTCCAAAGGCCAGGCTTTGGAGGTGTCCTGTCTTTGCTTTCTGTGAAGACTGCCCTCTTTGTCCACAAGACATTGCAGAAATCTGAGTGTGAAACAGTCTTTACAACTGTGCATAGAAGACTTGTCCATGGCTGATGTACAGCTTCATGACCCAGCACTGTGAAACTGAAGACACCGAACAGCAGCCCAGCTAAGAAGGACCCTGACAAAAACCTTGAAGATGTGCTTTAGTGGAAAGAGCTTTGTCCTGAGTCTAAATTGATTCTGCTGTGGACTTGCCATGGGTCTGGCAAGGACCACTGAAGGATGAGTGTGCTTGTCCCAGCAAGGCCTTTAAGGAGCCTAGTAGTGCATGGGTGGAACCCAGTGTGATTCCCTCCCCAGAGCTGACTGAAGTAATCAGGATGAGCATAGCTGTTAGGGCTGTGGTAATTAGCTGTCCCACTCTGCCTGGTATAGTGCTGAAGTCCCAGCTCCCTTTCTAGGCTTGAAATGCCTTGGAGACACATCTTCAGCACACAGCACTCAGGGGTTCCATATAAAGCATCTTTAGTGCTTTGTTTTATTAAAGAAAGAGAACTAGAAATGTAGGTCTGGGCCCTTTTGTTTCCTCATAGAGCAGGTTAGTACATAACCGATACTCACATGTAGGGGCTTTGTGGATGGTTGAGGTCACTTCTCTAGGATTGCCACCCCTAACTAGCAGAGAGAGAGAATGGAAACGGGGCCAGGTTCTTCTGCCAGCCTCCATCTGCTGTGCGCATTGGCAGTCACAGTTACCAACGGGGCTCTCTGTATTGATGCCCATTTATGGTGTAAACTTGAAGTTTTCTAAATTTGCCAGAATTTTAAATTGTGCTTCTAATGCCACCAATGCTTTGTATTTTAAAGCATTTTAATTTTGAAGTGGTAATATACTTCTTTTGTCATTTTGAATTCTTTAATGTCGCCATAAGGTCACTTCTTTCCAAAGTCAACAAATGAAATGCTCTTCTTTTCCCTAGTTAGATTTCTTTGAGCTGGTGTTCATCTAAAGGGGGTATGTGGAAGTACTCAGGTGCCATTGCTCTGTCTGTGTTTTGATGTTTCTGTCCAGGATTCCTCCAGCCTTGTGGTACTTGCCTCTAACAGTGACCGACATTGTGCAGGCAGGTGCCAGTATTTCCTATGAATGAATTTGGTGGCACATCAAACCTCTATTTTTCCCCTGGAGAAAGGGCCAAGCATTTATCTTGGCATCCTAGGCTCCCTCAATTGTGAAAACAAACCCAGCAGCCTACCCTTTCCACTCTGGGCTTGCTACAGTAGGTCCCCACCCAACCACCAAGTTCCTGTTCACCCAGCAGCCGGCTGAGACTACTGAGGGGGATCAGTAACCTCCTCCTTACCTGGTTACCTGGCTGCTCTCATTGGTTTGAGACTGCATAGCTTCACACTTCTCATGGACAAAGATGGAGGCCTTTGATATACTTGTTGCTACCTCTCTTAAGTTTAAAAATAAGCAAAATCTCTCACAGTAGAAAGCTTGGATTTTGTTTAACAATTCCTAGTTCTGATAATCCCATAACGTTGCTGACATTCAGAATTTTCCACTTGTGATACGGGCAGCAGCATCTGTCCTCTGCACCTGTTCTACAGGGCTGTCTACAACAGGTGCTCCATTGGGGGATCCATGCATCTTGTTAGTCTTTTTGGTTTCTTGTGGTTGGAAGGAAGGAAAGGCCTTCATCCTTGGGTGCGCCTGTGGTAACAGCTGAGGAAGGCAGATGCTCAGAGAAAGGTTAGCCCTTCAGCATAGGCACAGCCCATAGACACACAGCTCTAGTCTGCCTCTCCCTTTCAAAGGCTACACAGTTCGGCAGTGGCCATAGGCTGGGAGGAGCTAGCCCCACTAGCTCTTAGTGTGTCCTAAAAGGCAGTGGGGCATTTCTCACTGCCAGGTCCACAGCTGGACATTTTGAGGTCTCTCTCTCTCTCTCTCTTCCTCTGCATCATCTCATCCTGGTCCATCCTGTATTGTCGGATGCATTTCTCAATGACAAGAACTTCCTTCCTTGGGGAAGAGGTGCTAAAACCTCTCTGCACACCTTAGTCATATGCCTAAGGGGCTGGGGCACCACCCCTTCATATCTTAACCATCTCCCTGGGGATTACTGTAGACTCTGGGTTGTGTGGAATTTGGGCAGACCTAATGGAAAGGGACAGAAGATAAACCCTATAGAGCAGTCGCTGCTTTACTGGAGACTGAAGCTGGAAAGCTGGAGATTCAGTCTTGGGAGAACAATCTTGCAGAGGAATTGGCAGTCACTTGGGCCCAAACTACTGTAGCTTCTGCAGCCTTCTGGCTAGTTGGTCCTAGCAGGCAAGCCCTCAAGCCCCGAGGAAGCAGGATGTCTCTGTGCCCTCAGGCAGTCTGTTCTAGGAGAAAGCATGCAATGGTCTGTGATCTCCTTTAATCTCTCTATTTTCTGTTTGTAGAAAGTCCATGAGATGCTGAAGAAGGGGTGGGATGCTGAAGGCTCTCCCTTCCGAGGCCAGCGATTCGACCCAGCCATGTTCAACATCTCCCCAGGGGCTGTGCAGTTTTAATGTGACCGGAAGTAAAAGGAAACCCTCACCATCGGGGAGATGGAGACCTTGTCCCCTTTACTCCCTGCATGCCAGGGACTCACTCCTCCTGATCAATCCTAGCCATTTTTTCTTTCATGATGAAGCAGGCCTTCCACACTGACCTTCCACCTTCAGATTATTCTAGAGAAGGTGCAGGGCCAGCTGTTGCCTGGCATTCTCTGTGGCCAGCACTAAATGAAGGTGTTTGAAATGCAGGAGGGACATGTCCCAGCAAACTGGGAGCACACATTCTGTCTCCGCAGCAACCAGCCACTGCAGGCAGCATTTCCTTCCTCCCCTGTTCTTTCTGCTTGCTGTTGTTTTGACGCTATTCTGCTTGCTTGTCTTCTGATTGGGGATAAGGAGTGGCTGGGCTCAGAAAAAGCTAAGTTGAACCGGGTGGGGCCAGGTACCTGCATGAGGGCGAACGGGCCATGGCTGTGGAGCTGCTTCTGGGACTGTTATGGGACCCCCTTACTTGTTGGCCTCTTCTCTCTCTCTCTCTCTCTCTCTCTCTCTCTCTCTCTCTCCCTCCCTCTCCATGTACATGTGCGTGTGTGCACGCGTGCATGTGTGTGTGCACGCATATGTCTTGCTCATCTCTTTGTGAATACACTTGGCCTGCCTCAGTATTATGGGCAGAACAGCAGAAACTGGGGTCTGTTTGCCTGTTTGAGATGTTGAGGAAAAGTTTGAGGTTCTGGCCCGGGTGTGGCAAGGATCCTGTCTGCCCTCTGACTTCAGCTGCTTTGCTTTGGTTCTTGTTGAAGTGAACTGAGCCTAGCCACCACTACTTGCACCCACAAGACCTCCTCTTCAGGTGTGCTGCACTGAAGCCTGGGTACCTTCAGGAAGAGATCAAAGCATGTTGGTAGTTCATTGGTACATTGTGTCAAGCATACTTCCTAAGCAGCTTTGACCTTGAAGGATGCCTCAGGAAGAAAATATCCACCAGCTTGAAGACAACTACAGTTGAGTCCAAGAAATTGAAGATTCCCCTAAGTCAACCACCAGACTGCTCCCTGGAGCTCAGAGCCTGTGTGGCCCCTGATCACCTCCAGTCAGGGTGTGAAGACCTGACCAAGGGACAGGGACCCAGGTGTCCCAACCCTTACACAGGGCCTTCTCTGTGCCTGTTGCTGCCTGGCATCTCTATTTGCCTGGCTCCCAATCTTGGTGTGTGTACATCACACCACAGATTTCAGTACTCTGGTAACCAACCATGCAACCAGCAAGAATTAAGACCCTTTGAAGCCAAGGCAGCCTGCTCTCTGGAAATATCCCTGCACTGAGTGCCAGTTACACATGCTTTGGAGGAGCCATTGTAAGAGCAGGTTGTAGGACTACTTATTTTGAGAAGCTTTCCATCAACTGTGTAGACAGGAGCTGCTTCATTGTAATCACTTGAGGGATTTCTGATTTACTTCTTAAAAGTCCATATTGGGAGTTAATCTGTGGGCCCAGATAGACCACTGTGGTTGTCAAAGGAGAGCAGTGGACCCCAAATACCCACTCTGGAGTATGACCTTGTGATTGGACATTGGTCACCACGTTAATAAATTCTCCCTAAAGAGGTCACCCTCGTCGTGCAGAATCTTTCACGTTCAGAGGACCCCCAGGACACTTTGCTACTTGTTTCTGAAGTTTCCATCAAGGTCCTAGGCTTTGCACATCCCTATCCCATGCAAGCTGACCCACCTAATGAAGGAAGTCTCATGCGGTGTTTGTGTCTCCAGTCTTCTCTGTGGTCCTAGTTGGCTTCCTCTCAGCCCTCTTCTTGTGGGTAGTCTTCCAGAAGGAATAACGAAGTGGGAGAGCCCTGCATCTTCTTTGGGACAATGTTTCTGTGGCAACTTGTCTTCCTTTGGCATGGTTTTATTTTTGTGTTGCATTTTTTCCTTTGTCCCTGCCTTGTTTCAACAAACAAGCCTGTGTAGAAAAAGCAGCCTGGGGGATAGTATTGGGTGTGGGCCATGTGGCAGGAACCTGAGCTCTGTGACTGACCCCTGTGGCATGTTGTGCATGGTGTGGTGGTGGCTACTGTACCTACATGTCTCCATCACAGTGGGGCTCAATCCCAGCCAGTCAAGTAGATAGTTCTTTGCCCTGAGGCGCTGCCCTGGCTTGCCCAGCCTCTGAAGTTGGCACATTGCCTGTTTTCTCTTTTTAGACGCGACAGCCACAGTTTGGTCTCTAAGTCCCACCAGCTGAGGTCTGAGGAAGGCAGGGTGACTCCGTCCCCTTTGTCCAAAGACCCAGAGAGTGGGTATCCAGCCTACAAAGCTGCTCTGGCTCCTCGGTGTTGGTTTGCAATAAATCTGTATTTAAGCAGTTCTGAGTCTGTCTGTGACATTCACTGTTAAGACACTTCTGTGAGTGGTCATTACCCTTGACTTCTAGCCGCAAGTCCTGAGTCCCTCTACATAGTCAACACCAAAACTATATTCTCTGGGTTGTTTCTCATCTGGTCTGTTGAGTTGTTACCTTTAGAAGGCCTATAAGCTATTAATTGGATTATTTCAGACAGGTCCTGGCGTTTCCTTGTTACCCTAAAGGCGCATTCAAAATCCTGAGTCATCCTGCTAGAGACCCCTTGTCTTAGAGTTATTGCTATAATCAAACACCATGACCAAGCGTAACTTGGGGAGGAAGGGGTTTGTTTATTTGGCATACATTATAATGCATCATTGAAGGAAGTCAGGCAGGAACCTTGAGGCATTTGCTAATGAGGCCGTGGAGGGGTGCTGCTTGCCGGCTCACTCCCACATGGCCTGCTCAGCCTGCTTTCTTGCAGAACCCAGGACCACCAGTGCAGGGATGGCACCACCCACAGGGGTTGCCCCCACCTCCAATCAATCACTGGTTAAGAAAATACCTTCCAGGCTCATCTACAGCCAAATCTGATCATTTCCAGCTGAGATTCTCTTGTCTCAGATGACTAGAGCTGTGTCAAGCTGATCTAAACCTAGCCAGCGCCCAGTCCTCCCCTCACTGTATTAGGCTCCCAAGCCCTGACAACACAGGCTCTCACCAGTGCATAACCCTGTATCTGAGTCAGAATCCTCTCAGATCACAGACTGTTCCTTTCTGTGCTCTGCCCTGCTCCAGAGGAGCCATCACTGACCCTACTCACTCTCAGCAGGCAGGACCTGTGGGCTTGAGAGTTAGCTTCTAACTGAATAAAGAACATTGAATTACCCATCTAATTCTCAGGACCAGAAACAACCATAAAAAAAGAAAAAGAAGAAGACATCTCTAGTGATTGGCCCTGAGAGTACAGGAGTACGCACAGTAAAGCATTTTGTGTGGAAATGTGTCCAGGAGGCGTCAGCTGCTGTGCAGAGAACTCACTGGCCAGAACACTGTGCTTGGCGAACAGACCCTCACCCCACCTCAAATCTGCTCCTCTAGTGGGCCAGCTGGCAGCCAGCTCAGCCAGGAACTGTTTGGCCTGCTTTTGTGAGTTAGCACAGAGCCCGAGCAGTCCCTGAGTAGCTCTTCTGTGTGGTTAGAGACCTAGTGACCCTGCTCGCTGGTACCCTGGTGCAGAGCTCGGTGTTCCACACAGTGAGAACTGGCTATTGGCCAACTGAGGTTGATCTCTACCCCCTGCCTCCCTGAAGGTCTGGAGGGTCAGTTGTCGAAATAACCTACTGCCCAGGCGCATTTACTGGGCACCAGAAGATACTGCACAGATACAGTCTGAAAGCCCTGGGGGCCTCCTTCCAGTCTTGTTTAGTATTTATCTCAGGTGAGAAAAAAGATTAATATTCTTCCCTTTCAGAGCCTTCAGTTAAGAGCTGTTAAAATGCTTTATTGTTTTGTTGTTGTTTTGGTTCGTTTCTTCCTGTCCCCCAAACCCAGGGTTTCTCTGTGTATTCTTAGCCATCCTGAAACTTGATCTGTAGATCAGGTGATCTACAGGAGATCAGCCTGTTTCTGCCACCTGAATAGAGGGATTAAAGGTGTGGGCTGCCACCACCACCCATCTTTTTTGTTTTGTTTTGTTTTGTTTTGTTTTTAGTTTTGTTTTTCTTTTTTTAAGACTGGGTTTCGAAACTCTGTTGACCTGGCTGTCCTGGAACTCACTCTGTACTTCCAGGCTGAGTGTACAGAGATCCGCCTGCCGCTGCCTCCTGAGTGCTGGGATTAAAGGTGTGTGTCACTACTGTCCAGTTTTTGTTTTTATTTCTTAAGTCTCAAAATTGACAACTTTGTCTTCAAGTTGAGGACAGAGCCCAACATACCTGAACTCTCAGTGTTGGAGTTCCTGTCTGTTCTCCACAGTCAAGAGCCCAAGACTCCCACTGCATGTGCAGAAGGCCTTGTGCCAAGGAAAACAGGCTGCCACCTGCAGCCCGGTGGCTCCCCGCTATTCCTGGGGTTGGGGAGCAGAGCCTATCACAGGGCCAGCTCACCTTGTGGCTGTGGGGATAGTCTGAGATTGGGACAGAGTCACGCCACAGCCCAGGCTGTGGATGTCACTGCAAGGTTAGCCTCTGGATTTCTACATGGATTTTTCTGCCTGGTAGGTTAGCATTTGCCCGTTGGTTGAGATCAAAGATGCCTAGCCTGGGAGGTAGCCTTGTCTCCCTTTCTGTTGCTTCTCCATACTAGGTTTTGCAAAGAGCTGGACAAGGCCTCAGGGACTTCCTAGTACAACCCTTCGTGTTAGTTACAGGAGCAAGTAACTCTCCTAAGAGTGTATGGCCTATGGCTACCTCATCTGTCTCCAGTTACCCTCAGCACCCAACATAACACTGCCCCAAAGGTAGCTTCTCCCTTTCTTGTCTGTAGTTGTCATTCATCTGAACCATTAACAACCTGGACATAGGTGCCTCACTGGCTCCCCAACCCTTTGCTATGGAGAAGGGCCTACTTCCTAGTAGAGTCGTTGCAGAAGGTCAGGATGGGAAAGAGTCACAGAAGACAGGGCTTACAGATAGAGCTAGGACTCGGGTGGCTTTCCTGCAGGCAGAGAAGCTGCTCGGTTATGGATCCATGGCAGAAGCATTGCTGACAGAACTGGGCTTAGGGTCATCTGGTGACCCAGTGGTGCCAGCTCCTCAGGAGTTGTGGGAACTGGCGGCTTTGTGTGTGGAACTCCAGGCCGTAGGACAGCAGTCATACGTGGGGACCCTTAGAGGAGAGACTGCAGGCCTGGGCCATTGGAAGGTTCCGGCAGCACTGAGTCACCACCTGTTCTGTGGGGTACAGAGCAGAGGAGGGATTTTGGTAACTGTGGATATCATTCCTCAGCCTGGCTCTGGGCAGAGCATGGGTGAGTTGAAGGTGAGTTAGCTAACTTTGCCAAGCCTACTCAGTCCATCAGACAAGGGTCCAGTCAGTCAAAGCCCTGCCTAAGGGTGGGAAGGTGCCCTCATCTGGATGGTGGTCATCTCACTGTCCTCCCACTGTAGATAGAGCCAGGGAAAGAAACATTCAGACCCCTGCCAGGACCACCAAGAATGCCTGTCTCCTTTGTCCTTGTATCAGAGTACCTGGGCACAGGACCTAAAGTGGATACTCCATCTGCCTGCCTGCCACCATTTTGCTTTCTATATATACCAGCCTCCTCCAACATAGACAAAAGTTAACCTCACACCTTTATGCTGAACCCCCTAGCTCTGTACCTCATTATTCCCCACTCTTAACTCCATGTGACACCTGTTTTTTTGAGACCCCCCTTCCCCAAACCATATGTTCCCTTACCCCTTAGGGCACAGACTGGTGCCTGCTAGACTGGTACCTGGTTTTCCCAACACCTTTGAGAACTCCACAGCCAGACCCAGCCTATCTCCCTGGCTAGTTCTCCATGTGTGGCAGGGAGTGCTCATGCTTCTCTAAACAGATGTAGGCTGCTCCATGGTGGCAAGAGTCACCCCAGGCTAATGCCGCAACGTTTGCCCCTTGCTGCATGTCTTGAGAAAGCTGTTTTCAGTTAGAGACTTTTGTCTCTGGACTGACACGTTTCTGCCTGTCTGTCCTGCGGGTGTGACTGTGCCTTAGAGTGGGCGTTTTTCCCACCTTGCTTCCGGTTGCCTTTTGGCCTGTTCATAACTTGTGAGCTCTTCTGCCTTTCCTGGATCCCCTCACTCAGGCCCCTAATAGTGTCCAAACTACTAGGACTGGGTCATCAAAGGGCAGAGATGGCCGCAGCTGGTATTCCAGATCTCTGTTCCTGATTGGACCAGCAGGATGTTTGAAAAGGTGATTCAGCTGGACCATGTGGTAGCTTCCACTCATAAAACAGGTCGGATTCAGGTATGTCTTCCAACAGCTTCTGCAAAGGCCGTAGTAGAAGCCCATTGGGGAAGAGAATTTTTTTATTTTTGGTAGTGATCTGTAAAGACATGGTTGACTGCTTTCTCAAGTAGATTTGAGTTAGTTTGAAGATGTTTCCCCTGGGCTGAGAAGATAGATGGTTCAACTGGTAACATGTTGTACAAGTGTGAGGTCGAGTTCAGATTCCCAGACTCGAAAAGCTAGGTGAGATGGTGCATGCCATGATCCCTGGGGAGCTAGAGACAGGGATTCCTGGAGCTTGCTGCCAGCCAGTCTCACCAAATAGGTAAGCTCTGTGTTTAAGAAGAAAGCCTTGTCTCAAAAAATAAGGTGAAGGGAAATAGAGGAAGACACTGGATAATTTCAGTTAAAAATTTGACATAAGAAACCTGTTTAATAAAAGTTTCCAGAATTAGATAATCCTTTGGACAAGCTTTTTAGTGAACTCCTAACTGGACTCCCAGCATGCAGCACTCACTTTTCGAAGTGGGACCCTTAGATTCACATACACTATTTGTAGCCCTCCCCTTCACCCTGTAGTACCACATGAACTGTCTTGCCTTCCCCCTTGCACTCTAGAGCCCTCTCTTGTGACCACACTGTGGGGTCTGGGACTCGAGTCTTTTTGGAGGCCTGTAGCAGGTACAGAGGAACATGTCCTTTAAAAACCAAGCATTTGAGGTTGTATATAAAGTGGAAATGTGAGGCCCTAGTTCAGCCAAGAATTGAAAGTTTGCTGCGGCAGTGTTTTCACTGTGTGCAGGCCTTGGTAGCCTCTTATACATATGCCCCTTATACATAAGCCCTCTTATACTTATACATAAGCTGCCGGTAACAGCTTACCTCCTTGCTCAGCCCTGATCTTGCTGCTGCTGCTGCTATCCCTCCCTCTTTCACAACCTTAAAACAGTTGGGAACCTTAGGAACCCCCTTGCCTTTGCCCTAAGATGACAAGCAGGATATCCATGTCATTTTTGCTGCTTGTTTGTTTTAGTTGTATGAATAAGTGACTGTTTCACTCTGGCTTTTGTGGCTGGTCCCCATTATATAGGCTTTCTGAAGTGAAGATTTAGTTATCTTCTACTGGTGAGTATTTGGTTTGGTCTGGAATTCCCTCACTCTTCAGTGAGACTTAAAGTTGGAACTGTGGTAGAATCTCCTGAAGGCTCTTCACTTTTTTTTTTTTTGTAATGGGGGTCTGACCTTGAACTCACAGACATCCGCCTGCCTCTGCCTTCTTGAGTATTGGGATTACAGGCATGTGCCACCACGCCTGTCTGGCTCCTCAGATCTTAATGTTTGTTTAGTATTTTTAGTGGTCTTTTGTGGCTAGCCTGCTGGACATGGAGTTAAGAATCCCACTTTGTGATTAAGTCAAACAGGCTTTGACATTTTTGTTAGAGGTCTTGTACAAACTTTCCAGCTGGCATTCTTATCTAGTTCTTACTTATAATCTGTACACATATGACTGAAAAGAGTATTTTGAATTTACAACTGTATAAGGTATAGACACTCGAGAACTGACCAGCTGGAAGCCCATCATTTTTTAGGCAGTTCCTCCCACTCTCTGGCCTCGCTCCTTTTAGGTATGACTGTTCTTGGGAATCACCTCAGTGCCTTCAACTACTTTGTCTATTTTATCTCCATTTCCTATCTAAAACGCCAGAGACAGGGTAGAGCTGTTGTCCCTGCGGTGGTTGGTGACAGCTCCCATGCTCCCCAGCTTGCAGACAAGGGCCTATCTAGTACCTGTTGGGACTGCCTTTCTTATCACAGGGCACCAAATGCTTGAGTTGCTCTAGGTTTCTTGTGCATCCAATGTGTCTGCAACCTGGTCCCTCCTGTCTCAGCCTATGTAATAACAGCACACACAGGCCTGGTAGATGTAAGAGAAGACATAGGAGGAAGAGATGGTTGCAGCGGGAGTCAACTTCCATGTCCCACCCAGACCCTGCATCTTCTCTAGTCACCCAAGAACCAGCTAAGGCATACTGAGGCAGGCTAAGTGCCACATAGGTAGAATGGGGAGGGATTCCTATCCGTACAGTGAGAATTAACACCCTTCAAAGAATCAGAGTTTCACAATCCTGTGGCAAGCCACTGCCTCAAATCTCAGCAAGGCAGATGGCCACCAGAAATCTCATTGCATTTGGGCCAAAAGCCTCCCTATGGCCAGGTGGAAGGAACATAGTGAGGGAACCGCTTCATGGAGTCCTTCCCTTCACTGAAGTCCTGATGAGCAGCATAAAGTGTCAGCAGGCAACAGATGTCAGGAATGAGCCAGGCCCAGCTCTCTGAACTGACCCCTTTAGAGTCTACCTCACACACTGCCCTGGATTGGCTGTGGGAACGGAGTCCAAACCTGCCACTTGGGGCTAAGCAGCCCCCTGAAATGCAGCAAGGGGGCAGACTGGACTGCAGCGAGGGATACTTGGAAATGCACGCAAGAATGCAGATTGCATGAGCAGAAACAAACACAGGAAGGTGCAAGAGCCCCACAGGTTGTCTCCCCATGCACTTCTGTGCCTGATGGTGGTTAACAGGAGGTTGGGTGGTTTGTGGAAATGGTGGTAGAGGGGCAATGTCAACCTTGTGAGAAGACAGTGATGTTGACATAGGAACATGTCCTCATAGAAGGCCCTTCCTCACAGGGGAACAGAAGAGCTTGTGGCATGTAGCAGGGTCCACAACTAGGTGAGAGGGAAGTAGGAAGCCGTAGCAGGAGGCTTTTGACTTGAGCCTTTCCACCCTCCTGCCAGAGATCACAAACCTAAACACTCTCCTCCTCTCTGGGGAAATCCTGTGGTCCCACTTCACCTTGATCCACACGCTGGGATACAGCTTAGGCTCTCACCCAATGATTTTCAACTTGCAGGTTGTAGGTTGCAACCCCCTCCCCGGGGTTCATAGTGGTCGCATGCCAGATATCTTGCATGTTTACATTATGATTCATAACCATAGCAAAATTACAGTTACTAAGTAGCAATGAAAATAATTTTATGGTTGGGGTCACCTTATTAGGAAGGTTGAGAACCACTGCTCTAACTTCGTTAGAGCTCAGAGCTGATACTCCAAAACACCCCAACCCAGCCACACACCAGAAACAGTGCCTTCACAGTAGTCCTGATTCCTCAGAATAGCTGGCTGCCCAGTGTTCCCGCAGAGCCTCAGCCCCAGGCTTTGCCCACAGCCTATCTGACCATGGAGTCATGGACTCTTGGTAAGAGATGACATAGCTTTCAGCCGCGTGTTAAATGATGCTTTGGTGAGCGAACACACAAGATCCCACTAGTAAATGGGCATGTAGACTGCCGTACCTCACCACGCAGCGGTGGGGGCTGGCAGTGGACACCGAACCCCCAAACTACTCAGGTTGTAACTTGAGGATGCATGACTCCAAGGGCTGGAACATATCTTGAAGACACTGGTTCTGTGTCGTTTATCTAGATTCCTGAGGGTTCCAGGAGGACAGGAGCTGGACCCAAGGGGGTGGGATACAGATAAGGCACCTCAAGCCAGCTAGAGTCCCAGAGCCCGGGGCCCTTGCTGCAGCTCCATGCGCCCCAAGCCCACACTGCCCCCCTCTTTTCCCTGCCCCAAGTTTTCTCTTGATATTTTCTTTTCTCCTCCCTAGACTCCCAGGCTAGACATTTGGGTCCAGGACACAAAGTTAGAGGCCTGGACCATTTGTACACACGATCTGGGGATAATATGAATAATAATTTGCCTCAGCCACTAGGTGCCTTCTCCAGATCTGCATTCAACAGCCATCTATGATACAACATGCCCATTTTTTTCCTCCACCATCTCCATACCAGCTAGATGCTATATACTTTCTGGGTGGTCTGACCACTAGGCAAGAGTCAGGTGTCCCTACAGGGGGTTAGGGAGTTAGTCCTGTACTTGACCTAAACTGCAAAACTGTGGCCCTCAGTGGCTCCCTATTTAAACCATGGGGAGTCGACAGTTATAAGACCCAATGGTCCCCCAGTCTCTCCCACCAGAGGGCTTGCCTAAGAGGCCTCGGGATCCAAGTTTCTCTTCCTTTAATTTCTATTTTTCCAACCTCTACACCTGTGCCCATTGTTGCTTCCTCTGCTTGCTGGAATACTTTTGGGTGCCCTGCCCCAACCTTAAAAAATCCACCAATCTTCTTTACTCCCCATTCACCTTTGGCATACTCCCCCACCTCCATCAGCAGACTTTTGTGCTTACATTTTTATTGTGGTGAAATACACAAAATTATTTCATAGTTTGTATTAACACTTAATGTGTGTGTGTGTGTGTGTGTGTGTGCATGCTTACCTGTGCTCATGTGTGCCTGTGTGCGTGTGTGCACATGCATGTGAAATTGGTTCTCCTTCTACCATGTAGGTCCCAGGGATGGAACTCAAGTGGTCAAGCAAGAACCTGTACTTGCTGAGCCATCCTGAAGGCCCCAATCAACCAAGGGTACAATTCATTGACATTGAGTACATTCCCACGGTCGCATTAAGTACATTGACTTGGTGGGACAGCCATCACCACCATCCACCACCAGAATGTTTTAAAACGTTAAACTTTAGTTTGTTGCTGACATTGATTAGAAGAAATGTTACAGAAGACCATTTTCTCGCTCATGGAAGAGTTAAAAGCACAAGTTATGCCAGCGGGTCCCAATCGTAGGGTCAGCTAGCTGGAGCAAGTGGCAGGGTTGACCACCACAGCTCTCCTGTAGGGACAAGGGATGGTGGCCCTGTGGATCTGCAGCCAGCCTACCTGGTTTTAATTATTTCATAAAAGTGAGTGGAATTGGTGGACTTCAGTGTGAGAGCATTCGGGTTAGAGGGGCAGCAGAGTTCCCAGCCAGGGACAATCTCCTGACAGGCTGGTGGGTGAGGCTCTGCAGGGTAAGACTTGGAATGTCCAACTGAGAATGGACTGGTCTGTTGTTGGTCTTTGTGTAGGGAGCTGTGTCTGGGATTTGGGATATAGCTAAGAGATGGGCCTAGCAGAAGGCCCTTCATGGGGACAAAGATGGCCAGGATGAAATGGTCCTGTAGGCCTTGCTGTCATAACATGCCATGATTACCTTTCACTCATGGTTACCTTCCGTATGTAACCAAAGGGTTTCACGGCAGCACAGTTGTGAAGATACTGCAATGTCCCCGGTGCAAACACAAGACTAAAGCCACAGAGTGCATTCAGATTCCACCAAGTGTTTGGGTGGGTGTGTCGTCTATGTCTGTGTAGCTGCATGTGACTGCACAGAGACACCGCCAGAATTAATATAGAAGCGTTTGGCCACAACAAAGCTCCTTTATACTTCTTTTTAGGTACCCTGCTCCTAACCTCTAGAGACCACTACTCTGCTCTTGACTATAGTTGCACTTGTTCATTGGTAGTGTATGTGTTTGAGGCTGGCATTTTCATTCACCAAAATTTCCCTGAGACCCACTCAGTTGCTCAGTGTATTGCAGTTTATTCCTTTTTCTTGCAGAGTAGCATGCCAGATAATGTTGATATACTATAGCTTAACCAGCCATCAGTTGAAAGATAGAGGAAAATATAGAGGCATAGGAAGGGAAAAGATTCCCCCACCCTCAAAAAAAAAAAAAAAAAATCTGGAATTTGCTTGAGCCTCTCACCAGCTGAGAATAAAAAATTCTATCATATTTAATGTTTGCATAACCTGTTCACCCACTTTTCTTTCTTATTTTGTGGGGGTTGTTTTCACAGTGTGCTTTCTCTGTGTGACCTTGGCTGTCCTGGAACTCTGGCCTCAAACTCATAGAAATCCACCTACCTCTGCCTCCCGAGTGCTGAGATTAAAGGCCTTCTTTCCCATCTGTAAACCTAGGACTCTCAACAGGAACCCATTTATAGCAAAACATGCCCTAGACCCTCATATAATCCAAATGGCCCATAGTTTCACTTTGCCAGATTTTAATCCTATCCAAGGCACCAGTAATTGCATTTGTCAAAAGGGGAAGGGTCAAGTTTGATGGCACACATCTTCGATCCCTGCACTCTGAGTTCAAAGCCAGCCTGTTTTCCATAGCAAGTTCTAGGCTAGTCAGGGCTACATAGACTCTGGGGTTGGGAGAGAGAATTTTCTTTTGGTATAACTTGAGTGCCACCAAAATGGTATATATATATAGCTAATGCTAAGATGCATAATTATGCTGTCCCTTGAGAAGCCCGTACCTACATTTGGATTTGTTTTATTCTTTCCTGAGTGTCTCCTTCTCTTAACCCCCTGATGATAATCTGTATTTGAATAAATATCTTTTGTCAGGTATGGTAGTTTATGCCTTTAATCCTAGCACTCAGGAAGCAGAGGCAGGCACTCTTCTATGAGCTTGAAACCATCCTGGTCTATGTAGCTAGTTCAGGCAAGTCCATGCTACATAGAGAGGCACCATCTTTTAAATTTTGAGTTTTTTTAATACCTAGCAAATCTTGGGGTTGGGGATATGGCTCATTCAGTAATACAGTATAAGTGGTTGCCATGCAAGCATAAGACCTATTTGGAACCCCAGCACCCACTTATAAAGCCAGTTGTAGCAAACATCTGTAATCCCAGCACTAGGAAGGCAGACACAAGAAAATCAGTGGAGCCAATTGGAGAGTTTCAGGTTCTAATAGAGATTCTGTCTCAAAAAAAGTAAGGTAGAGAGGGATGGAGAGATAGCTCAGCAGTTAAGAACATTGGTTGCTTTTTTCTAGAAGACCCAACTTCAATTCCTAGCCCCAATGTAGTAGCTCACAACCACATGGGTAACTCAAGCTGCAAGGGATCAAATACCCTTTTTTGGCCTCCATAAGTACCAGGTGTGTGTACATGGTGCACAGATATACATGTAGACAAACACCTGACAGCAACCTCTGCCTCCACGTGTATGCTCATACATGCATATGTAATAATTTAAATTGCAACTCTTCTTTTGAAAGTATGCATATTCTCGGGCACCTTTCTGGATTTTGGTTTGTTTTTGTTTTTGAGACAGAGTTTCTTTGTGTAGCCGTGGCTGTCCTGGAACTCAGGCTAGCCTCAAACTCACAGAGGGTTAGCATTAGGACCTGCCTCTGCCTCTCGAGTGCAGAGATGAAAGGTGCGCATCACCACTGCCAGGCTGCTTTTCTGCTTTTAATAAGCTCCAACTATGCTTGCGCTGCTTTGCCATGAAGTTCTTTTCTGCACTGAAGTCGAGGATCAGGTTTTACCTGAGTTGAGGTCTCTAAAGTCTAAAGGAATATGTGAGAGTGCCAGGGGAGCGGAGCCTCAGTCTCTGCTGCCAGTGACAGTTTCCAGGTTGTGGGTTTTTTTTCCCCTGTCACAAATCTGTTATTAACACTCATACACAGGCTTTTGGGTGAACAGACATTTTTTATTTCTTTGGAACAAATACCCGGAATGTAATTGCTAGGTCATATGTTTAAGTGTATGTGTAACTTTATTAAAGCTGTCAAACTGTTTCCAGAGCAGCTGTGCCATTTTCTGTCCCCACCAGCAACATCAGCGCTGCAGTTTCTCCGCGTCTATGCCAGATCGTCTGATGCTGTGGTGCGCAGGGTGGTGGTTCCACACAAGTCCTGTCCCAATGCCAGAACCTGTGCTGGGATGGGGGTGAGGGAACCAGGGCTGCAGGTAGAAATTAGGTTTCCATGCAGTTGACTCCCCTCCCCCCACAACAGATTATTCTGGATTCCTGGGTGGGCCCAAAGATCATCATGTGGCCCCACAGATAGAAAAGTTGGAAAAACATGCCGTGGATACTTGATCTTCACTGTGGACGGAAGGTGATCATGAGCTTGAGGATTTCTGACGTAGATTGTGGACTACTTTGTTCTGTCTAAGACTAACTTCATTATATTTTATTACAGTAGTAATGGAGAATGATACAGGTTTGAACGGGATTGTTTTATTTTTTGAAACAAGGTCTGCTGTTTAGGTCAGGCTGGCCTGGAACTCACAGAGATCTGCCAACCTCCAAGTTCTGGGATTAAAGGTATGCTACTGCATCTGACCTCAGTGAAAATTTTCTGTGCCTTCTAATAGACATATGAAGGCATCTCCTGATTTAATTTGTATGCCTCCAGTGGCTAGTGATTTTGAGCATTGAGCGTCCTGTGTGAACTGTGATCAGTATAGAAGACTTTTATGTCCCCAGAAAGTGTGCAGCAACTGACACAAGCTTGTATCTTCCATTTTGGCTCAGTTCTCTGGCCACAGCATTGGATCACGCAGATGGAGGGCTTGGTCTCCATGGTTACCCGCTCTTCATGGATCAGTCACAAGTGCAGGTGTTTTACCTGTGCTTCTAAGTGACTGGCTACAAACTGGGTTCCTAGAACTCTCTGCTCAGGTTCAGAATTTGCTTGGGCAACTTACAGAGTTGAGGGGACTCCTGTATACTCACAGGCATTAACGAAATCTGTAGAGGAAGAACTCACAGAGCAGTGTGTGTGGTAAGGGGCCTTCCTAGAACTGCAGGGACCTTCACAGCTTTTAACTGTACAAACCTCCCAAGACTGGCAACCATGTCTAAGTGGGTTCTAATGAAAGCTCATTGGTGGTCAGTCTAACTTTCAACTCTTCCCTGTCCTGGGAGGATGGTGGGATGGGCAAAAGATCTCTAGTCCTGCCTTAAACTTTGTAGTGTCATCACCCATCCATCAGACACTTAGGATACAGCAGCCACAAAGCTATCTCATTAGCACAAAAAAAAAAAAAAAAAAAAAAAAAGACACTATCACTCCAACAAGTTCCAAGGAGTTTTGGAGTCTGCATGCCTAGAAGCTGTGAGAAGTCCAAATATGGTGTGTGTGTGTGTGTGTGTGTGTGTGTGTGTGTGTGCTAAAAAAAAAGTCCAAATCTATACTCTACATCATAGTAGTTAGTAATTCATCCCTTTTACATAATCTTACCATCCTTTTTACATAGTCTTGCTTAGAGCCGAAGTTTTTAATGTTGATGAGATCCAGTGTTTCAAATTTTCCATTTATGAATCAGGCTTCTGGTGTCAGATCTAAAAAAAAAAAAAAATCTTTTTTTTCTTATCCTAGTTCTCCAAGAATTTCTCCTACGTTTTCTTGAAGTTTTGTTGTTATATTTTGTACTTAAGTTCGAAGTCCTTTTTTTATTTTTAAATCATTTGTTTTTATTTTATATGCATTGATGTTTTGCCTGCATGTATGTCTGTATGAAAGATGTGTCAGATCCCCTGAAACTGGCATTTACAAACAATTGTGAGCTGCCTTGTACATGCTAGGAATTGAACCTGGGTCCTCTGGAAGAACAGCCAGTGCTCTTAACCATTGAGCCATCTATCCAGCCCCCGAAGTACATTTTGAGTCATTTTAAAATATAAAATCTGAGGGTTCTTTCTCAGGCTTTCGTTGTTTTCATAACGTCTCCTTGCTTCAGCACTATTCGTTGAGAGGACGGTCTTCTCTCCATTGATTGCTTTGTTCCTTTTGAAAGTGGATTGAAGAGGCCGGCAAGATGGCTTAGCAGGTGAAGGTACCTGCCACCAAACCTGACAGTCTGACTTTGACTCCTAGAACACGGTAGAGGGAGAGACTTGACTCTTGACAAGCTGTTCTCTGACATGTGCATACATGTACGCACATACATACATACAAATACATGTAATTAATAAGAAGCTAAGAAATGAGGTTTTGTAATAGGAACGGGTCAGAGTTCAGAGGGACACCCTCTGAGATTTCCAGGATCTTGTGTTCCAGAACAGAGAACTGGACCAAGGACGTACAGATGGTGATAGAAAGGAGACACTTTCAGAGAAGGTCTGGTGTGATGGTGTGTGCCTTTAGTCCCAGCTCTTGATCGGCGGAGGCAGGTGCAGGTGCAGGTGGGTCTCTTAGGGATTTGAGGCCAGCATGGGCTACATGCTGAGTTCTGGGACAGCTGAGAATACATCGCAAAACCTTAAAAAAAAAAAAAAAAAGGTGTGTGTGGGGGGGATATTCCCAGAATGGAAATGGGTTGGGACAAGTTCAAGGTCCAAAAGCCCCACCCCCCACACCGAGAGCTCTGACTTGTCTAGGTCATGTCCTTTGCACTCCCCACCTATATTTGTGTGTATCATGATTTTCTAGAGCATGCTCTGTCTCTTGTAGCCCTTGTGGGGAAGGGCTTCCAGTGTTTCTGGTAACTGGCTTTTATGTTAAAATTGATGTACTTCTTTCTCCAGGACCAACCGATCCTCTTGCCATCGAGTGCTAATAAGTGCCTGTGATTCTAGCTACGAAGGAAGCTGAAGCAGTAGGGTTACTTGACCACTTGAATCCAAGAGAATATTCTGGGACACAGAGCAATATTCAACCAAAAGGAGGAGGAGCAGTAGGAATATTGATTTTCTGTTTGAGGTTTCTGTTCATGTTTATTCATCTGTATCAACCCTTCCACTAATACCACCATTTTCATTCTGTAGCTACTTTGTAAGCCTCAACATATTCAACTCTTTCTTTATGTCTATGTTGCTTTTTGCAAACTCTTTCTGCATAAATTTTAGGATTTAGAAACAAATATGTATGCTTACAAAAAGCCATACTAAGGATTGTGTTTTCAAGGCAGATGCTTGCTATGGAGCTCAGTATACCCTCAAACTCATAGTCCTCCCATGTTAGCCTCCTAAGGGCAGTGTTGACAGGCCTATGTTGAGATTCTAATATATGAAAGATTAAACCTATGAATCAATTTGAAAGATTTGACCTCTTTGCTGTGTTGAGTCTTCTAACCTGTGAGAACATGGTATGTTTCCAAGTGTTCAGATCAATGATTTATTTCATTATTGTCTTAGGGCTTTTCTTGCCGTGATGAAATACCATGACCAAAAGCAACTTGGGGAGGAAGGGATTAATTTCACCATACTTGTAGCCCATCACTGAGGGAAGTCAGGGCAGGAACTCAAAGCAAGAAAACGTGGAGGCAGGAGCGATGCAGAAGCCATGGAGGAGCGCTGCTTACTGGCTTGCTCCCCATGGCTTGCTCAGCCTGCTTTCTCATACCATCTAGGACCACCTGCCTGGGGTGGTACCACCCACAATAGGCTGGAGCTTCCCACATCAATGGCTAAGAAAATACCTACGGGCTTGCCTACAAGCCTATTTTTTCCTTTCCTTTCCTTTCCTTTCCTTTCCTTTTCTTTTCTTTTCTTTTCTTTTCTTTTCTTTTCTTTTCTTTTCTTTCTTTTCCTTTCCCTTCCTTCCTTCCTTCCTTCCTTCCTTCCTTCCTTCCTTCTTTCTTTCTTTCTTTCTTTCTTTCTTTCTTTCCTTTTGTTTTTTTTCAAGACACAGTTTCTCTGCATGGCCTTGGCTGGACCAGGCTAGCCTCCAACTCACAGAGATCCGATTGCCTCTGCCTCCCTGAGTGCTGGGAGACATGCACCACCACTCCCGGCTCCTACAGGTGAATTTTAAGGAAGCGTTTTCTTGATTGAGAGTCCCTCTTCTCAGTTAACTCTAACTTGTATCAAGTTGACAAACTCAACTAGGATAATTATCATTTAATAGTTCATATATTCTGCATGTGTTTTATTGTATGTATATATGTATGTAATCTATGTCAGGGTTCTGTAAGGAAACAACTGATAGAGTGAATCTATACATATTAAAAGGGGATTTATTAGAGACATTTACAGGCTGTGTTCTGGCTAGTCCAACAATTGCTGTCTCCTGATGGAAAGGCCAAGAATCCATAGTTGTTCAGTCCATGAGGCTAGATGTCTCAGGTGATCTTCAGAATACGCTGGGATCCTAAAGAAGTAGGTTCTAAAACCAATAAAAGAATGCCTCCGAAGCAGGATAGATGAACTTATCAGCTAGAGTGAGGGCACACAGGCAAAAAGCAGAAACTTCCTTCTTCCATGTCTTTTTATATAGGCTGCCACCAGAAGCCAAGTGACCTGAAATTGAAACCTTGGTCAAAATAAATCTTTTCTACTTTAGATATTCTTGGGTAGTTTGTTACATCACAGTGATAAAAATCTCTCGTAAACACACACAAACGTGTGCACACTTACACACACACCTACTTTCATGGAAGATTTACCTTTTAAAAAGATTTATTTATGTTTACTTAATGGTATAAGTGTTTACTTACGGTGTACTCCCTGTGCACACCTAAACCAAGAGGGCATTAGATCTCCTGGAGCTGCAGTCAGAAGCAGTTGTAAGACTCCTAGCACATGGGTGCCTGTAGCTGAACCCAGGTCCTGTGCAAGAGCAGCAAGCTTTCAGAGTGGTTGCTCTTGGCATTACCATGGACAGACATCAGTGACTCAGTATAGTGTTAGTGTCCACGCCTCATCAATTTTACCGTGTCTGAACCTTAATTCCATTAATGTTTTTTTTTTTTTTCTCTCAGACTTAAGAATGCAATTGTTAAAGGATTCCTTCTACACCAAGGAACCACATCAGATAGTATTGCTGTTTTTATTTCAGCTATTGAATGTGACTGGAGAAATCCATGAATTGAGCAGTCTGCTTTGCTTACCTTACTTTTATCCTTTACATTAAAAAGTATTATTTATTTATTTATTTATCTATCTATTTATTTGTGTGTGTGTGTGTGTGTGTGTGTGTGTGTGTGTGTGTGTGTGTACAAGTATGCAGGCACTCAGAGGGGCCAGATTTGGCATCAAATCCCCTGGAGTTGGAGTTACAGGCCCTTGGGGGCTGCCTGACAAGGATGCTGGGAATCAAACTTGGATCCTTTGGGAAAGCAGCAAATCCCAGTATTCTTTCCATGGCTTGCCTTTTCCTTGGGAAATTACTAGCCTTTTCCTGATACCCTTTTGCTTATTTAGGGATGTTTATTCCTCAAGGTTAGGATGCTGGCAACCAGCTCTCCTTTTTCTCTTCATTTGCTGATGTAGAGTTTTCAGGTAAGAGGTGGTGGTGGTGGTGTTCTCCCCACTCCCCCGCCTGTTTTTTTGTTTTTGTTTTTGTTTTGTTTTGTTTTGTTTTTTTTAATTCCCCATCAGTTGAAACACTACTTGCTTCCGATTGCCATGGGTCCTGAGAGACTTGCTGTTGTGTGGACTAGTGTCCCTCTGTGGGTAATACACCAGCTTCTCTTGGGCTGCGGTAACTTCTCTCCTTTGCCTCGGGTTTTTAGAAGTTTTAATAGTGTGATGTGAATTGATTTGGGTTTGTGCTATTTGGCGTTTGATCCGCTTCTTAGCAGTGTAGGCTCGATTCCTTTGTGAAAACTGGAGTGCTTTCCAACATCATGTTACAGATATAGTTATTCCTGCACTCCTTCCTCTTCACGAACCCCAGTGACAAGAATGAAAGCACTCCTTTTCCCTGCTTGTTCTCCAGTCCCTGCTCGTTCCTTTTCCAGCCTGTGGTCTTAGTTGTTGATGAGTAAATCCCACTGACCTGTCTTGAGTGCTGCCGACTGTGTCATCACCAGTGCGCTCACGAGTCCACGCAGCAAGGCCTTAAACCCAGGGGCTGTACTTTTCAGTTTTCTAATTTCTGCTTGGTTCTTTTCATTAAAAATAAACTTAGGGACTGGAGAGGTGGCTCAGCAGTTAAGAGCATGTACTGCTTTCCCAGGGGTCCAAGTTCTGATTGCAGCAAAGCTGGTTCCCAGTCACCTGTAACTCCAGCTCCCTTGTGCACCCGCATACACATGAAAATACCTCACACAGAGACATACAAATGAAAATAATAGACTTCAAAAAGCCAGGTGTGTTGTCTTAGTACCTTTAATCCCAACACTTGGAAGGCAGAGGCAGGCAGACCTCTGTGAGTTAGAGACCATCTTGGTCTACCTAGCAAGTTCCAGGACATAGGAAGACCCTGTCTCAAAACAAACAAAACCCAATCAATCAATTAACATATTAAATGTTTTGCTGAGATTTTCTATTTTTACACTTAATTCAAAACAATCTGTAATTGTTTGTCAGAACATTTTAGTGATAGCTGCTTTCAAGTCTCTGTGAGAGAGTTCTAGTGTTGAATCCACCCAGCAAGGCCGTCAGTTGATAGCTTCTCTTAAATTGTGGCTTTCCCAGTTCTTGGTATTGTGAGTGATCTTAGATTATATCATGGAAACTTTGATGATTATATTGGGGGACCCTCATTTCTGTGTAGGTCATTTCAGCAGATAGTTGTCATTTTTAGGTATAACCTGAGTAAATGTCTGGACTGCTTCTGTGAGACGCAGTTTTACTGGCATGGAAGTTCCAGAGACCCTGCATTGCTATTGTGGTGTGCAGCTTGCCAGAAGACATAGTCCTCGCAGTGGGTCTGGGCTCTCATGGCATGTGGTGGAGAGATGGATTGTACTGATTCTCCCTCCCTTCAGTGCCCTCATGGAACACGGAGTCCCGGCTCTGGTAGACTCTCTTTCCCAGTCCTTTGACAAGGTGAAGATTTTCCTGTGGTAATCTGTCTATTCCTGCCTGAGCGTGTGGGAGCTAAGACAGAAACCCAGGAGACTTGCTTGCCACAGTGGAATCCTCAAGACCCAAGGTCCCAGCCAATCTCTGCCTTTGTTCCAGCTCCCAGTTTTCATTTGTGTACATTGACTGAGATCGAGGGAGAGAAGACCTAAGAAAGTGAATCTACACTATCTTATTCTCACATTGGAAGTCCAGTTCTGCCACCGTCCACCATCTCCTCATGGTGTTTTTTTCTCCCCAAAGAGGGTAGTTGTAGGTGGCAGCACACAAAAAGTTCCTGGGCTTTAGGCTGTCAAACAGTCTTGTCATTGTGAGGACTGGTGAGAGGGCAGACCGACCGTACAGGGAGAGGCCATGGACCAGAAAACACAAGATACGAGGAGCCCGCTGTGTGCCACATGAGCAGAAGAAATTCTATTAACAGAGCACCCTGTCTAGTAGACCACAGAATGTCAGGGGCTTCTGAAAATCATGGAAAACACAAATGCCGGGGACACGGTGTGTGTGGGGGGGGGGGGGGAGAAAGATAGGAAAAAGGAAGGCAGAGCAATGGGGAGAGGAGGAAAGGTCAACTGGGCCTCTGAGCTCTGGCCTCTGATGTTCCTTTATAGATCCAAGGTAGATGCTTCGCTCTGGAAGCTCTCGGGCCCCACCCAAGCCTCGGTGGGTCAGAAAGTGCCATAGCAAGAAGGGAAGGCACAGATGGGCATGGGGCCAGGAGGGATTTGCAGGGAACAAGGTTCCTGGGTGGAACTAGAGGGTGTAGCACTGAGAGGAGCAGGAGGTAGCCGCTCTCAGCCGTTCCCATCCTAGGATAAAAATACCAGCTTGCAAAATCAGCTGCTAATCTTGTTGCTAGGTAGAGTTCAGCTCCTGAATTGCTATTCTGTGCTAAGTTTGGCTGAACAGCTTTTCCTGGGAATCAGACTCTCCCCGCCTGCTAGCTCTGGGCCCTGGAGGAGGCGCAAGAAGGCAGGCATTTGACTGTTGCTTTATGGGGTATAGCCTGGATATTATCAGTTCTCCCACCCCTAATGCCAGACATGCAGACATGAAAAACAAAAGCACAGATCCCGCTCAACTATGGAAAGGAAGGTCTGGCCTACGGGAGAGGACTAGTCTTGGATGCAGAGCTGTCTTCAACTGTCTGGAAAGCTGTGGAGAAGGCTGTGCCTCACATGGTTTATAAAGACACAGCACAGAGGGAAATGGTCAGGGTGGGGGCACAGGCAGTGTGAGTCTGCGATGGCCATCCTGAGAGCTCTGAGGACCTTAGTATTGGGACAGACATCATGCAGCTATGGACACCAGGGAAGAGGATCTTCAGAGAAAGTGCTGGTGTCCCCTCCCCTTCCATGTGCAGTGTCTAACCTTTGAGTGACTGGTGAAGATCTGAAAAGAGCGTGCATGGCCCCTCAAGCTGGACATCTGGACAAGGAAACAGGAAGAATTGACAGGGAGCTGTGTGATGGACCCAGGAAAGCTACACTAGGGTCAGGTGCTCCCAGGGTTATCGTAAGGAGGGTATTTAAAACATAAAGTCAAACCTTGAGCTAGGCCCAGCAAAGGGCTGCAAATGGCCATGTGAAGGCCATAGGGCCAACCAGGCTGCTTGGGTTCTCAGGACTCCTCAGAAGGATGAACTCCCAACTAGAGCAGCCAGCCTTATTTTGGAGGTTCTTCATGGCCTCCTAAGCAGACCTTAGGGACTGCTCTCACTCCTATGGTTAGTGGTGAAAATCCAGAGAGGGCTCAAGGCCTCGGAAGGATGTGGGCTTCCTAGCTTGTGCCCAGACAGCATCTATATAACAGTGACATCAGGTAGACTCTATGAAACCCCTGGGGACCCAGATGCAGATTCCCAGTACTCACCATGGTCTGCTGCTGCTAATATCTTCTGTACAGGTAGACCACCAGGATGCCCTTAGAGCACACTAAACCCCATTCCCACCCCTCTTTTCTCCAAGGACAGAAATATGGTGGTTCTCTGTGATTCTCAGCGTCAGAAAGTCATGCTATGCTGTACACAGAGAGAACTTTGAACCCCAACACACTTTCAACTCCTACCACCCATAAAGAAGCATCATTGAACCAGGCAGTCGACACGTTCAAATCCCAGCTGTGACCTAAGGTGGGTTTGCCAGTAAACGAGCTCTAGCTAAATACAATGAAATTATCCCACTCCTTAGCCAGCCCTTTCTGTACCAGGGAAATAAGACTCTCCTTAAAGAGACAGAAGGGGAGACCTGTGCCTTGCCTTGGCCTGTTGCCAGGACTCTGTGGGCTGCCAGGGTCCTCAAATCTATTCCCAAGAGAGGACACAGTGTTGGTGCTGCTATGGTTTTTCCTCGTGTGAATTAACTTTCCAGGATTGAGGAGCCAGTGGCAGCACTGGGGGCAAGAGTGAGAAAACACAGGAATGAAAAGTTTTCATTCCCTGAAGAGTGCTGTGGAAGAGCCCGGGACGTTTGTTTAAGCTAGAACATGTCTCCTGCACTGTGGGGGTCCAGCCATAGCCCAAAGGGCTCTGTGCAGCATGTTTTCTCTCCGGGAGGCAAGAGGCAGGGGTGTCAGCATGTCCTCCCTCATCTGGGCCACCAGCTGTTCTTTTTGTTCCCTTTAATAACAGCTTTATTGAGGTATAATTCACATAGCATAAAATTCAGTGTCTAAAGTGTACAATTCAGTGCTTTAGGATGCTCGCAGCATTGTGCAGCCCTTGCCACTTCCTAAATTTAGATTATGTTTTTACCCCAGGAAGAATCCTGTAGCCACTGGCTGTCAGCCTCTCATCCCCACAAAGCCTAACCAATCTACTCACCAATTCTGCCTCTTTGAATTTACCTATCATAGAATAAAGTTGGACGTCTACCTCACACCACAAAGAGAAATTAACCCAAAATTTATCTAGACCTAAATTTTAAGAGCTGACCCCAGCTATTCAACTCTGAAGGAAATACAAGTATCTTCATTTTGGATTTGACTATGGCTTCTTTGATATGGCATGGATCAAGTGATCTTTATTAAAATTATGGCTTTTAGTACATCAAAATGTATTGTCAAGAAGGTAAGGAATAACCTACAATTACGGGGCCAGAGAGCTGTGCAACCAGGGGAGCCAGCTTGTAGTAAGAGTGAGGTTAAGGCATGTCCAAACCTCAAAAATCTAGGTAGTAGGACCGCTCCCTCCCTGTCCTGGGCCTGCATGTGCTGGCACACATAGCCTTGTGGGCCCCCACCTCTGCCACCCTTGACATGATCACGTACCCTGTGGCCAGGTTACAAGTTAAACTTTCTGTCTCTTTATAAGGTCATGTCCAATAAGCACCTGGAATTCCTCTTCATGCAAATACGGCCCCGGCCAGTGATGTACACTCATCCCAAAAGCCTCTACCCACTCCCCAAAGGTTTAGCTAGCTTTTGTTTCCCCCAATTAAAACAGGCTGTCTCACTGAAGCCTGTCTCCCGAGAAGTCCGTTTCTTGCTTGCTCACCGACACCTGAGGTGTCCATCCCCCAGCTGTTCCTGCCTTGCCCCCCCCCCAGGACCCACCAGTTGTGATTGTGGTTGGTCACACTGTCAGAGGTGGGGAGGGCCAGGAACAGCACACATGAAACAAAAAATTTGTGGTCGTGTATCTTATATATGTTCAAGGTCAAGAATGTAAAAGGATGCCAGGCATGGTGGTTCATGTCTCTGACCCCAGCACTCAGGGGACAGAGAGGCAGGCGACCTGTGAGTTCGAGGTCAGTCTGGTCTACAGTTTCCAGGACAGCCAGAACTATGTGACACAGAAACCCCCCCTCAAAAAATAATTATAGAAAGAACCTTTTCTATTCAACACAAAAGAAACAAAACAGATGAAAAATGTGGGAGAAAGCATATACTTCACACATATTCAAATGTCTGAACTCCCAAGAGGAAATGAAAGGTGTTGGTGAGGCTGTAAAGAAATGAAGGCCACAAAGTTAATAAACTGTAACTAATATTAAAAAAAAAATAAAAATTTAATAAAAAAAAAAAAAGAAATAGGGGAGGGGAATAAGGCAGAAGATGGAGGGAGGGTGGGACTTGGAGGAGAGGAGGCGAGGGGCTACAGTCCAGATGTAAAGTGAATAAGCTATAAAAATAAATTTAAAGGAAAGAGGAAAGAAAATGAAGGCCTTCATTCCCTGCTGGACATGATGGGAAGCTGCTATGAGCAACAATCTGCTATTTTCTCATGTTTAGCATGGAATGTTTAGCAGTAATTCTCACTCCTAAGGCACAGACCCAGAAGAATTAAGACCACTCGGGTAGATATTGGCGGTCAGTGAAGCAGTATCATAATCGCCCAAAGAAGAGAGAATTCCAGGTGTCCAACAACTGTTGGGTGGCTACACCAAATGTAATGTGGTGTGTCTATGTAATAACTGACATTCTACCATAAAGATGTTTGGGGGCTGAGGATATGTTCATTTGGTATAAGGCTGCACAAAATGAGCCCCTGCACCAAATGAACCAGGCATAGTGGCCTATGCCTGTAACCTGAGCACCTGAGAGGTGGAAGCAGAGAGGATCAGGAAATGAGGCTCATCCTTGCCTACACAGGGAGCTTGAAGCCAGTCTGGTATAGAAGTGCTGGGGAGGAAGTTGTTTAGATCATGACAGCGCATGGGTTCTGGCATGGGTGAAGCGTGCACACATGCTCAAAGGAGCAAGTCAGACACGAAGGGAGACTAAGTTAGGATTCTGCTACTTGAATATTTCAATATTCAGGAAATCAATAGAGACAGAAATAAGGCGGATTATAGTGATACATGGCTGAAGAGTTCTGTGTGGGTCAATGAGTAGTTCTGGAAACATATTAGTGATAGTTACATAACCCGGTAGAAGTACTTAATGCCACTTGAATTGTATACTTTGGTTAAAATTGAATTGTGTTATACACATACTTTATCATCAGTTTTAAAGGGTCAAAAATGTATGGGTGTGGTGGCACACACCTGTAACCCCGGAAATCAGGAGTCTGAGAAAGAAGGATCACAGAGAGTTCTCAGCCAGCCTAGGCCACACAGGGAGGCACCGTCCGAAAGGAAATAAAATGCAAACAAACAAATGTATGCATGCTGGTTCCAGGAGATAGATTGCTTAGACAAGTTAATCATTTCTCTGTCTGCTGCTTTACCTCTCTTCAGTGGGACTAAATGTGTTACTTAGCCTGTGCGATTGTTGTCAAAACCAAATAGCGTACTCCATGTGCCCACTTAGCACAAAGTCTGACTAGTAATGAGTGTTCAGTGAGGGAAACCATATTTATGTGATCATAATTGCTCTGTCTAGAAACATGCTGTTTGATACCAACTATAAAAACTATTTTCTGGTGCTTGGGAGAGGGCCCAGTGGTTATGAGCACTTAGTGCTCTTGGAGAGGACTCTGGTTCGGTTCCCAGCACTCATGTAGTATCTCATAACCATGTTCCAGGGGATCCATGCTTTCCTTTTTTTTTTTTTCCTCCATCACCACTAGGCATATACGCAGTGCACAGCCATGCAGGCAGAACACTCACACATGTACAAATAATAAATCTCCTTTAAAAGTACATTTCCTGCCATACACTTTTAATCCCAGAACCCAGGAGGCAAAGGCAGGTGGATCTCTGTGAGTTTGAGGCCAGCCTAGTCTATATAAGAGTTCCAGGCCAGCCATGGCTAAATGGTGAGACTCCCCCCCCACACATACACATGTACACACACATTTCCTTGGGAGGTGGAGAGATAGCTCAGTGGTTGAAAGTGCTTCATGCTCTGTCAGGGGTTCTCAGTCCCTTCATCTGGTGGCTCACAGCTGCCAGTGTGTGTCTCTCTCTAGGGGATCTTGACTCTCTTCTGGCCTCCACAGGCGCCTCATACGTGGGGTATACACACAGAGACACAGATACATAAATAAATCTTAGTTAAAGTAATGTTTCCTGAGAACATTGACAATAGCTAGACGGTCCAAGTTGAACAATGATTTGAATGAATTGGACAGCTGCTGACCACCAGAACCAGGTTCTTGAAACCTTGTTTCCAAAGGTGAGACCTGGCCAGGGGGAGCTATCCATACTGTTCAGCCCCTGGGTGTTTTTAGTTTAGGAGACAGAGGTTAATCAGAACAACAATAGTCACGCTACTGTGGATGGAAAGTTCAGGAGACTCATCTGAAGACTGCAGGCAACTAAGGAATGCTGAGAGCTCTTCCTCAGGGGGGAGCACATCAGCTGGTTATCCAGTAACAAAAGGTCATCCCTGAAAACATACAAGTAGCATTAGATGGGCTGAGCAGTTTGTGATTATACATTTAGAAACACACACACTCACACACACAGATCCATGAATCTGAGAGAGTGCACAGGGGAGGGGAGTATTACATGGGAGGATCTGGAGGGAGGAATAAGAAGGGAAAATGATGTTACTGTACTATAATCTCAAAAAATAAAATTATAATTTAAAAAAGCCAAAAAAGAGAAGAGACAGACACGAGGAATTCAAGCACAGAGCCAGTACTGCCAAGGTAAGGAAGCTGGCAGAACTTCCAGGAATTTCATCAGGAAAGGAGAAAAGTTTAATTGTAGCGTCGACAAACCAGCCAGGACCCCAGGAGCCAGGAGCCCCAAATATAGAGGTTTCCCTTGAAACATTTGCCTACATATTAAGTCCACATGGTGAGAGGCTGAGTCTAACAGAGTCAGGGAGGAGGTGAGTGGGGTTTTCAATGATCCCGTGGCTCTGATGAGATAAAAATGGGAACTCAGGAGCTGGTATGAGGTGGCACGCCTTTAGTGCCAGCGCTGGGGAGGTAAATGCAGGTGGATCTCTGTGAGTTTGAGGCTAGCCTGGTCTACAAAGTGAGTTCCAGGACAGCCAGGGTAGTTATACAGAGAAACCCTGTCTTGGAAAAAAAAACAAAACCCGAAAAATAAAAACAGAGTTCAGGATCTTAGGTCTGTGGAGAGCAACATTTTAGGAGCAGGTTTTACCAGTGGTATTGCAAAATGAAACAAGAACAAGAGCCATGTCACTTTGATTACTGTGGTTTTCTCACACTATAGCTATTCCAGAAGACAAGGGCAACCTCTGCCAATAATATATTTTATATATGTGTGTGTACATACACATACACAGTGTGTGTAAACAATTAAGGCAGTATAGATAGATTTAATTATTGGTGGAACAGGAGAGGATTAATGAAATGAACTGGTAGGACTTGGAGAATCAGAAGATAGGATAGTAGAATACATCAAGGCTAGCGTACAAAGTTTTTTTTTTTTTTAAGATGGATAATACAGAAGAGTATAAGACATGTAGGACATATCGAAACTCTCTAAAAGAGACAGAGTTGCTGCCAGGGGCCGTATTGATGTGAGTAGCCTGTGCTGCCACCTGAGGCCATGGTGGCGTCCAGGTCTGGGCTGCTGCCAGGACCATGTCTGGGTCTAAGATCCACCTGCAGCCAGGGTCTGTGTTGATGCCGTAGCCCATGTTACCACTGAAGGCCGTGAGGTTGTCTGTGGCCTGGGCTGCCACCTGAAGCCATGCTGATGTCCTGATCTAGGCCGCCTCCGAGGGCCTTGTCTGGGACCGTGGTTCTCCTGCAGCCAGGGCCATGTCTGCGGTCTGTGCTGACATCAGAAACCAAGAGGAAGCCCATGACTGTAAGGAGCAAGGAAGCTCTTCTGGCAGTGATGTTGATGGCTGCAGATGCACAACTGAGAAAGAGGTGCATGGAGGGCTTCCGTCATAACCCTCACCCCTCAGAGCAGCAGCCGTCAGAGAGAACACTGAAAAAACTGCAGTGAGGATGCTGAAGCGCAGCTCAAAATCTGATGGCTTCAGGCAGGGGTGCAGGTGGAGGACTCCGTTTTCTTTGGGGGCTCGGCTACTGAGAGTTTAACCATGCTCCACCATATGAACAACACAAATTGGACTTTTTTATTGTTATTTTGTTAAGGCAGGAGGCCACAAAGTTGCAGGGGTAGACATGGAGGTACTGGGGTGTGAGTGTGACAGGGGTGTATGAGGTGAAATTCCCAAAGAATATTATTTTGAAAAAAGATAAAAATACATAATACAAAAGAGTATAAGACATGTATGGGACATACTGAAAATCTTGAAAAGATACACAATTGTCTCAGATGGAAGAGAAATGATATTTAAGAAGTGCTATTAGGTTATAATTGTTTTAGAAACAAAAGAATACCATAAGTCCACAAATGGATGATAACCAATGAACTCCAGCAGGATAAACAAAATCTTTAAAGGACCCTGAGCAGCCACACAAAGATGGACAGCAGACTTTTGAGTACACACTCAGAAGGTAATAACATGTTTAGAATGTTGGGGAAAATAACTGCCAACATATAATTTCTTAGAATTCTGTAGCAGAAATACTTTTCAAAAATGAAGATACATTTCTAGGGAAAAAAAATTAGAATGAATATATGGAGCTCATCAGGCCTCTTGTCTCTGGGAGTAGCTATTACAAAGTGTGTAAATGCTGATAAGTAAGCAAGTAATAATAAGATAACTAAAACATATAACCAAGACTAATGTGGAAGAGAATAAAAAGCAAGCTATTTAATCAAACACAGGCAGCAAAGAGGAAAAACAATAGGAAAACACATAGGTGATATAAATAGAAGAAAGATTAATTACATAGTCGGTAGAAAATACAGAATACCAAGGAGTACACTAAATGTAAGCAGACTAAATATTCAATGCAAAAGATCATGATAATCTAAAGGAAAAATGAAAAGCTACATTGCTACCAGAGGTATGTCTTAATAAAGATGCAAAGGTTAAAAGTAAAAGAAAATAGACCCCATAAGCTGCAAAGAGGTTAAACACATAGGTCACCCCGTACACCACACTTTGCATAAGGAGCCTGTTCACATTTGTGTACTAGGTCTTCCATAAAGACAATGCATCTTAAACAGAGGAGGGTTTTCTCATAGTCCTGATGTCTGAAAGTCTCAGACATGTGGGAAGGGCTGGTTTCCCTGGGCCTCTCCTTGGCATGGGAAAAGTGTCTTCCTGTCCCTCATAGCTCATCCCTCTGCATGCCTCTGTCCAAATTTCTATTTCTTCTAAAGACAGCTACCGGATCAGTGTCCACAATGCTAGCTTCATTCTTACCTCAGTCATCTCCTCAGTGTCACATTCCGAGGCGCTAGGTTAGGATTTCAGGATGAACGACATTCAGAAGCCAACACTGCTACAGCATGGCCGAAAGCCTCAGCCGTGTAACACACTGGGGGCAGGATGCCATGGGCTTCCCAGGAGTCTATTCAGGGCAAGTTCTTTCCTGGAACATACAGCACTTGAGCCAACTGAGCCTTTCCTGTACACTATGAACCCCAACAGAATTGTTTTTAGATAAAACAGGCACTAAGAAAATAAGGCTAACTAGAGACAGAGACATACCGTGGCGATGAAGGCGTGTACTTACCAGAAAGCTTTAAAATTTCACATGAACTCAGTAACTTCATAGCATAAAGTTGACAGTCTTCAAGGGAGGAATAGAAACTTTGGCAGCCACAGTAGACAATTTTAACTCACCTCCCATCCTAAATGAGAGCACAGGCAGACAACAAGACTCAGAGGGAGTCTGAGTCACGTGGGTAACACACAACTTGGTGTGCTTGGCACATTCAGAACACCAGGCCCAGTAATGACAGAATACACATCATTTCCCCGTGCATATGGAGCATTACGAGAATTGATCATATGGCTGAGCCATAAGCTTCAACACATTTTAAAGGATTAGAATTATTCAGATCATGTCCCAGGAATAGAAGGGAACTTTTCTTGTTCTGTTAAAGAGTAGCTATAAAAAAAAAAAAAGACTTTAATGATGAAATATTTAAAACCTTTCCCCTAAGACTTGGACTTTGGTGGGGGAGATGCAGTAGCCACTGCGGCTCTGTGTTGTACAGAAGACCACCCCCTCCCCATCCGCCAGGGACATGTGGCAAGACTCCTAGCAGATGCCCAAGACCATAGGAGCAAACCATATCTACTGCGTGTTCTCCTGTGTGCTCCGAAGCATCTAGGAGGTCTGCCGTGGCAGAGCGGTAGTGCGCTAAACAAAGGGATGGCTTACAGCATGGTAGAGAGGGGATGTGACGACGTGGGATTTCACCAGGCTGTTGCAATGGCCACTCGAGCTGTGCTTGAGGGAGAGTGGAGTGGCCGGGGGATGAGCCAGTCAGGGACCCACATCTTTCTATTACTAGTGTCCCCTGCCTGAAACGATTGCTTCCTGAATTTTGTCCAGGTTTACGGCTATTTATAGCGAGAGAGGCTACAGTGGAATAATCCAGGCTATCATATAGGAAAGTTATAAGTAATTCCTGAGAGAGATGGTGACACCCTACTTCCTGGCACTATGCCCTTCCTTGACCAGCACCCCACCTGGCTGTGGCCCGCTGCCCTGCTGGTGTTGACTGTCTTGAACCTCCTCGGTAGACTTTCCAGATTGGCCCTTCCCTCTGGTTCTCTTGGGCTCTGTTTGTTTCTCTGTTTCACTCACATCTTACTCAGGCCACCTCCTCAGCGCCGCACCGGCAGAGAACCGGATGGCCCTTGCCTCCTCCTGTGACATTCCTAGCTGTGGTTCACTCTCCCGTGCTGCTCCTGTGATACTCTGGAAGACCTTGTTTTCACCTGACCCTGTGGGCCAAGGTGTGTGAGAGGCCCTGAGCCTCCGCACCCCTTAAGCAGAACTCAGTATTGATCCCAAGCCTCTTCACTCTCGTTTTTCATCTATCCTGCCTGGACTCCTGGAAGGCAGGAGTGGTCCAAGCCACCTGTTCTGTACTGCTTACATCCTGCCTCCAAAATACCTTCCAATGGGGGCCCTTCTAGTCTCCTGCCAAATAAATGGCAGCTATTATTAATATGGTTAGTGACCCCCAAAGGTGACGTCATTGTAAACACAGTACCTAGGGTCTGGCAGGGCACTGTTTAGGCCTGCCCCAGCAATTCACCTTGGGGTATAGAGGCATGACTAAGAAGGAAGAAAGTAAGGGACGCTGAGAAGTGCCTGGAGGGCCCCCAGGGTCCACTTGACCCTTGCAGAGGCTGGTTGTGCCAACACCAAACTGGGGCCACCTGGAAAGGGGGACTCAGCAATCCATCGATTATTCTATGGGTAAGTCTCTGAGGCATTTTATTGGTTGATGGTTGACGGGGGGGGGTCCAGCCCACTGTGGCACCCCTGGGAATGTGGCCCTGGGTTGTTGAAGAAAGCAAGAGGGCAAGCCAATAAGCAGTGCTCCCCTGTGGTCTCTGCTTCAATTCCTGCCCTGAATTCCCTCAACAGTGGACTGTGATGGTGACTTATAAACCACATAAACAACCACATAAACCCTTCCCTCCCCGTGATCCTTCCAGTTAGTGCTGCTTCACAGGAACAGAGCGTAATGAATACACTGATGACGAATACCCTGATGCCCCAGGCAGAAAGCAAGGGCCGCTGTGATAGGAACTAAGCGGGGGTGCAGTCACTGTCACTGTACCCCATGCAACAGTGCTTCTGGGGACGTGGTGGGGTACCCTGGCCTGATGGCTAAGCCAACAGTGGCTATGTCTGGCTCTGTCTGTATTGGTTGCCTGTCACACACTGGCTGCTGTGAGGTGTAGGCCCACTGACTGGAGGCCGAGGCTCCAGCAGAAGTCTTGTAGTCCACGTATATGACTAATGTCCAACTAGGCCAAAAATGAAGGGACATTCAGA
The DNA here is from genome assembly GCF_030254825.1 of Meriones unguiculatus. Classification (NCBI taxonomy): domain Eukaryota; kingdom Metazoa; phylum Chordata; class Mammalia; order Rodentia; family Muridae; genus Meriones; species Meriones unguiculatus. The sequence goes on along the minus strand of NC_083360.1, from coordinate 34,358,298 downwards.
GAGGATCACAGGAAGGAAGGACTAAGGCCTCAAATCCAACTCGATGCAGATTCGTAATAAGTGCCACCTGTGACTGTGTGCCAAGGCACTGCGCGGCCTTTATCTTCTACTCCTTTGGGCCCTTGAGTCCTGGTGCCAATTGGGCTGGGCTGGGGTCCAGTGGAAGTGGAGTAGGGCAGGGGAGACCAAGAGAGCTCTGCCTCTCTGATCAAACTCGTAAGACACACAGAAGGCCCCCAGCAGGGTGCAGCCTGTGCCCTTCGGCTGGGAGTCAAGCAGGGGCTACCCCCCTCTGCGAGCCACAGGGCCCATCCATTGGCCTTCCTCGACCCCCTGACCCTGCCAGGACTCTTGAGTTTTAGGGTCGGTGCAGGAGACTCAGAGGCCCTTTCAAAGATGCTGGCCTCAGGTAGTTCGGAGAATGCCTGGAGGAGGTGGAAGGGTCCTCAAGGGAGAAAACGGGTTTTGAACATTCCCATCCAAGCTTGGCACAGCTGCCCTGCCATGCCAGTTACCTGGGAGCCTGAGTCAGTCAGCTCTGGTCAGCTTGCAAAATTAGTTGAGATCCTATCTCAAAACAATTTTTACGAGGTCGCAGTGAGAAATCTGGGAAATAGGAGGCCCTGGCTCATTTCCCTAGTACTGCAAAACAAACAAATAAACCAAACCAAACCAACAACAACAAAACAAAACACTGCCTCCCATTTCCTACTCCAGAGGACACAAAATCTTGGGGAGGAGATGGTAGGGCCCCAAAGAATTCCCTCTGGGGAAAAGGCCCCATGGCCTCCGGTATATCCCTGTGCATTTGACAGACTGTCTCTGCCTGTGGTTTGCTCACAGCCTCATTCTGGCCTATCCTGGAGAGGGAGGCAGGGAATGGGATCCCCACAGCCTCCTACTGCCTCCCTCACTGCTGCTGGCCTTCAGGTAATTGCCTTCGCTGCTTATGGCCTCCTCATGCATAGCTCTGCTTAGCAGCAGACTAGGATGAGCCTGGAGAAAGGCAGCCCGGCTGCTGAATGCAGGCCATCACCCAACACTGAATGTACATCCCTGCCAGCAGCTTTTCCTAATTATGGTGGCTGTGTACAAATTGCATTACATTTGTCTTCCTCCACAAGAAAGGCTCTTGCATTCCCAAGCCTTCGCCCTCCTTGCTTATCACGTGGCCAACAGTTGCCTCCTATTGCGGGACTCTCTCCACCAGGCCTGTCCCCTGTGGGGGGCAATTTGGGCTGTTTCCAGTTTTCTTGGTTATAAATAGCACTGCTGTGCATATCTTCATTACAAATTCCCTTCCTACCCCGAAACCCGGAGCTACAGAGCCTCCAGGCATCCGGAACCCAGGCTCACTGCCACACAAAGCCTTGACAGAACTGGAGACCTCAGCCTTGTGCTTCTTAGACCATGAACTAGATAGAAGCTGATGCTCGCTGTCTCTCCAGTTCCCAGGCAGAAGACAAGCAGGAATTAAACCTGCAGATGCCCTTCCTGTCACTGTTTTTTCTCAAGTACCAATGCCTTAGGATTTAAACATCTCTTTGTATGTTTGGGGCTGAGGAAGTGGACCCTGGTGGCAAAGAGCACCAGCTTAAAAAAAAAATGCTAAAAACATACATATTAATTTGCATGTTTGCGTGTGTGTGTGTGTGAGAGAGAGAGAGAGAGAGAGAGAGAGAGAGAGAGAATGTGTTCAGGAGGTGTGGGGCTCTGAACTCTAACCCTCATGCTACTGTGCCGAATACTCTTACCCTGGAACCATCTCTCCACCACCACCTCATCCAGGGTTGTTTTTCCTCTCCACCTTTTAATGCTCACACTGTTGTCTTTTTAAAATGTGCAAGTATAATGCACGAGTATATCCTTACTGTACAAAGTTCAACATTATTCTTTTTCTTATTTATTTATTTATTTATTTATTTATTTATTTATTTATTTATTTTGAGACAGGGTTTCTCTGTGTAACAGAGCCCTGGCTGTCCTAGACTTTGTAGACCAGACTGGCCTTGAACTCACAGAGATCCTCCTGCCTCTGCCTCCCTGGGATTAAAGGCAAGCACCACCACATCTGGCTTCTTCTACTTTCCTGACTTTTTTTTTTTTCTTTTCTGACCAGACTTGTCAATGATTTTTCTCTCTTACTTTAAAAAAGTTTTTTTAAAATCTTTTAAAATTTGGAAGATTTGGGTCGATTGAGCTCAGAGGTAAAGTACTTGCTTAGTAAGCAAGGCTTTTCGTCCATTCTTCATCACAACAAAAATTAAAATGAATAAATAAGACTGTTCTTTTTGCTTGCTAATTTTTGTCTGACATTGCCAAGTTTGTCCCCCCACTTTTTTCCGGTTGTCTTGCTTGTTCCCAGCTTGAGCTGGAAAGCACAGGTTGTGGCTGATCTTCCTGGTTCTCTGGTAAGTGCACACTGGCACAGGGCATCTCTGAGCGCTGCCTTGGCCATGACCAGGCCTCACAGGACTCTGTGTGTTTCTGAGACTCTTTTCCTTAGCCCCTTGTTAGCTAAAGTTCCTGCTCAGGCAATAGTCTCATTTGGTTATTCTTTAACTTTTACATTGTTGCCAGGGGCCCCTGCTTCTGTAGAATTTTTTTTTTTCCAAGATTTCTTCTGTCCCCCAACTCTTGCTTTGTAGCTAAGACTGCTCCATGTGAACGAGAAACAATATATTCACCATATGGGATAACGACATGAGAATATACTTCGTGTAATTTTTAGGTTGAGGTGTGATTTACACACATAATCACACGGAGTTCTTGTAAACTGCATTTACATAAAATGCACCAATTTTAAGTTTCCAACACTTTGGGCAAATGTATTCACTCATGTAACCATGGAAAAGAAAAAGCACAATTCTTTCATCCAAAATGTTTCCTTTGGACCCTTCCAGTCAGCCCTGGTCATGTTCTGAATCTGTGTCTGTGAACTTCCGTAGGAATGGAACCATGCCCTGGGCATTTGTGTGTGAGCCCTTCAGTCCTGCTCGAGAGAGGGAGTGTGCCAGTAAGTCCTCGTGTTGACTCACTCCGGTTTATTCGCCTACACTCACTCCAAGTTTCCGCTGTGTGAATAAAATGACCATGAATGTTCTTATATAAATCTCATTCTTTCTGTTACTTTGTGACGTCTTTTTATTTCTACCAGGTGAATGCCCAAGAGGGAAACGGACAGATCATAGGGCAGGTGTCTGTTTAGTTTTATAAAAACTGCCCAACAGCTCCTCAGTTGGTCATCCCACATTTGTGGACACGGTCTAATAGTGTTACACGCTGACTACCACCCTACAGCAGCTCCCGTTACTTCGTGGCACTGAGAGATCGTTGCGGCACACTTCCCCAATCTCCCTCCTCCTCCACGCGCTCCCCTGTCCTCCTCCATCAAACCCTACTTGGGACAGGAAGAGGGCAGCTGGGTCTTGGTGTCAGAGCAAAGAAAGCACCTACTTTAGATAGACGCCAGAGCAGAGTGTGCAGGCATCACGAAACTCTGTGGTCCCCTAACCGCCACAGTGGTCACGCTGTCTTTCTTGTCAGCCTAGCCGGGGCAGCAGGCCCCTGTCCTTGGCGAGGCTCGAGCCCCAGCCCCAGGCCTCTCATGTTTAGCCCTCTTGCCTATGGGAAGAAGCTGCACAGGAGAGCATGGGAGGCCCCACTGCAGGTCTCCCAAGGAGGGAGTCCCCGCGATGGCAAGCCCCTAGTGTCCCTATGGGGTAAGCTGGAGCATTCCCTGGGCTCTCCTGGCCATTTGGACCTGTCCTGTCAGTCGTCACTCCTGCTAGGAGAACTGCTTGGATTATGCTGAGCTGGGATAGTGTATGTTCTGTGTCCAGTCCCGAGGCTGCGCCAAGAGAGTAGAGGTGACACCAACTAGAATAGACGCGGTGAGGTCACTCTGAAGGGGTGTGCCTCAGCAAGGGTCCAGGGAGTACCAGGAGCGTTCGAGGGAGACTCAACCCGCCAGAAGCCTAGACAGCGCACAGGAGAGGCGGCACCAAGCTGTAGCCTGGCAGTGCCCACGGCTGTGGTCTGGCCCCTTCTGGACAGGGTGGTACCCCCCTTAAGCTTGGTGCGTGGTGAGCAGGAGTAAGCCTGAGGTTACTGTCTGATATCCTCAAGTTGAACCTTTGAGGCAGGCCTGTGCACACTGCTCAGGGCTGACTAGCAAGCTCCATCTATCATGCTGTATTGGCCATAATGGTGGCTTCACAGCTGTTGGAGAACTCAGATGCCAGACAGAGTCTGCTACAGAGGGGACCAACAAAACACAGTGGGGCTCTTTCTGCCTCAGTCTCCCTATTCTTTTCCTTAAACAACACGGGCCCATTCTACCTGCAGGGCCTTTGCCTAGCAGCCTCTTTTGCTAACACCCCTTTCTCTTCTCTTCTCTTCTCTTCTCTTCTCTTCTCTTCTCTTCTCTTCTCTTCTCTTCTCTTCTCTTCTCTTCTCTTCTCTTCTCTTCTCTTCAGAGGATGCTCTTAAGGCCGCCTTCCCCACGTCATCCAGACCCCAGCTTACATGTCACCTCCACAAAAAACCTTCCACGGACACTCTGAAGGCTGTACCTGTCACCTCTAGCAGATCACTTGCTTTCTATGTAGACTAGCCTCTCTACCCTAATCATAAAGTGTGTGTGGGGTTCCAAGGCCCCCATGGCCACAGACAGTGTTGAATCCTATTGCCGTTTGCCCCGCACATGCATACAATATAGCAGAGAGATGTAGGACCAAAGGATAATTAGCAGCCAGTACAGTATGGAGTGCAACCACATGCTCTACCCAGAAACTGCGTGCAATTTTTGCAACAAGCCGTTTAGTATTTTTTGGACTGTGGCTGGTTCAGGGCCACTGAAATCACGGAGAAACAAGCAGTCATGGCGGTGGGGGTGGGACGTTATTGTGTGTGTTAAGCATCACTGCGGAACGCTGTTTTGTGTTCTTGTCAATATAAGCCCCATGGGCACAACTACCTTGCCATTCTCTGGTGTGTTCTCTGCCGGGGCAGGGCCATGCATACAGCTGGTACACAGCAATGGCACCAGGAGTGCGAGGGATCACTCTCACCCATAGCATCCTCGTTAAAGGTATGAGCTAGTTATGAAGGCGGATCTGGACTGGACTAACTTTGTGATCTGAAGCTAGTCAGTCTGATGTTGCCATCCGGTACCACCACCAATGCCTTTGCCACCACTGCCGCCACCATCACTGCCAATACTCTTACTGCCATCGTCACCACCGCTCCCATCACTGCTGCCAGGTGATTGGGGATTGATGGGCTCTGCTCTTCGGGCTCAGAAGACACAGCCTGATTTACTGGGTAGGCTGCTGTGCCCGTGACAGAGGGAGTGGTAACAATGCCCCTACCCAGCGGCAGACCCTGAAGGTAAAGGCATCAGGAAAGCGGCGGTGTTCTTTGGGAGAACGAGCCCCACGTGCATCACTTGTGGCTCTGCAGATGTGATGCTTGTTGCCATGGTGACTGTCCTAACAATAACCTTCCAGAACTGATATTCCCCACAACCACCCCAGCTGCCACCTGGGTGGGAGAATCCTCCTTGCTTACAGAAGGGAACCCGAAAGGACAAGGTGGGAGGTGGAGATGACATGGGGCGAGGGTGGGGCGGGGTAGCAGGCAGGGGAAGGGGTGGGATGAGGGAGGAGTCTTCGCCTCTGATCCAGAGCTGAAGCTACATGAGAAGGCCTCTGGGGTTCAAGCGCAGAAAAAGTCACAGCTGGAAACCTTTCTCCCTCCCCATCTTTTCAGTCTGCTGCATCTTAAGGCAGAGCGTGAGCTGTGTTGTCTGGGCAAGGATAGCCCGCACGCCTCGGCAGCTCACCTCTTCCCCCACTGTCTACTCCCGGATCATTTGCCTCTCCGGAGCCATCCGGATGACTTGAAGGATTGCCTCTGATGCTTCAGTTCACAGGGGAGGGGCTGCGGGGATGTCCAGGGCCTCACAGGAGTACAATGGGGGAGAGGCTGAGGACACAGTGGGCTTCCAACCGCACCCTTTAGTGACTGCAACTCTTTCCATGACACAGCCTGTCCACTTTTGAAAGGGGGCCTTGCAAGGGAGCACCCAGCGTGGTGCTGTGGCCTCGCCTGGTGTGTACATTTTTTGTGGCTTTGTGTGTATGTATATTGTGTGCCCATGTGCATGTTTTTTTATATGCATTTTTGTGCATGTGTGGTCATGTTTGTTTTTTGTTTTTTTGTTTTTCCCAGAGCTCAGGTTAAAGGTGTGTGCTACCAACCATCAGGCTGTGTGTATATCTTGGTGTGTATGTTTGTGTGAAAATAAAAGGCAAGGGGGACTTTATGGACAGTCCTAGGCACTCCTCTCTTTTGGATCAATTTTTGTTTTGTGAATGTGATGTGTGCGTGTGCGCGCACACACGCATAATCATGTGTAGGCCAGAGGTCAAGGTCCATCTTCCTTGGTCGCTTTCCAACTTTATTTTTTATTTAATCGAGGGTTTCTCACTGAAGCCGGAGCTTGCCAATTTAGCTAAGCTGGCTGGCCCGTAAGCCGCAGGGGTCTTCAGACCTCCATCCCTAAGCCTGTGCTTTTTCCCACAGGTTCACAAGCCTGGGTCCTCAGGCTTGTACAGCACACACCTTGCCACTGACCCTTCTCTCTAGTTGCCACACTCCCAGAGCATCTTTACTTCTGCTGTTTCTGTGTTGCCCCGTCTAGGAAAACGTTGCCTCTGGGGTTGAGAATCGAATAGTAAAATAAGGGTAAGGTCCATGCAAGCACACTCAAGATCAGCTACCATTAGGATTCAGGCACCACCTTGTGATCTTCCGGACCGCTGGTGGGAGGGGGTGTGACCCGGTAGCCTAAAGACAGCCTGACTCAGAGGGAGTGTGTGTGAGGGGGGGGGGGGGTGCGTGCAATTTTGCTTTGTTTGTTTGGCTAATTGTACTCTAGTGCAGCCTGCCCTCTTCTCCCTCCAGGGCTCAGAAAGAGCAGAAACAGCTGCTCTCAGCAGGTGCCACGGGGCGTCACATCAGCCCTAAGAGCAAGCTTCAGGCAGGCCTTCACCCTTTCCACCCTTCCGCCTGCCTGTTGCATGGGCTAGCATCCTCCGCCTAAGCTGTCACACTGTTTCTCACGGTGGGGTTTCCCTTCCTGCTCGGGTCCCGCCGAAGTCAAGGCCAAGATGCTTACATTCTCAGCTAGACGCTTCTGACTGGAACCTACACGTGCCCTTGAACATCCGGTCTCCAGCTTTCTGTCTTCCGGCGGAGGCTAGGTCTGTACACCCATCACGAGCATTTTGCCAAGAGGCCTGTTTTCACCTGGCAGCACTCTGTCAAGCCTACCTTTTGGGAGGACTCCTAATAGCTGCCCATTTGTTCCCTCTTTTAAGACGATCCTTGCCAGAGTGTCCATGGCTAGCCTTCGGTTGAGATAGGAATCCACTAGATCTGCTCTGGGAGATCAGTAAATGGAAGGAATCCAGCCAATCATCTATCCACGCCGTCCAGGCTAGCTGCAAAGTCCCCTCCCAGCTTCTTGGGGGAATACCTGGCCCCAAGCGCAAGGAGTCCAGTCCGGCTGCTGAGCGAGGGGAGCTTTGTGTGCCTGCCTGTGCCCACCTTCCTTCAGGGCCACTTTCAGGAGAGACTGGGAAGAGAGGGAGAAAGAGCCGGGTGCGTCTCTTTCCTGGCCAGGGCAGAGGTGAAGGGCTGGACCAGGGTATCCGGGATGCATGGCAGTGAGCTCTCACGACAGGAGTCCCCGACAGAGCAGAGCGGCCCCAGTTTTGCTGGCCCCATCTGGACTCCAAATGTTCACACAAGAACAGAGGACACGCCAGTCACTGGTCCCAGAAGAAGCCGGGAAAGGCTCGGGACCACCGCCCTGCCATGTTCCTCTCATCCCCTTCAGCCTAGCAGACTCACGGGCGGCTCCGCCAGGCTAGGCGGGAAGGGCTGGTGGCATCTTATGAGGGACCGGGAGAAGCCCAGCGCAGGACTACACAAGCCCCCTCCCAAGTGGGCCTTTGGGGGGCGGGGGGAGTCTGGGTTGACTGTTGAACTGCGGCAGTGGCTCGTCGGTGCAGGGCGCGGGCCTAGAGGGTCAGACGCAGTGCGTGGGCACCGCGTGGTGCAGCCCGTGTGCCCGGACGGGGCGCGGGCACGGGTGGGATTGGGAGGTGCGGGCGCAGTGCGGGTGCCGGCGCGGGCGCGACGCGTGTGTGCGAGTGGAGCCGCCGCGGTGCGGGTGCAGGGGGGGGGGCGGAGGGCGCGAGGCGCGCGCGGGAGCCGGCGCAGGTCCGAGGCGGCGGGGCGGTGGGCGCGCGGGGGCCGGCGTGTGCGGGGAGCGAGGGAGGCGCGTGCGAGGGGCGGCGGGCGGCGGGCGGGGCGGGCGCGGCGGCGGCGGCGGCGGCGGCGGCGCCCGCGCCCCTGCGCGCGTAGGTGTGCGGCGCGCTCCTGGCGGGGACGGAGCGAGCAGATCTCGCGTGCGCTCGCCGCCCGGCGCAGCCCAGCCCGGCCCCCGCCCGGCGCCGCGAGCCGAGGTGTCTCCCGCGCCCGCGCCCGTGCCGCCGCCGCCGCCGTGCCCGCGAGCGGGAGCCGGAGTCGCCGCCGCCCGAGCGCAGCCGAGCGCACGCCGAGCCCGATCGCCACCGCCATGGCCACCACGGTGACCTGCACCCGTTTCACCGACGAATACCAGCTCTACGAGGATATTGGCAAGTAAGAGCCTCGGCGCGCGCGCGGGCTGGCCGCAGACCCCGGGGAGCGGGGACCCCCGTCGCCGCGCGCACTGCGGGCCCCGCGCGCCCCCGGCTCCTCCCGCGAGCTGCGGGCCCAGGCGCACTGCCCCGTGCGGCCCCGACCCCCACGAGCCTCGGGTCCCGGGCCCCCGCTGCCCCTCCGCAACGCGGACGGCCCTGCCGGGTGCCCTGGCTTGGCGGGGACCGAGACTCGGGGATCTGGACTCGGCGCGGCGGGGGCGGCAGCAGGTGTCCCCCGAGCGCCGGGCAGACGTGACGCATTTGGCGGCGGGGAGGTCAGAGACAGGCGGCACGCGGGGGCGGCTGCCAGGCCTAGGGCGCCCGGGGGGGTTCGGCCGCGGCCCCAGGGGGTCGTCCCCCGAGTGTGGGCATGCTGTCCTCACCCCCACCCGAGAGGCGGGCGACAGCGGTGGCGGAGCCGCTCCGCGCCTGCTCCTCGCGTGGCCCCATCTGCTCCGGGGGAGCAGCGTGGGAGCAGCTTCTGCCTTCGGTCCCCTGGGGAATCTGGGTTCTGGAGGATTTTCCCCCGGATTCTTCTGGAAACAAGAATTTGGAGGGGGTGGACGAGGTCAGGGAGCCAGGATCAGGCCATGGGGTGGGGGTGGGGTGGGGGTGGGGGGGTGAGAGAGTGAGGCAGGGAACCAGTTGGGCCTCTGAATTCAGGGTCATCGAGGCAGACGGAGGCTGGCTTCTGGACTCCCCCCACTCCTGTGGTGGGAGGGCTAGGGGAGGACTCTGAAGGCGAGTTTCGGGTAGGGCCTCGTGGGGGAACAGGTGCCCTGGAGCCAAGATGCTGCTCCGCAGCACAAGCCATATTGGGGGTGAAGTCCTGGCTTTGTCCCTGGGGTTGCAGAAACGGCCAAGCCCCCAGGGGCCTGGGGCTTCCCTCTGGGACTTAAGGTGGCTGCAGGGGCATCCTTCGATGCCGGCTACATGACTCCAGAGCTGGGACCTCCTTCCCACTCGCTCTCCCCTCCCCCACCCCTCTTGTGCCGTGGGGGCGCTGGCGAGATTTCCTCTTACACATCCAGCCGCAAATCATTTTTTCCCCCCTCTCTCTCTCCTTTTACTAAAAAAGCGTCTGAGCGCTTGTGGTGGGCGAGGGACGCTGATCATTGATAATTGTGGAGTGCCCAGCGGGAGGAGTGTGGGGGTGTGAGCGTTCCCCACTTCTTCCTGCACGTGCCAAGAGGATTTGGGTCAGGCCTTGGGGGGGAAGGGGTGAGAAGCCAAGTGGAGTGACAGGAGGGGCCGATGCTGGATGGCAAGGAACAAGGCTGGGTGGACCCGGACGGGCCCCCGAGCCCAGAGAGCCCAGCACCCTTTCCTCAGCCCCGTGTCTCAAGCTTGCAGTCACTGAAGAAGCTTCCAGTAGCCGGCGGGGCTGTGCTCTGTGAGGAAGAGGTGATGGGCTGGCAGGCCTCAGGTGGGGCTGAGGCAGCATTGAGGTTATGGGGGGCCAGCCCTTCAGCTCTCAGACCCTCTGATGCCTTGAAGCGAGCTCTTCGGAGCCAGTTGCTCATCGCCACGGCTGTGCCCTGTGCTGCTGGGGCAGGTGGGCAGCAGTGAAAAGCGAGCAGTCGTGAGTCTCCCCTGCCTGGGGAACCTTCTTGTCATCTCCTGTGTGCCCAGGAGCCCGCATCCCCGCCCTGGGCCTCTCGGTAGCCTCCAGGCAGTCCATGTCGAGAGAGCATAACCAACAGATCACCTGGACTTGCTTCCCCACCTCGGTGTGAGCCAGCCTTCGCTGAGCAGCAGGATAAGGTGGCCACTGCCACCCCCGCTGGGGAGTGGAGGCTGGAGAATGACATTTGCAGTAGATGCAGGTGAGGGCTGAGTGGCTGCCAGCTCCTCCCTAGGTAAAAGGAGTGAGCCCTCACCCAGGTGTGGCGAGGATGCACGGGTGCCAGGATGAGACCCCAGGCCTGGTGTGGAGGGCCCCTCTAGCCAGCATTATCTCTGTGGAGACTGCTAGGTGCCAGGCCTAGGGATGGGCAGGGAGAGGGATGAGGGGATGGTACCTTCAGGATGAGCGGGGGGAAGGGGGGGGACACACACCTCATCCCCCCACCGCCCGCCCCCGGTAGCCATGTTGGCTAGTTGTTGACGGCGCCTGCCTGCGGCACAGTTGGTGCAGCTTCAGAGCCCCAGGTAGACCGTCCAAGTTTATTTAAAGCTGTAGTCCCTGGCACCCCGTCAGAAGATGCTGAATCCCCTGCCTGGCTGAAGGGCTGCTCCCCGGCCCACAGCTGCTCCTGGTTGTCTGGTGGCAGCTCTGGGCTTTCCCCTCCCTTCCCGGCTCTCTCCTGTCCGGCTCTCTCCTTCCTCAGGCCTGGGCAGCAGGTGGGCTGGCAGAGAAGAATGGCTCTCTGGGGCCTGGCCCATGAGGCACCTCAGTGTGTGTCTTTCTCTGCGGCTAATGCTTGCCTGGGGGGTTCGTATGCTGGGTTGCAGATCCACCATGAGCCCAGGGTCCCAGAAGCAAGCATGGTGCAAAGGGGGAGCCCTCAGTCCGCATGGGCCAGCTTTATCGTGGTTTAATCATTTCGTATTGGATGTGCAATCTAAAAGCTCAGAAACCCCAGGAACAATAACCATTGGTGTCTCCTCTACCCAGAACTAAAAATTATTCATCATTTTGTCTTTAAGTCCTGTCTTTTTTTTTTAAGTCCTGTCTTAAAAATAATAACAAGCAATGAACTGTAGTAAATATTAAATAGCCCATTTTCTTCTGCCTGGGCACAAGCACTCCCCTTCTTCACCGCATTCTCGTGGATGCAAGGATCTTATAACTTTGTAAAGATCCAGAACGTGTGTTCTCAGTCAGGATCGTCTTGCTGACATATGTGGCGCTGATGGGCAGTGGCCGTGGCTGCCATGTGGCGATCGTGGTGTGAGTGCCACGTGTCACCTGCTCTGCTCCTCGTGGAAATCTAGGCTGCCTCCTGTTCCTTCCCCCTCGTCACATGACCAACGCTGTGCGCAGTTTTCATGGTGCAAGGGTGAGAGTCACTTTGGTGTTTGTGCCTGGTGGTAGGGTTCCTGGTGAGGCTTTACAGTCCCCTGCCATGCCCACTTCCACTGTAGGAGCCCGACGCACCCATCCTGCCTTTGGCAGGTACGGGGCGGTAATGGGTAGAAAGTGATCACAAGCTCTGGATGAATGCTTGTGAATTTTCCGCTTTCAGAGAGTGGCTGTCTCATTAAAATATAGGTAGTCTCCCTAGAGAGAAGCACTTTCATAAGTTTTGGATATAATTTGGGGGTTCATGGACACTCCTACTTTGGAGGAGAGGGCGTGGGAGCCTCAGCCGTTAGCTTACTTCCTGTTGAATGGTATTTTTATAGCAACGGCTATGGTTGCTCACTCCTTTGCCAATCTTGGGCCATGGAGACCACCCTTGACCTTCAACCCAGAGAACTCCCACCGTTCTTGATGACCCCTCCCCATAAGCCCAGAACTGACCTTAATGTGTCCTTGACTCCATCTCCCGTCCCCAGTCAGCATTCTGAGCCGACTGGCGTGTTTGCGTGCCACCCACCCTCTGGGGTCATTGCTGTCCGCTGTTGGTGGTTCTTCTGACCGGCCTGCTCTGAGCTGGTGGGTGGCCTGCTGGGCAGTTAATACACTTAGAACATTCAGAGCGGGCCAGTTTTGGACTCTTGGGCTTGCCGTTAGGTTTGCTTTCTCCTTCCTGCCCTGGAGGATGCCAGGTTCTTTCTGCCTCAGGGCCTTTGCGAGGGCTGTCCCCCATCTCCTTGTTCCCACCTGCACTGCCTACAGTGCCTTGCATTGCCTTGTGCCCCCTCTGCCTGGACTAGTTGCTCACAGGAGAGCAGGGTCTGGGACCCCTGCCTGGGGTCTGAGTCTCAGGGCTTGGCCAGAGTGGGTTTCACATCACCTGAGGGGAAGGGGTAAGTGGACCTCTGGCCTTTGCCTGGCGGCTTGCTCTCCAGAATGAGCCCTGGTCTTGATTCTCTAATATAGGGTAATTTAAAAAGAAATCGCACATGCTGGCTTTGCTGGCAAGATGCGCATTAAGGTGACGCTAGTTTAGTTACTATTTAATGGTATTTTTATACCATAACCTACTTTGCTGAGAGCTAAGAATACATCTGCATGCCTGCTGCTGGACGCTGTTCTGGTGACAGTCGCTAGCACTTCGGTGGTGCCTGTTCCAATGCTGGGTCTGTGGGGCAGGTACCGCGGTCACCTCTGGTTTACAGGGGAGATGCTGGAGGGGCGCAGAGAAGCTCCCTAACTTAGCAAAGGCCACGTTTTCCACCAGGGACTTTGTTCTGGAACGCAGTTCTGCTTGTTGGAGCTGACGAGGCTGCCCTGTTCTGTGCTTTGGAAGTATTGTCACTCGGCTGACAGACTTGGCTACCTCGCAGTCTCCTGGGACCCCAGGCTCCTGAGGACCATGCCTGTCCTCCAGCGGCCTGTCACATCGTCTTTGTGCAGTTCCAAACCTAGGGCCACATCCACATTCCCTTCGTGAAAACGTCACTTCTTTTTATCACCTCTCTCCTTGACAACCAACACTCTGACCCCATTTGAGACCAGCAGGACTTAACATTTTATTTTATTCATTAACCAAACTAGGCTAATATCGTCTTGTTATTTTTTTTTAAATCAAGCAATACAGACTTATATGCGGTAAAATGTGATTCTTTGCTCCCCCCTCCCCCCAGCGGAACCATGTGTAAGGTATGGGTGTGCGAGCTGCTGTGGCACATACACATCTTTAGCACGTGTGTGGTTTGGAAACAGGCAGGCTTGCCCTGTATGTGGCCCCATTATTTGCTCAACCTGACATTTCTACACAGCAACTCCTCCTGTCAGAAAGTCAGCCTCTTCATGATTGTGCGTGTGCAGGAGCACGTGGAGGCCAGAAGTCACGTGTCTCCCTCAGTCATCCGCCACCCAGGGTCTCGTTGGGGCAAGACTATTAAGCCTTAGGGACCTTCTTGTCCTGGAGGACCAAACCTGAATTTTTCCACGGACGCTGGGGAGCTAACCTCAAGTCCTCGGGGCAAGTGTTTCGCTGACTGAGCCATCTCCAGATCCCTCATGTTAGAAAGTCTCTCTGATGGGCATGGACTGTACCTCTGTACACCCATTAGCTAGCTTTTAAAACCCCAAATTTGGCACCAGTTCTCTGATGTGTGATGGGGAGTGAAGGGACACTGTATTTGAAGTCAGAACCTGGCTGGTCGTTAGGAAGATGGGATGAAGGTGATGAAGTAGGGGCTGTGTGCTCATTGCAGGTTTGGGCTCTTGTGGGGAAATGACCTCACAGATGTTTGTTAAAGTCAAGGTCACTTCGGTACCAAGAGAGATAGAGTCCTGGGTCTCTTTGAAGGAGCCAAAGAATATATTCTTCTATTTTTTCTTTTTTTCTAAGACTCCCTCCAAGTGGAAGGCAGGGAGATTAAGAGTCCACATTAAGCCATCCTAGAACTCAGCAAGTAGTTAATTTAGCAGGAAGGACCTAACAGAGATTCAAGGGCAACTTCTGCCCCCGAGGAGAACCTCCTTCGACTTGTACTTCCTGGTCCAAGCAAGATCTGTAGCCTTTCTGGAAATTTTAAATATATTTCTAAAACTAGTCCCACTTTTTCTAGCTCCTCTACAAAAAAGGAAGGAAGGAAGGAAGGAAGGAAGGAAGGAAGGAAGGAAGGAAGGAAGGAAGCCTTTGTTCTTTGAAAAGCGTCTGGATTGTTCCTCTCTTTTTGAGACAGAGTCTCATGTAGCCCAGACTGGCTTTGAGCTGCAGCTGGTCTGGAACTCTTGATCTCCCTGTCTCCACCTCTTGAGTGCTGAGCTTACAGGCTTGAGCCACTGCGCCCAGCCTCATTTGCAGCTGAAGTCACTGCGTTAGTGGAGAGACAAAATGCATTATGTATCGGCTCTGTTTTTCATGAGTGATCATATGGGCATCGTACATACAAGCGTATTTTTTATTCATATGAAAATCTGAATTGATTGACAATAAAAGTGTCTTTTCCTGTCAGTTGTGGTGTTGCCGGCTGTCTTCACTTGGGATGGCTTTTTTCTCCTGGGTTAGTCACAAACTTGATCAGGGCTCAGCTGCTCTTGGACAGGGTGCTTTAGTATTGGCATAATGATCCTAAAATAACAAAATTATGATTCATTGTGAAGCCAGATACACATTTTTGTTGAATTCTAGAACAGATTGGCAAGAGCCAGGCAATGATTTAAGATTGTGATTGTGTTATATGGGGAGATCAAAGTCTACAGTTGCACGGGGGGCATCATTTGGGAACCTCAGACACTGTCCTTCTATTTCGTGTGCAAAGAGACTGGAGGGGAAAGGTAGGCTCTCCTCCTCGGGGAATGCCAGGGGTTATGGTGTACTGACATGTACATTGACAGGACCTTTTGCAGCAAAGAGTCAATATATCCAATGGCTTAGAACCATGCCTTGCATACAGCAGGTGTTCAGCAGTGGCTCAGCAATGGCCTGGGCCACTCAAGTCTTACTGCTGTGACTGCTTACCAGGGCCACAACACAACCTCCTACTGCAGGCAGCCGAGGGACCTCGGGGGTACCCAGATGGCTTGTCTGAGGGGCCTGCTGGTGGTACCACTTGGAGAGGCTTGTCCATCGGCTCCCAGCCCTCTAGATCTGCATCCTTCCTTCCTAACGGAATACTTCCTCTTACTTCTTGCGCATTAACGTACTCTGATGCTCAGAGTCTGCAAGGTTTCATCTGGGTCATTTGTTAGGGACTTTGGGGATATGGTGAAGCAGGTCCTGCTGAAGAAGGTGATCTGTGTCGCGGCCCTCCACCATTGGCAGTGTTTAAGTGTCACTCCAGCCCACCTCTTCAGACATGAGGGAGGAAGGCCGGGAGGTTAGAAAGCCGCCCAGGTGGCTCTGATGACCTTACCTGCATCCTCTTTGTTCACTGACCACCACACTAACTGCATTTGGAATTTTCTTTCGTTTTCTGTTAATTCACAATGACATGACTTTCTACCCTATACATTCTGTCTGGAATGGCCCTGTCTAGAGCGGTTCTCGGCCTTCCTAATGCTACGACTCTTTAAAGCAGTCCCTCATGTTGTGGTGACCCCCCCAACCATGAAATTGTTTTGTTGCTACTTCATAACTGTAATTTTGCTACTATTATGAACCATAATGTAAAATCTGATATTTCCAATGGTCTCAGGCAACCCCTAGGAAAAGGTTATTTCACTCCCAAAGAGGTCGTGACCCACAGGTTGAGAAACCCTGGTCTAGGAAAAAGGAAATGTGCTCACAAAGGGAAGCCATAAGTGTCACTTAAATTTTTTTAATAGTTATAAAAAAATAAAGAAGAGAGAAATGGTAAATGAATTTAATAATTTATTTAACATATTCTCAAATATATTACACCATGCAATCAAAGAAAATTATTGCATGTTTTGCATTCATTTTAATATCATGACTAGCTGCTGTGTATTGTACACTCATGCCATGCATCGGCTGGGGCCAGCCACAGCTCAGGTTCTGCCGTTAACTTGGTGGCCGTGGCTGCTGGGCTGGAGGCTTTGTTGTTTGTTTGTTTGTTTGTTTTGAGAGTGGTTACAGTCAGCTCCTGGTTTCTCCCCCATAGACTTGTTCAATCATTGTACAGATCTGACTGCACATTCACCATCTGCCAGGATTCTTCGGGGTACTTGGGAAATAATAGCGAGCAAAGCAGTCAAGGATGCCTGCCTTGGGCTAGTGAGAAGACACGGGCAAAAGACAGAAGGGCTAAACAAACCACCTGCTAGGGCAACAAGTGATGGGCGCCTCTGGGAATGTCGGAGCATCAGGTAGGGGGAAGGAGTGCATCTATAAGAAGGGTTAGCAGGGTCAAGAAAAAAAGTAATAATAGGTTCTAATTGGATCTGGAAGGACAGAGGCGACATTACTACCATTCCAACAGAACGAATTACCCAGAAATATTATGAACAGTTGTGTGCCAAAGGTTAGATAACCTAGGTGGAGTCGACAGATTTCTGAGGAAGACACAAACTACTGGCCCAAGACGAAATAGAAAGTCAGAATAGACGTGTCATAGACTCTGGATTAGTAACTCATCATAGCCTCCATGGTTGGCTTCCCAGTTTATTTCGTGACTTCAGTAATTGACACTAGCTCACTAATGTTAGAAGAAAACTGCAGATGAGTATCCTTTATGAATACAAATGCAACATCCTAAACAAAATTAATAACACTAACCTACCAGTGTGTGAATACACTAGATGACAAGTAGGATTTACCCCAGAAATAGCAAACGCTGGTTTAACGTTCGGAAAGACGTCTCTCTACTAGGTAGTGTTGATAGAATAAACACAGCAACACTGGGACCATCCCAAAGGATGCAGAAAAACATTTGTATTAGCTACTTAAAACTCTGTGCGTAGTAATAGTGCGTGTGTGAGTGTGTGTGTGGTGTGGTGTGCATAGATTATTCACGTACGTGTTGGGGCCAGAGGTCACTATCAGTTACCTTCTTCAGCTGCTGTTTATCTTAGTTTTGGGGAGGCGGTCTCTCACCGAGTCTAGTGTCCATCTGCTTGCTGGACTGGCTGACCCGCGTGCTCTAGGACTCCACCTGTCTCTGCTCAGCCTCCTCCATCTCAGGGCTAGGGCTATAGGCACACAACCTTGTGCCTCTAGTGGGTGCTTGGGATCTGAACTCGGGCCCTCCTGGCTGCATGGGAGGCATGTTTGCCAAGCCAGCCCTGACCCCTCTATTATCTGTTTTCCTCATTGCTGGGGCAAAATACCTGGCAGAGGTAACGTAAAGAAGGAAGGACTGACTTTGGCTCACAGTTCCAGGGTCATTTTAGTCCATCCCATGGGAGCAGAGGTGTATGTGGGGGGGTGGGGGGGGTGGGGGGTGGGGTGTGGGGGGAGCAGATGAGGCAGAGCCCCACATCTCCACAGACCTGGCACTTTCTGAGACCTGCTGCTAGCACCTTGCTTCTTCCAACCGGGTGCCTTAGACGCTACCACCAGCTGGGGACCAAGCCCACAACGCAAGGACCTGTGTGGAGGGGACAGTTTACATCTGAGCCATAGCAGTATTGGATGAAATCATATGTTCTTTCTTGATTTAAAAACAAAACAAAAACATTGCAAACTTCCCAAACTTGACAGAAGGCGTTGATGAAAGTGCAGAGTGATATCACCATTTTTTTTTTTTTTTTTTGAGACAGGGTTTCTTTGTGTATCAGAGTCTGTCCTGGACTCACTTTGTAGTGAGTCCAGCTAGCCTCAAACTCACAAAGAGATCTGCCTGCCTCTGCCTCCCAAATGCTGAAATTAAAGGCATGTGCCACCACGCCCAGATGACACCACCATTTTTAATTGATCACAGCGATGAGGTTCTTGCCAGAAATATTTGGGTAAGAAAAGGACAATAATCAGACTGGAAAAGAATAGGTAAAACTTTACAGATGGTGTATGTGCTCTTGTGCAAAATTCCAAGAAATCCATTAAAAACTGTCAAAGAATAAAACCCAGCTAATTTCAGAATACTGATACAAAAATCTGTTTTATCCCATTACTCTAGCAATGTTTTCGTTTGTTCGTTTTTTCGAGACAGGGTTTCTCTGTGTAACCTTGGCTGTCCTGGACTTGCTATTGTAGACCTGGCTGGCCTAGAACTCACAGTGATCTGCCTGCTTCTTCCTCCGAGTGCTGGGATTAACAGCATTCGCCACATTCACCACCACGCCCGGTTTACACCAGCAGTGTTTAATCCCAAAATAGAGTTAGGAAAACAATTCTACCTGTAATAAGGTCTAAAGGAATAAAATATAGTGATAAGTTTTACAAAAGAGGTCAGCTGTGGCTAAGGCCCTGGGTTCAGTGCCCACTACCGCAGAAAAGAAACAAAAGAAGAGAATCATTTGTACACTGACAACTACAAACTGCTGTTGAGAAAATGTAAAGACCGAAACAAACGGACCGGCAGCTCCCGGCCATGGGTTAGCAGGCTTAGGACTATGGAGGGCTATGTCGCCACCTTTCCACTCCTGAAACGTGATACGGGAGGAGGCTGCTTTGTGGAAGACTGACGGGCTCAGCGCCTCAGAGCTTGCAGTCCGTCATCACCGGCCTAGCTGCTTCCGGGCTCATGCCTGGCAAGGCAGGGCGTCATGGTGATGAGCATCAGCTGCAGTAAAGGGCTTTACCTCAGGGCAGACAGGAGGCCGGCAGTGGGCAGAAGGGGTGGGAACGCACCCCACTGCATGGTGGTGACTACTTCCTCGAGCGAGGCCCCGCTGTAGCTTCCATCACCTTCCAGGGATGTGTTCAAATTTCGAGTCCCTCACCGTAGAATGCATTGATGAGTTTGGAGTCCTTGGAGCCCGTCACTTCCCAAAGCCCGTCAGCTGGCCACAAGCCTTTCCAGGGGTCCTTGGGGGAACATTTTAGATTCAAACTGAAGCAAGATGGTCAAAATTGAACCATACAGTCTTTTTTTCCCCTCCCAAGACAGGGTCTCACTATGTACCCTGGCTGTCCTGTAACTCACTGTGTAGACTGGCCTTGAACTCACAGAGATCCACCCGCCTCTGCCTCCCAGATGGTGGGAATAAGGGCGAGCGCCACTAATGCCCAGCTTGACTGCAGTTTCAGTGTAATGCCGGAAGGATTCTAGGGTCCTTCTTACCAGACTTGACAAGTCTGTCCTAAAATTTACACAGAAATTAGAGAGATCCAGACAATCTTAGAAAAGAAAAGTAATCTTGGGGAGGTCCAGTATCTTGGCTTCAAAAGTACACAGATAAGAGCAATCAGAACATGAGCATGATGGCAGAAAGATGATGTAAGGCTAGTGAATCTGAGTTGCGTGCCTGAAACAAATCTGTATCCTCATGCTCAGTTTTTTGTTGGTTTGCTGTGCTTTTGGTTATGCTGCAACTCGAACTCAGGACCTTGTGAATTCGAGTCAAGTACTCAACCACTGAGCCATCTCCCAGCCCATAAGTTGATACTTGACAAGGGCACCCAGACAGTTCAGTGAGGGAAGAGTTGTGGTTCATTCAACAAGGGGACAATTGGGTCATTGTGGTGGAACATGACTGTAAATCCTATCACTGACAGGGCTGAAGCAGGAGGATTGTGAGCCTAGGATTCATATAACAAGACTGTGTTTCAAAACAAATGAACAAAATCAAACAGTATCCAAACGCCAAAGGATGAAGTTGAAACCCAGCCCGTACAAATTCATCTCAAGATGGGTCATAGTTTTTAAAGTAGAAAATAAAACCACAAAGTGCTTGGAGGGAGATGGAGTAAGTCTGTGTGGCCTTGGATTAGGCAACGCTTGTTTAGACGTGGCACTAAAACATAAGCGACAAAAGAAAAACAGATAAATTGGACTTCATCCGCGTTAAAATCTTTTGTGCTTCAAAGGGTATGGACAACAGCTGAGAGGGTGAGAAACTGATTTGAAAATCATGTATCTGGGAGTTTGTGTTCAGAATATTTAAGAACTCCCCCTACCTAGCAGCTAAATAAATAACCCAATTTTTAAAAATGGCCAGAGTAGGCCAGGGAGGAAGCTCAGAAGCTCAGTTGAGGAAATATGCTTGCTTTGCAGGAATGAGGGACTGAGTTTTATCCCAGAAAACGCACACACACACACACACAGAGAGAGAGAGAGAGAGAGAGAGAGAGAGAGAGAGAGAGAGAGAGAGCGCTTGGCAGAGACAGGTGGTTCTCTGGGGCTCACTGGCCAGCCTAGCCTACACGGTGAGCTCCATGCCAGTGACTGTCTCTGAATAAAAAGGTAGATGGCCCCTGAGGAAGTGCAGTTTCCCTCTGGTTCCGAGTGCACGCGCGCACCCCCCATGCAGAGTGGATGGTAGACCCACGTCCCATCCGGCCGCCCTGCCAGGGTCCTGAAAGGCAAGCCAATGCTCGATGGCTCAGGGTCACAGGTCCCTGACCCCCAGTTGCAGCGGGAAGGAAGGATGACTGTCACGGAGTAGAACGTGCAGCGATGGAAAGTGGAACTTAGATCATGAATGGATGCCCACCTATTTGGATATGTTACAAGCCACCGGGTGAACTGGCATATGATATATATCCCAAGAGGCCCTGGGGCCTCCCTTCATGTGCAGGCTTCCCAGAAGGGTAGGTGTGGAAGGGCCAGCTCCGTCAAGTTAACTTCTGCTGTGAAGCCTTCACAGACCCCTCAGTGAGGAGTCCTGTTGTCCCCAAGCATCTGGCAGGTGCCTGGTGACTGTGTCTCTAAACTTAGACATTCCTTGGGTCTCTGCCTAGTGTGAGCTCAGACTGGGGCTCGGGCCTGGGGCACGGCAGAGTCAGGTTCCCACTAGGTGAGAAGCATGTTGGACCTGGGAACTCCTCGGGCAAAGCCAGGAGCTGCAAACGCTCTAGCTGGATGTGGAAGAGCCACGCTGCACCCGCGCCCATCCTTCCCAGAGACAGGAGAGGAGTGAGGAGAGCCTGCCCTGCTCCATCCCCTTCCAGAGATGCCTGTAGAAGGTTCTACTTCTAGGGACCCACCGAGTCCCCTGGCTTTCAAACCTTTGCTGCTGTGGCTTCGTCTCGTTTTCTTTCTTTCTCTGTGTTGTCCCATCCATGGTTCCAGCATGAGCTGGCATTTGGTGTTCTTGTAACCCCTTCTCCACCCACTTTTCTTTCTTGGAGCTTCCTCTGTGGTGAGCCTCCCAGGACACATACGTGGCTGCCCCGAAAGGCAGCTGAGGGTCGGTGAGCTGTGGACCGGGGCCAGGTGAGCGCTGGCTGACTTTATGAGGACCCTGGCTGGGTGGCAGGATGGGAGGTAGATCATCATGGGCTGCATTCCCTGGGCTCAGTGAGAATGTGGTCTCACAGGGTTACCGTGGGCTGGATATACCCTGACTCACGGGCCTCGTGTGTCCCCAGAAACTAATGTCGCTCAGCTTGCAGACACGAGGACCCTTTCCCCTCCTGGGCCCTCTGTTTCTTTCCTTTCCCCCCTCATCTTTTTTCTCTGTCATAACTGGGCCGAGGGAGAATATCCTTCATCTAAGCGTCCTACCCAGATCTGTGATTTTGTGCCTTTCCCCCCCTCCATACCCCTGGAGGCTCAGATTCATTTTATCTTTACCCGGATGGACACTCGTCTTCACCAGTGGCAGACGTGGTAGACAGCCTGGCTTGTCGGGAGGACCTCTGTCTGTCTCTGTCTGTGGCAGGGCGCCCTCCAAGGTGCCAGGGCTGTGGAGGGGCAGGGGCTGCTGTTCTGTGTCCCTTTCAAGGGCCTAGACACAAAACTTATCCCGCCCCCTTGACCTTTAGTTCACAGTTCACTGCCTGGAACCATTCTAGACCCCTCGAACCTTTCGTATTCGCCACCAGAGGTTAAGGTTTGATTTTCACAGTACTGCAGGGGACTCATTTTAGACCCATATTTTAAGAGCTGGGGATGGAGCTCAGTGGTAGAGCACAGTTTTGATACGCAATCCGAAAAGAACATTTTAAAGTTGTGTTTCAAGTACCAGCTTATTTCATGTCTTAAAAAAATTTTTTTTAATTTTATTGATTTTTTTTTTTTTTACATTTCTATTTCATGTGCATGTATTTTGCCTTTGTGTATGTCTGTGCACCGCTTGAGTGCAGAGCCTGTGGGGACCAGAAGAGGTCATTGGATCCCCCAGAAGCATAGTTATAGACAGTTGTGAGCTGCCATGTGGATGCTGGGAATCAAAGCCAGGTCCTCTGGAAGAGCAGCCAGTGCTTTTAGCCACTGAGCCACTCTCCAGCTGAGTTTCATTATTGCTTAAAGATTTCCAGAGACACAGCCACATACGCCACTGGAACGTGTGTGTGTGTGTGTGTGTGTGTGTGTGGTGTGTGTGTGTGTGTGTGAAAATACACATGAAACTTAGCATCGAGATAGCTCACAGCTACAGTTCATCGGCTTCGGCGATAGTCACTGCTGTACACCAATCACTGTTCACCCCCACCCCCCTTACTAACTCCCTCTCCTCCCCCACTCCTGGCAACCTCCATTCTACCTTCTGCCCCTGACCTCTCGTAAGTATTTCATAGGGACAGCGCATCACCTCACTCAGCGGGTCACCCATGTGGGAGCATGAGTAGGAACCTCCCTCCTGAATCTGTTGCCTGACTGGACACGTTTTTATGCATCTGTCTACCCATCAGTGGACACCCGGGGCTCATCCACCGTGTGGCTGATACAGCTTTGAATGGCAGCTTGTTGAAGACGGTTTTATGGACGTGATGTGTGTCCCCTTCTGCGGGGCGTATGTTAGGAGCTGCTGCTCTGTTTGGCCTTGCGTCTGTGGGTTTCAGTCGCCCACCTGTAAGCCAGGAGCCTGGTGTCCCTCAGGCCCCTCTGTTGTTTCTGCGGAGACCCAGTTCTTGTGGATGAGACTTGTTGCTGAGCTTTCATGAAGGAGGATAGCCTAGTGCCTTGCAAGTGACATGGGCACGCATCTGTATGTCGGGTAGGGTCCTTAAGAATGAAACAAGAAGGGTGAAATCAGATTGGCCCGAGCTGTAACAGATCCCCGGTCCTGAGGAGCTCTAAATGATACCCACCTTGCAGGGGAGAAGGGGGGACCTGATGGCAGCCCCCGTGATGGGAAGCTGTGTGTTCTAAGTGTAAGCGGCTGCTCCGTGTCCGGCGTTCTTGAGATACCCTTCCCAGACAAGGAACATCACGTCCCCTCCTTGCCTGTCCTCCTTGAGTCAACACGGCCTTGGCTGTCACTCTATTCAAAGGTAATTTCAGACCCTCTGGGGTTTGGTGCAGTTCTTGTCTCTGCGTGGTGATTTCTCCACTGTCCCTTCCTGGGCACAGCCACCAGCAGCCTCTGCCAGGAGGATGTGACAGGCCCTGGAGTGATGCCTTAGAAGGTGGTAGCGTGCCTGTGGCCTTCTGTGGGAGCTACTGCTGGGCTGCTCCTCCGTCGGCTCACGATTTGGGACAGTTTCTTCCTCGTTGGCACACATTCAAATGCTCACGTCCTACAGATGTCTCAATGTCACAGGCTGCTATCCAAGG
Organism: Meriones unguiculatus; assembly: GCF_030254825.1. NCBI lineage: Eukaryota > Metazoa > Chordata > Mammalia > Rodentia > Muridae > Meriones > Meriones unguiculatus. Next base: position 34,334,479 of record NC_083360.1, on the reverse strand, counting down.
TGAGTCCTTCCTGCTGGCGTGCCGAGAGGCCGCAGACGGGAGACTGAGGCTGTCAAGCTGGAGATGTCAAGCTGGAGATCGTATCGTACAGTGTGCTACCATCCTTGTTCGGACCCCTGTCTGCGCCCTTACCCTGGGCTTAGCTGACTCCTCTGCATTTGGAGATGCCTTGCGTTCCTTCAGAGCCATCACTGTGTGATGGAGCCAGGGTTCAAACAGCCGGGATGGGCCCTGAGGGTGCAGAGAGCGGCTCTCAGACCCTCAGAGCTTAGGTTCTGGGCTGCCTTAGCGCAGTGGTTTGGAAGTTGGCCCCACCAGGCCAGTAGCATGGCCTTCACTTGAGAGCCCTCGTCCACCTGGGCAGCCTGCTCAAAGGAGGACCCCACCTGCTTGTAGTATGACCGCTTTTCTGAGCTGGTCTGGTGCCTGCCTGCTCTTTGGGACACCTGGTGTGAAGGTGGCGCCTTGAGGTGCTTGTGGTTGTAGTGGGTGCTGGCATGCAAAGCACACAGGGCTCTGGGCTGGGGACACAAGCCACTCCTTGCAGAGGCCCATTGACAGCCCTCGGTGCCCGCTGCACCTTTCTGACCCTGCCCAGCCGGGCAGGCAACAAGGACAGGCCAGTGTGGACAGATGCCTGGGGAGAGGTGGCCAGGCAGTCCCTAGCTTTGCAGCAGGAGTATTGAGAGAGTGGAGCTGTGCTGCATGCTCAGGCCTGTTGCTAGGCAAAATTGCCTTCTGTAGGCATCATACAGACAGTGTGGGTGTCAGGGTCACCTGTGTTTTCTGCACAGGGTTGGAACTGAACCTTGTGACACAGGCCATGTCTGCGACCCTTTACAACCCTTTCTTTGTAGTCTCCCTCTCACCTTTGTCCTCTTTAAGCAAAATGGGGTGACCTTGTCCTGCCCCAGGCATCCAGACAAAGGGGAGTCCTGAAGGTAGGCATTGGGGGAAGAGCCTGAGGATGTGGAGACATACCAGGGGCATGTGGTGAGGACAGGAGCTGTGAGGGGCAGGGACTTAGGCCGCAACAGGTGGAGTGGTGGAGGTCTCAGTCTTCCTATAAAGGCTGTTCCTTTGAGCCTGCTGGCTCCTGCTGGTCCCTGCCATTTCTAAGGTCACGGTCAGGGTGGCAACTGCCCAGGGACAGTTAAGTGCCAGCACCCCCTAACAGGCAGAGACTGATGCACGCTTGGACTCTTGAGACATAGTGAAGATTCAGTTCTGTCCTCAGAATGCCCACCCTCATGTTTTGGGGACAAAAGAATGTGTTCTGTGCCATCTCTCTCAAGCACTTTCTATGTCAATGAGACCAGGCAGATTCACACAGTATCGGCAGCTGACGGTGATGAAGAGGTGGTTTCCTATTAGACAGAACCCCCAGCTGATACATGGATGAAGCAGGCAGTGTACAAAAAGTAAGTGAAGGTTTATGTTTGTAAAACCAAGAAATGAGACAAGAGCCAGCCTCCATCAGCCTTCCGGGTCTTCAGTAGCCTGGTGCTGTTAAGCCTCCTTGCCCCACACAGGCTCGGCTCTCCTGTGGATGAGGACCATGCTGCAGGCCTGTGAGCACTGGGGATGGGTCAGCCTTGGGTGTGCATAAAGGCTTCTTGATGTGGGCAGTTAAGGAATGTCAAAGATGTGGCTGAGCCCAAGGGCCTGTCCCCTAGAGCCGACAGCCAGACAATGCTGACAACACTGAGCCCCACCCTCACTCTTTCCCCTGACCCTCCCCTTCCCCTCTCCCTCCGCCCCCTCCCCCACCCCCCACCCCCCCACAGAGGGGAAGGTGTGTGACGGGGTGCTGACAGTGTATGGCATGTCTTGTCACCCTCTGTCCCCCGGGACCCTGAAGTATCATCTCCTAATGCTGTGCGGGTCCTTGTCACTCAAGTGCTGACATTTCCCTGCGTGGCCAGTGCCCCAGTGCTGTCCTAAGGCTGGCCCTTCTCTGCACTGGGTTCTTAAGATCCTCTGTCTTTTGTCTCTCTATAATTTCATTTTGAGGCAGGTTCTTACTATGTAGCCCAGGCTGGCCTCAAACTCAGAATTTTCCTATCTTCTCCCAAGTGCTACTTCTGGCTCAAAAAAGAAAATGGAAAGGTTTTGTCGTCTGTGATGTTTCGTTTTATGAAATGAGCTTCCTTTCCAGAGTGGTTTTATGCCTACAGGCACAGAAAGCACGGGGCTCCCGCCTGTCCCTTCTCCACCTCTGTATTAGTAACTTTTCTCACTGCTGTGACAAGACAAAATAAACTCTTCCAGGAGGGTTTATTTTAGTTCCCGGTTGAAGGGGAAAGCCTGCCGTGCCGGGAAGGCAGCAGGAGCGGAGGCAGCCGGGCCGGTCAGATCGCATCCACAGTCAGGAAACAGCGCAGACTCCCTCCAGGCCCACACGCTGAGGTCTCACGGCCGACTCGGGAAGCTTTTACAGCCGTCACCTGCGAGGCTCTTTCCCACTCTAACCGCAGCACCTACCCACCCACCCTGCGCTCTCATAATTTAAAAACAGACTTCTCTGTCTTTATTTTATGTGCGTGTGTGTGTGTGTGTGCATTTTGTCTGTGTGCATGTAAGCACCACGTGAGTGCAGTGCCTGTGAGACCAGGAGAAGACACTATATGCACTGGAGTTGGAGTTACAGGAGGTCGTGAGCCCCTGGATGTGGGTGCCGGGAACCAGATTCTAGTCCTGTGTAAGAGCGGCATGTGCTCTCAGCTGCTGAGTCACCTCCTCAGCCCCTGACATGTCATTTTTTAAAAAATATTTATTTATTTTTTTCGGTGTGAGTGCTCTATCTGCATGTACCCCTGCATTCCAGAAGAGGACAGCAGATTCCAGTATAGATGGTTGTGAACCAGCATATGGTTGCTGGGAATTGAACTCAGGACCTCTGCAAGAGCAGAGGATGCTCTTAACTGCTGAGCCATTTCTCCAGCCCCCTGATACGTCATTTTTAACGAAAGTTTGCAGTTAACATCAGAGGTCACCTCGTGCGTTCTTGGGTTTGGACAGATGTGTAATGACCATTGTCACATCATATGGTGTCACTGCAGTAAGTTCCCTCTGGGTTCCCCCTCCTCATCCCTTCCCTCCTCCCCTAAACCTTGGCAACCTCTAATTTTTTTGCCGTCCAGAAGTCAGGGCATGCGAGCCATTCAGGGTCTAGCCTTTCAGACAGAATTCTTCCACTTGGCGCCCTCGTCAGGATCCTCATTGACTTCCCAGGACTTGATGTCCATTTGTCTTCGCTAACATTGCATACTCTGCGCAACCGTATTCATGTTTGCGTCCCCTGTGGAAGTGCACGATCTCGGTGGCTTCTAAGCTTTGGCAGTGTGATTGGAGCTGCTTCCGGCTTCTGGGCTCAGGATCTATAAGTTTACGCCTAATTAGAGCACTCCTAGGGAATCTAAGTGCCGGCTCAGAGAGCCGAGTAGTTTTCATTTTGCAGGAAACCACCAAACTGTCTTCCTCAGTGGCAGGGCCGCTTGCCTGCCCACTGTCAATGAGCGGTTCCCATAGCTCCGCCCACTAGCCTGAGCGTTCCCGTAGCTCCGCCCACCATCACTGAGCTGTCCTGTAGTTCCACAGCCTCTCCAGAGGTCAGGACAGCTGTATAGTGCTGTCTTTGCTGTTTTAGTTTACAGTTCCATGATGATGGATGTTGAGTGTCCTTCAATACACCAATTTCCTATCTGCAGAACTTTCTACAGTTAGGTAGCTGTTTAGATCATTTGCTTATTTTTCCTTTGTGTGTTGTTTGCTTTTAAAGTTTCTTTGCATATTTTGGAAGCCAGTCCTTGACCAGATATGTGTTTTGCAAACACTGTTTTCTAGTTAGTAGAGGTTTGCCCTTTCAGTCTTTAAACAGAGTCCTTCTCAGAGCAGTACTTTTGGATTTTAAGTCCAACTCCCTGTTGATTTTGGTGTTGTAACTGAGTCAGGGTCAAACAGTGTCACCTATATTTTCTTTTACGTTACTCTTTGGGGTTTCCTGTGTTGCGTTCGGGTTTGTAGTTCATTTCATGTTGATTTTTCTAGAAGACATTAGATCTTGCCAGGTGTGTGTGGGGGGCACAGGCCTTTATCCCAACACTTGGGAGACAGAGACAGGTGGGTCTGTAAGTTCAGTGCCTGCCGGGTGTACATGGCAAGTTCTATACCAGCCAGAGCTACTGTCTAAAAATAAAGAAGATGTGAGATCTCTGACCAGATTCTGTTTTCCACCTGGATGTCCCTTGTCCCAACATCATTGTTGGCAAGAACTTCCTTTCTCCACCTGGTCTCCAGAGACCTGAACCTGTGTTGGCCATTCTGCATATTTTTGTTTCCCACATCAGCTTTAGAGTAAGCTTGTCTGGATCAGTAACACACTGCTCTTCTCCCTCATCCGTAGCTGATGCTGGGAAGCGCTGAGGTGACATCAGTCTATTCATGATGGTTTAACATCCCTCCGTTAGTTCATTTTTGACTTTTTTTTTTTCATCCAAATTTGGTCCTTTTCCCTATTAGAGCTTGTCCATATTTTGCTAGAGAGATACCAGCTTTCTTCACTTTTTGTGGTGCTGACATAGATGCTATTATGTTTTAAGTTTCAAGTTCAAATTGCTTATGAAACAACACTTGAATTTTAAATATCAGTCTAATAGTCTTCATCCTTGGGTACCACTTGTGACTTGGCTTTTGTTGGCCAGAGGGGGTTTCTACCTAGATGGATGTGTCATTTCTAAGCAAAAATGGTTATGTCTTCCCATCCCTATCAGTATGACCCGTATTTCCTTTTCTTTGTCTTATTGCATTGGCTGGGATTTTCCAGTGTGACGGCAGATCCCAGTGGGGAAGGAGACATCCTTGCTTTCTTCTGATCATGTAAGGTAGTATCTAGTTTTAAGTATGATAGAAACTGTAGGTCTCTGTCAATTCTTTTTATCAAGTTGTGGAAGTTCTACTATATTTCTAGTTTGCAGAGGGTGTGTGTGTTGTAATGAGTGAGTGCTGGATTTTGTGATAAGCTCTTTTTGCTTTCTGTAGGGTCATATGATTTCTTTGTTTTTCATTTGTTGATGGATAATTATATTGATGTTGAATCTGAGCCAGTTTTGAATACCAAGGGTGAGTCCCAATGAATTCAACTTGGAGATCTCTGTCAAGGAGTTTTGCATTCATCTTATGAAAGATCTCTGCCACAGAGATCCATTGCCTACATTGAGTTACATATTCTCTTTGCTTTTGCTTTCTAGAAGAGAATTGATAACTTTCCTTTTGTTGGTTTTATTTTTAAGACAGAGTTTCACTATAGAGCCTTAGCTGACCTGTCACTCTCTGTGTAGGTCAGGTTGGCCATGAACTTACAGAGATCTACCTCCCAAGTGCAAGGATTAGAGATGTGTGCTACTTTCTTAAATGTCTGATAAAATTCACAAATGAGACCATTGGGACGTGGCTCTTTCTGTTTGGAAATCTCTCAGTTACTCTCTCAATTTCTTTGAGAGATCCTGGTCAGGTCACACACACACACACACACCCTTTAAACCATCTTCCTATGGAGCCCACGCTGGCCTTGAACATGAGATCCTTTGTGCCTTGGCCTCGCAAGCACTAGAACTACAGCTATGTGCGACCACTGTGTGACTTTTGGTGGATTATGTCTTTCTTGGAGCTGGTCCATCTCATCTACGTTTATCAGTTCTATGGCCACAGGGGTGTCCACATCATCCCTACTCTTCTCAGGCCTGGTGGGCTCAGGAGCAATGGCCCTGCCTTCATTTCTGCAGGTGCTGTGTCCGCTCTTCATCCAGCTCTTGCATTCCACCCTCTGCCTTCGCCTCATCTGGGTCTCACTTTTTGTGGCCAGCAGTTTTTCACTGGCATTGATCTTTTCAAAGCTTTTGGCTTTGTTGATTTTCTGTATTGATTTCCTGTCTGCAGTTTCACTGATTTCTGCTCTAGTTTCTTTTTTTCTGCTTGCTTTCAATTTTATTCTCTCCCTTTCTTATTTGCTTTTATTTATTTATTTTTACGTGTGCGGATGTTTTGCTTGCATGTACACATGTGCACCCCATGTGTCCCTGGTGCCTGGTGCCCACAGCACCAGAAGGGGGCTTTGGACTCCCTGGAACTGGATTATGGATGGCTGAGCATCACAGTGTGGGTGCTGGGAACTGAGCCTGGGCCCTCTGCAAGAGCAGTGAGTGCTCTTAACCGCTGAGCCAGCTCTCCAGCGCCTCTTTCTCATTTCTGAGGAGAGGTTCTGGTTACTGATCTTAGATACCTTTTTTCTTTTTTACATATATTCACTTTGTGATACAAAATTTCCACTGATGACCTCTCTCGCCACATTTGACAATTTTTGATAAGTTCTACTTTCATTTTAAAAATCAAAAATACCTCCCAAATGTTTCCTTCAGCCCTTCTCATTAATCCTTATAACATTTAGAAAAATGGCATTTAATAACTATGTATTAGGATTTTTTCCAGCTACCTTTCTGTTATTTATTCCGGTTTGATGCCATCACAGCCCAAGAGCATACTTTGATTTCTGTTCTTTCATGGCCCAGCGTGGGGTCTGTCTCAGTGGACGTTTCATGTGCGCTTGAGAGTGGTGGGTAGATTCTGCTGTTGCTGCAGAAGGTGGTCTCTCTCTAGACCTCCATCATGTCCAGATGAGTAATGGTTCTTGATTCTCTGCTCTAGATTTTCCCATGGCTGTATGTATGGGTGTGTGCACATACGTGTGTGTGTGTGTGTGTGTGTGTGTGTGTGTTTAGGCTAGAGGACAGCCTCAGATGCTTACTCCTAAGGTGCCAACCAGTCTCACACTGGTCTGAGATGTGCCTAGTGGTCTAAGCTGGCTGGCCAGCAAGCCCCACATGTCCACCCACCTTCACCTTCCAAGGGCTGGGGTATGAGTGTGCGCCAGCCCTCCTAGCACTGTTGTTTGTTTGTTTGCTTGTTTGTTTGTTTTACGTGGGTGCTGGGGCTCAGGCTCGGGTCTTTCTGCTCGTGCAGCCGTCCACCTCCCCAGCCACTGTGTCTGTGCGTCGATGATCCAGGGTTTTGAAATCTCCAGTTGTGGTGTTGGGTTTGTCTAATTTTTCTCACAGTTCCACGAGCTCCAGTCTTGTGTCCGTGCTTTGTTATTGGGGTGACCGTGTCTTGGATTGCTCTGTCTTCTTGAAAAATGGCTCCATTGCTGTGTAAGGGCTCATTCGTGCCTCAGTTTCCCTCATTCTGAAATGACTCTTGCCTGAAGTTAATGAGGCTACTCAAGCCTTTCAGTGAGTGTTATCTTTGCCAACTTTAAAAAATTGTGGCCAAATGTACATAACTTGTACCTTCCTAACTATAAAGAATGGGATTATAGGTAACATTTGGTTGCTTACCACGTCGCATGCCCTATTTTCTTAATTTTACAAAAATTCTAAATAAAATACTACTTTTACTTACTGATGATACTATCTCAGCATAGTATGCATAATAAGGAAGTGGCAGAGTCAATTAATGGACAAACGGAGAAATAAGAAAAAAATGTCAGTTGTAAGTTTGTCCCTATGTACTATTATTTTCTCTAATTTACATACCTATCAACGCGCCTATTTATATTGCTACTTGACTAGTCAAAGTGCTTCTTAGATTTTATTTTCTAGCGTATCTGTTCCGAAACGGTAACCATTTTAGGTCAGAGTTCAGCCGCACTAAGTACACTCCTGCTGCCCACGTAACTTTTCCCTGTGCTCCGTCCGGGTGAAGCACCTTAGCCACCTGACACCAATTCCCTTCCCTCCTTCCTCCACGCCCTTGCCACAGCCGCTCTCTGCTTTCTCTCTCCGATTTGCCTATTCTAGACACCTGTGGCGGGGAGGGGAGGGGAGGGGAAGCCTGCAGTGTTCACCGTCTGCGCCTGGCTCGTTTCACTGAGTGAGTATCTCTAAGGTGTGTGGATGATGCGGTGTGTCGCCGGGACTGGCTTCCCTTCAGAGGCTGAGTAACGTTCCCTGTGTGGGCTCGTGCTGCCCTTTGCTCAGCCATTCTGCGTCTGCTTTTGGCAGTTGTCAACAGTGCTGCTCCGAGGATGGTGCGTGTTTCTGTTTTCGTCCCCGCCCTCAAGTCTTTGGCTTTACCCAGAACTGCCGGATCATTTGCTGACCCGGGGTGTAAATGTTCTGAAGAACTGCAGGCTGTCTTACCATTTCACATCCTCAACACTGATGCCAAAGCTGCGAGTCCTGTGCCTCCTCACCAGAGGACTTCAGCTTTTTGAAGTTTTTTGTTTGTTTGTTCGTTTGTTTTATAGTAAAAAGTGATCACCCTAATGAATGGGAAGTGACACCTCACCATGGCTTTTGAGTGATTTCCCTGTGGCTTTGGGATGCTGACTATCTCTCACAGTCCTTATGGACCATGTGTCTTCTTTAGAGAAATGTCTACTCAAGTCCTTGGCTTATTTTTAGAACGGTGCTCTTGGGTTTTGTTATTGACTTTCAGAATTCTTTTTATTTAGCTCTTATAGGGTATATGAATTACAAGGTTTTTTTCTCCAGTGTTTTAGATTATCTTTTTTATTGTCTTGGTAGGATTTACATCCAGGTCTGTGTGCGTGTGATTTGGGAGCACTGCCTCATGCCTGCTAGGCCACACTGAGCCACGTCCCATTCCCAATAGTTTAACATTTTCATGAAGTTCAGTTTATTGTTCTTGCTTGCCTTTTGGTGTCACATCTAAGAGATCACTGCCAAGTCGCGTAGATTTCGACCTATGTTTTATTCTAAGTATTTTTTATAATTGGCTCTCTTAAATTTGGGCTTTGAGTCATTTTTGGTTCAATTTTTATTTAAGATATAAATAATAAGTGCCCAACTTCATTCTTTTGCATGTAGTTATCCAGTTTTCCCAGGACCATTTGTTGACAAGACTTTCTGTTCTATAGCAAATGGTTTTAGCATCCTTATTGCAAGTTATTGGACCATATTTCATCCTGCTGGTCTGTTCTTATGCCAGCACCACATTCATTTTCATTACCTTCACTTTGTGATGAGTTCTGAAATCAGAAAATGTGAGTCTTTTAGCTTTGTTTAGCTTTTCTCCCAAAAGATTGTTTTGACTATTTGGTGTACCTTAAGATTACATGTGAATTTGGGGATAGATTTTACTATTTCTGTGGGTAGGGAAGCTAGTGGAATTTTGATAGGATAGTACTGTGTCTGTAATTGTTTTGGATAATATCTATATCTTTACTCCTAATCTGTTTGGGCCTTTACTTTGAAAGTCGGTTTCTTGTAGGCAGTATATAGTTGAGTCTTGCATTATACTATAATTTAGTGTATCTTGTTGTTTTTGTTTATTTGTTTTGTTGCTTTTGTTTTTCTGAGACAGGGTTTTTCTGTGTAGCCCTGGCTGTCCTGGAACTTGATCTGTAGACCAGGCTGGCCTTGAACTCAGAGATCTGCCTGTCTCTGCGACTCAAGTGCTGGGATTAAAGGCATGCACCACCACAGCCCAGCTATAGTGTCTTTTAAGTGTTGTATTTAGACTCAATTAATATTGCTATCTGTAGGTTCATAGCTATCATATTAGCTACTGTCTCCTCTTCTTTTCTGTTTCCTTTTGTCTTCCCTTTTCTGTCTGTTGTGGCCTAACTGAACATTTTCTATGCTGACTCCACGTTCCCCTCTCCCTCCTTTCTCTTTCTCTCATCCTCATCCTTCTCCCATCCCAGTGTATCAGTAATAATTCCCCATGATCCTCTGGTTGTCCTGGAGCTTGCAGTTTGCAGTTGCTCTGAGGACTCAACACTGCCCTGATTCTCAGGTCACAAAGTAGTACAGTACCTGTGGGCACTCACTTGCCCATTGGCTATAATCACCAAATATGTTGTTGCTGCTATTGTTACGGAGAAATAAAGTCTGCTCAAACAAACATGGGGGAAGTTGTGCACCAGTAAACTTTGATTAAGACACATAAAAATTCTTCAAAATGAAAAAAAAAATGGCATAGGTCAGAAACTTGGATCTACAGGAAGAAAGAGAAGGAATAAGTGAAGGTGATATAAAATGTGGTATAAATAAATAAATAAAATACTATTACTTGATCTGGTGGATAGTAGTTTATTAAAGCAATGCAGCCACAACATATTTGGTGATTATGGCTAATGAAGAAATGAGGTACACTGGGAGAGGAGAGGGATGAGAATGAGAGAAAGAGAAAGCATGGAGAGGGGAGAAGATGGAATCAGCATATAAATGTTTATTAGCTACATCAGGCAGAGAAGGATAAACAAGAAGCAGAAAAGGAGGGGGGAATGGCAGGAGGAGGCAAGAGGGGAGGGGCAGGAGGAGAGAAGGGCTGGGCTCAAGCTGTAAAGTGATTAGATAAAGAAATAAAGGGGAAAGGGGGAGAAAAGAAACAGAAAAAGGAGAAAATAGTAGCTAATGTAAAGGCTCAGAACCTCACCCTGCTTCTTGTTTCCTGAACTCCTTAGTCTCACATGTGTGGAGCCTGCTCCATCATCATGTCAGCATTTCTCCTGTTTTTTGTTTGTTTGTTTTGTTTTTTTGTCCCTTTCTTCCCCTTATCCTGGGCATTTCTCTGGGTACTTCTCAGTTCTGCCATTTGTTGCTCCCCAGCTCACTTGTCCTTTCTTCAGCCCCACCCAGGCTGGTTCTGAGCTCCTGTAAGGCATCCTCCATTTCTGTCCATGTCTTTGATTCGCCGCATGTTTTTTTCATTCTTTCTCAGAATTTCCATCTCTCTGATCACACTGCCCATCTGCTCCTGCGTGTGTTCCCATCTTCCCCATTAGCGCCTTTAGCATGTTGATCATAGTTGTTCCAACTCCCAGTCTGCTAGTTCCAGCACCTCCCTGCCACACTGGCGCCTGCTCGCTCTGCTTCCTTTTGTCCTTTTGTTTGACTTGCAGTTCCTGGTGGAATGATGGACGTGATGTAGAGGTTACAGCCCTGGTAGACAGGTGTTCAGTGACACACATCCGGGACAGAGCCCTGTCACCCCGTGCTCAGGTCTGAGCACTCAGGTTGTGACCTTCATGCCTGCTTCTCCCTCTCTTCCTTCCCCCTCCTCTCACGAGGTACAGAATGGCTAGAAGGGGCTGGGGCTGGGGCTGCCTTAGTTAGCCAGCACCCTGGACGGCAGGCCCCGTCCCGCTGCCTGAAGCCTTAGGGAATGGCCCTCTGGTTTCCCTGTGGGAGCTGGCAGGGCTCTCGGAGGTTAGGCTCACAGAAGGGCGAGTGTATGTCCTTGAGGCTCTCCACATGGGGCCTCCAGCACTAAGCGAGTTCCTACCCCAGCACCGACTCTCAAAGGCTGAGCTCTGCTGAGTCTAGTGTGTAGTGCAACAGCAGTTTGCCTGTGACCTCAGTTCTCTGGTGGGTCGAGGAAGAGTTAATGACCTCTATTTAACACGTTCAGCCTTGTGTGTGCGAAGAACAGGGACAGCTCCTAAGCTTTTCATGCTGGACCAGAAAATGCCTCAGGTTTGCTTCCCATATTAGTTCTTTAAACAGAAGAAAACATCAAGAACCTACCTGGAGCTTATTTTACCCCAGTTTGTCTGATTCAAAGCTGTATTTCCCCCTCCCCCTACAGTTTCCTCAATACCTCCGAGTTTGGAGAGAGGAGCCTTGATCCTCTTCCCTTGACATCCCCTGTTCCAAGCGTATCCATTAGTAAATATACCATCTATGCCTGCTGGGCCCTGTCTTCAGACTCTCTCCTCCACCTGCCTCTGACCTCATGCTGCCGCCTGGCTGACTGTGTGCTGTGGTGGGGATAGGTCACTTCTTCGGTCCAAGGATGGCCATGTTGAAGCCTGGGGAAGTCAGTGTCCTATATGCCTACCCTAGGAATTTATTAATATGCCTTATGAGCCTCAGCTGAGTCACGGCTGGGGTGCCAGGGAGATGAGCAAGTGAGCCTTGTGTGACCTTTTCGACTGGTATGTGCTTCCTGGTACATTATGGGGGAGGACTGGGAAAATGGGGAATGGGCCAAGATTGGGGAACTTGTTCTAGAGCTTACATCAGAAAAGGACACTGGGCAGGCCTGAGCTGGCTGACAGCACCCCCACCTTGTTTGTATGGCCCCGGATGGTGGAAACGCTAGTTGCCAAGTCAAGGGCAGATTTCCAGATTGCCCTGTGCCCGAGTGGGGGGAGAAGTAGAAGGTCAGGAGATAGGATTCACTCACATTGGAAAGTGGAGGGCCATCCTGTTGACCTGTGGGTCCTTGTAAGCCTGAGATCACATGACACACAGCCCCCAGTGTCACCCTCGGGTCGGCAGACGTTCCTGGTCACCTCCCGTGCATGTGGGCGGCTGTCCCCCAGAACTCTGTTCCTGCCTCACAGTTGTTACTTCTCCAGCCAATCCTTGGCCTGTTGCTGGGATGGGAGAGTCGGCAGTCAGGGCCTGGTGACTGGCGATCCGTCTTCCATCCCTGCTTCTGCCCGAGCATGCCCCTCTCAGCTGTCCGTCACACTGGCAGCCTCCCAGGACGCCTGTGGCCCAGTGCCCACCTCCTGACCTGTCCCTGTGTGGAAAGTAGACAGAAGTGACCTTGTGTGGGCCTCTGACACTAGGGGCTTTGGTGGGGATGGGGAGGGTCCGGGAAGAGAGGTAGGGACCCAGCCCCTGTCACATACCTCAGACAGGGGCCTGAGTGTGAGGAGTGCTGGGGAAGAAGAGCATGGACCAGCCCTCCTGGTAGGATAAGGAGTCCCTGAGAGCCTGTTAGACCTCACCTGGCCCCAGAGTACCACCCCAACACATGGGTCTTGCTGCTCTGAGACCCCCTGGGATAAGCAGACAGTCCTGCCTACTGAGAAGAGCTGCGGCCTGTGAGGCCGAACTCTAATGCAGGGTCCTGAACACAGATCACGGAGGATCATCTCCAGAGCAAAGACATCCTTGCACCAACAGTGCTTGAACTCCTGCGGTGATGGTGGCAGGATACCTCTGTGGAACCAGTGCATACATGTAAGCTTTGCCAGGCAGCGGGCCCGATCCCAGGACGCCAAGGGTGTCTCCTTGGCTTAACCTTGCCCAGCTGAGAATGCAGAGGGAAGATGGGGGCCCTTCTGGGGAGCTCCCCCTCTGAGATGTGCTCACAGTGCCTCCAAGGGCAGCAGCTGTGGTCCTGGGGTGAGGCCAAGGAATCGGGTGTTTATTTGTCCACACTCTGATGGACAATGCATTCATCCTCCGGAAGCATCTGTTACAGGCTTCTGTGGGTACACGGGGCTTCCAGCAGGAGTTGGTGTTCGGTCCTCAAACTGTTCAGTTCTCTTAGGGCCTCTTTTTTTTTTTAAATGAAGATTTTTGTAATCTGTAGGTGAGGGGAAAACCTGCCTTCCTGGGAGACTCATAGTACTGATGGCTGTGCCAAAAGCCTGAAAAAAAAAAGAATGTTCCACTTTACACATGCAATGTACATGAACATGGACACACAAACAAACACAAAATAAGGTGAAAAAAATTAAAAATAGAGATGGGCACGGCAGCTTACACTCACGCTTTTAACCCACCCACGGGGAGGCAGTGGCAGGTAGGTCTCTGAGCTTGAGACCAGCCTGGTCTACAAAGCAAGGTTTAGGACAGCCAGGTCTACACAGAGAGACTCTGTCTCAAAAAACCAAAAATGTAAATAAATTAAAAAATTTTTAATTAAAAAGTAAATAGGGATAGTTGCATTTGCCATTATGTTAGAACGGGGTCATACCAGAGACATGGCTGCTGTTGTCATGGAAAGGGGAGAATTGGCCCCACAAATATACAGAGGACACCATGTGGCCACTCACGCATAATGGCGGTGCTCCATGCCATGAAAAACAGATGCCTCAGTACAGAGCAGGGGAGAGCTTCAGGGACCCCAGAAGGACTGTGGCTGGAGTGCCTGGCAGCCAGAACATGCCTGACTGGTGCCAGGGTCATAAATTAAGATAAAAACACCCAATGATTTGCTTTTTGGAAACAAAGCCCATGGAAATAACCAAACTGCTCACAGCAGGTCTTTTAAGAGATGGCAAATTGGAAGCAACCCTTGAGTTGCCAGGAGAGAGTGCTTGGCTTTCAAATGAGGGAAGCTCTCCACAGCTGGAGGAGGGGCTCTTGTCAAAGCATGGGCGTTATGTGTGCATTATGTGGCCGTGGAAAAGGCAAAATCTAAGGAAAGACTTGCTGAGAAAGTCTTGTTTGGTGTTTGGCGACTTTTGTGCACATGCAGACAGAATTCAGTGCTGTCCAAATGCTTGTCCCCGGAAGGGCCGCCTCAAGCCCAGCGCTCAGAATCCAGGACGCGTGGACTCTGGGCAGAGCTTAGCAACACACAGCTGGCACGCTCTCCTCACCTGCGCTCATGCGGGACGCGGGAAGCGTTGGAGGCTCACTACTGCGGCTCATTCACAGCCTGTCCACACAGCAAGCAATGCTCACTGGTCAGAGCAAGCTGTTGAAGATGTATCCGGGGCACGCGGACAACTGATGGGGACAGGGAGCAGACAGCTAGACAAGCACTCTTGTGTGACAGGGAGTCTCCCCAAGTCGCAGAGCCGCTGCTGCACAGGAAACAGGCAGGTTAGGAAGGGCACTGTGACTCCTGTGTGTTCTTAATGACCTTGGTTACTCTGTTGCAAACCTTGTAACCGTAATGATAACAATGCAAAAGCAATCCCTGCTGGTGACTGGTGGATAGAGGATTCTGTTCTTGAGTTGTTGCTTAGAAGTTGAAAAACACATAAAAGAAAAATCTTGCGGTGGCATCAACACTTCCTTCCAAGCAGAGGTTAGTGTTTCTAGAAAATTGCTTAAGTCAGGGTTAAAATAGGAAAGGGTTAGGCATGTGGGTGTGAGGCTATAGTACCAGCCACTCAGGAGCTGGGCATATGGGTTGAGAACAGCAGTTCAGACTCAGCCTGGAAAACATCAGGACCTCACCTTAGGTTAGGATAAATGGATGGATGGACAGATATTAGATAGACGACAGAGAAGCCTTCTTCCCCTTCACTTTTAAGAGTTCCTTACAATCAGAGGGAGAAAAGGATTTTGTTCAGGTTAGTACATAAATAGCAATTTAAGGATAGACTGTGGAAGCCCTCTGCATGGCCATGACTTGCACCTACTGGTCTGTCTTTAACTCTGACCCCTTCGTAGAGCCTGATTGGACTGTCCAGGTCAGAAGATTGGACAAATGGTCAGGAGGAGGTTTCAAAACAGCCATTTAGTACTTTACAGCAGCAAATAAAACCATTGCCTGCTTGGAACTTCCAAAAAGTTCTGCTGGGGTGGATCTGGTGGGGAGGCCCTGCTGAGGAGCAGCTCCTGTGTGGGCCTGCCGAGGGGTCGGCTGGAGTGGACCTGTTGGGAGGATCTTCTGGGGGTTGTCTGAGAATACGGTGCTTGTTCCTGGGGCATATCCCTGACCCTCATAGGCCCTAGACAAGGAACCTGACTGGGAAACATCCATTTGTAAACAGCCAGGAGGCTTGGAGTTTTGATTTTCCCTCAGGGCTTCTGGTCATGCTTCTCCCTAAAACGTAGGAGCTCCAGAAATTGCCACCAGCCTTTCTGTGGATGGCAAAGCCTGCAGCTCAACCCTGGGCTTCCATTGTAGCTGGCTTCTGGGAGCGTGTGAAATGCACTGTACTTCGTTGTCAAGCAACCAAAGGCATTTGTGGGAGAGGGCCAAAGTCCTGGTGGCAGGTGTACTTATGCAAATAATGAGCTTCCCTCACAGGCACAGGCTAGCAGAGGCCCAAGACAGAGGCAGGAAAGCCCAGGGTGGCAAGAAGAGGTCATTAGCATGGTGGGGCACAGAGAAAGGAGTGGCGAAGTGTCCACTAAGGGGATGGAATCCAAGAGTTGAGGGGTGGCTAACACCCCTTTGCCTCAGCCATCTTGAGTTCAGTCTGCAGTGACTGTGGCCTGTCGTGGGGGTCTCAGGGGTCTGGTTCCCTAGCTATACCATCCTGGAAGCGAATCACGTTGCTAGTGCTTTCTGAGTGCTGGGCAGTGCTGGCATCTGCATGGGTCATCTCATTTCCCCAGACATGGTCTATAAGAAGATGAACAGCCATTATCCCCTTGCCTTCTGAAGTCCCCATCTGAGCAGAGTCTGTGAGGACAGAAGATAGCATTACAATGTCTTAACCACACTGCAAGAGCTGGGAACCGTGGTATCTCACAGTGAAAGTGACTCAATCCACCCCAACAGGAATCTTGAGAGTCAATAACCACTGACCTAAGACTACTGGTCTACCACCTCCTCTGCGGGTACCAGCTTCAGCCCTGCAGTAGCCATACAGAGATGAGGAAGCAGGGAGCAGCCTGGACAGCAGAGAGGGCAAAGGTGCAGGTAGCAAGGCCTAGGACCGAGAGGGCCATAGCGTGGCACAGGAAGGGAGTTCTGACATGGTCCACGGAAGCCACAGATGATTAGCAATGGGCGCAGGCTCCTGGTGTTGGCGGGCTGGGAGGCCTCTCAGAGCCAGGGTCTTTAGGAATCCTGAAGGCAGATGCGGCCTGTGGAGGGCAGCAGAGCTGGGGATAGTAGGTGGCCAGACTGTCTGTATAGACTTGGCATTGCCACACTGTTGGGGAGTTAGAGGCAGGTGGGATTCCTGAAGACTGAGCACTTCTGCCATTTCCTGTGGTTGTCTGTGGTCAGCTGATAGGATTGATTCCCGCCCCCCAGCCTTCCCTAGGGGCTTGCAAAGGAGACCGCACTCCAGTGGTGAAGCAAGTGTGGAGAGCAGATGCCTAGGGCCGCCCAGCTCCAGGGTTCCAGGCCTGCGTGGAATTAATTCTCCCCCTTTTCTCTCAGGACCTGTTTTCAGGTACTGTTGATCCTGTTGTAAATGAGACCGCGTTTGGAGCCTTGAGCGAGTCAGGGCTCAAGGAGTCTTTTCTTGTTTTAATTAGCTTTATTTGATTTTAAAAGCCCTATAACATGCTTGGTGCCCTGGGGCCTCGGGATCTGAGCAGGCTATTCCAATCGCTTTCTATTAGTTCTGAAGCAGTCGGCCCACCCCAGGCGCCCCGCATGTGACCTTGGGGTTGAGGTGAAGTTTGAGTCAGTGTCTAGCCTGAGCCCTGGTGTATCCAACCCCGTCTGGATATTTTTCTGCCCGTGTATCTGCCGCTGCTGTTGCCACGGGTAGGTGGCCTGATTTGGGAGCCGGCAGTGTTTTCCAAGGTGACTGCTGCCACTACCCATCCTGCCTGCCTGTGCTTCTGTGCCTGTACACAGGGCCTTGGGGCCGCCTCCTCCATCCCTTTGAAGCGGCCCTGAAAAGGACTCCTAGCCGGCACAGTCATCCCCCAGACCACGGCAGGCATGGGGAAGCAGCTGTAGAGCCACCCTCTCCTTCCCTAGCGACTCTGCCACTTGCCAGGGCCACTGTCACGGGAATGTCCCCTACAAGTAGCCACAAACATGTTTAGCCTAGTCAAGGGGGGACCCTGACACCTTGGACATCTTCAAGATGGGGCTTCAAGCCTATCCACGTGTCTGCACCCCATTCCCCAGCTCTGCTCATTCTGAGTCTGACCACTCGGCCTCAGCGTTGGTGGGTGGGCCCCCTTTTTCTGGACCACTCTTGTGGGGTCTGCCTACTTCGTAAGAGCCTGAGAAAACCCCTCCTGATGAGCCATTTCAGGTCCCTTCTGCTTCCTGGCCCTTTCCCTGGCTGCCATTTTCCTGCAGCCATTCCTGCTCTACAAGGCCGGACCAAAACCAAGGTCCAGCAGCTCCAGCATCCAAAGCCAACCCGAGACACTTCCGGTCTGTTCTGACTTCCACGTCAGACCGAGGTCCCAGCATGAGAATCCAGGCTGGGTAGGACTGAGGCCTGCCTGCTAGTCGCAGTGAAGAAGGGCAGAAATGGGCAGGTAGCTGGTCATAATAAAGTGGAGAAACAAATCCCAGCTACTTAAGACAATAAGCGGAAAGATCAAAAGTTCAAGGCCCAAGTGGACTCTGGGAAACATTAAGTTGGGAGGGGCATGTGTTGGGATGATCCAGGAGGAGTTGGAAGACAGGAATTTGGGGTGGGGAGGGGTATGATCAAAATGCATTGTATGCACCTACAAAGTTCTCGAAAGAATAAATCAAAATATTATATATTAAAAATAAGTATTTTTTTCCCAATTTTTAAAAATTGGGATGCAAAATCATAAAATAATGGTAGTTCTTAATTTAAAAAATTCAAGGCCTGCTTGGGCAACTTAGTGACAGTCTGTCTTTAAAAAAGTAAGAAAGGGTTGTTGCGCTGGTTTTTAAACTCTATTTTATTTGGGCCATTTAAGCCTCTACCTCCCTTCCACCAGTCCTTTAACCCTAGGTAAGAGAGAGGTTGGGGGGGAGGGGCGCAGACCCCTTTACTTCTCCGGGCTGTTTAGGGCCAGTGGGTTCTTTTTACGTTTAAGGAATCAGATATAGCTGCTACTGGCAGGCCACTCAGGAACAGTTTCCCCGAAGCATCAGATTTTGTTGTTGTTTTTAAGTTTAGTGAGTAAACTGCAATAAAAAAATCAATCTCCATCAACAGCAAACACAGCCAGCGGTCTCCTCCAAGCCGCTGTATTGAAATATTTCTCTCCCTCAGTCTCCTCCAAGCCACCACGCCGTCCATCTCTGGTCCCTCCAAACTGTCACACCTTCTCTCTCTGGGCTCTTCTGTTTCTATCCCTCAGAGGCCTAGGCCACGCCCCTCTCCATGCTGCATGGGGCAGGCCGTTACCAGCTGGCAGAGACCACGCCCAGCAGGAGGCAGTTACCAGCTGTGGACAAACTAAAGCCCAAACTAAAATCCCACGCTTGGGATTAAAGCAAAAACATATTTACATAACATGACTGAGTTTACAAAGAAACCAACACCCCCATTACAGTGGGGGCTAGATGGTAGAGTGCCCACCTGGAGTGAAGGAAGCCCTAGGTCCCGTATTAGGGAGCATGGGGGTCGGGTGAGGTCGGGGACGGAAACCATCAGGTGGAATTATGATGAAGCTCAGTGAGGGGCAGATACTGAGAGGAGACTGGGCTGTTTGAATTGGGTCTTGAAGAATGGGTATGAGTTGGCCTGAGACAGTCACAAGGTCACAGTCTAGACTAAGGATCTTTGTCCACGTTGTTTCTCAGTAATTATAAATTTGAGTGACAGGTGTTATGAGTAAACACGTGCTGTGAGTCCTGAGGGGGACAGCAATTCCCTTGGCCTCCTTGTTCTTAAAGATGTCCAGGGTGTCAGCCCCCCTCACCCCCGCCGGTATGATATATCCTAACCATGTTTGTGGCCACTGTGACTGTGTCATTTGCACAGACGGAGAGGGTGATTTTGCAGCTCCTTCCTCATGCCTGCAGTGGTCTGGGGAACGGCTGTGACCGCTAGGGGACTTTCTCAGGGCTGGCTTCAAAGGGATGGAAGAGGTGGCCCCGAGGCCCTGAGCACAAGCACAGACGTCATTGGGGTCAGCCTTCTCCCCCTCAGCACACAGCTCCCTGTAGGGGGTCCTGCTTGTGGTTGAGGCCAAGCAGGGGCCATGCAGTTGGAACGTTGGCTAGTCCTCCTGAGCACTTGCTGGCTGCCTGGCTGTGCCTGCACCTCCCCACCTTACAGCTTCATCCCTGCTTCTTCCTTCTGGCAGCTGCCCAGGCCTGGCTTCTTCCATCCCTGCTGGGTGCCTAGCCGAAGCCTGAGCTGACAGCAGAGCCCTCTGCAGAGGAAAGGGGGGCAGTGTGCACAAGCAGTCTGTAGACTGTCCACCTGCCACAGACGCTTGGTAGTTTGGTGTGTGGATGCCCTGGCGCTAGGGGAGAGCTGTGGCTCAGACACTTAGGAATGTCCTTCCCTGGGTCAGGTTGGCATCTGAGAGCCTACTCCGCTGACAAGACAGTGTGTGTGTGTGTGTTGGGGGGGGCTCTACCCTGCTTTGTATATGGGCTCCCGCACTGAGAAGGTGTCTCACAGATGTACAGTTCCGCCTCCTGTGAGGTCTTGCCCCTGTCACAGGAAAGCCTAGACTATCTCCCACCCTCAGGAGCTGGCCTGGAACTCACAGGCTGCAGGCGCTGTGCTCTCTGGGCTTGAGTGACACAGATGGCAACGTGGGGCCCCGAGCAAAGGGAAGGTGAGGGCACACAGCAGACAAGGCCATGTGAGGCCCTGCTGCTCCACTATACACATGGGGAAACTGAGGCTCATAGAGTACATCAGTCTGTGCAACCAGGAAGTGGCAGACAGAAGGAAGCCTGGCCAGACACGGTGGCTGTGAAAAACAGTAAGCCAGGGTAGGGCATGGTTCAAAAGTGGAGTACTTCCCTTCAGTGCAGGAGGCTCCGGGTTCTGTCTAGCATGGCCAAAAACAAAACAAAAGAAGAAAACTGTTGAGACTGAAGGAAAAAAAAAACAAAAAACCCAGTAACTCTTTCTTTACATTTTCCTTACAAAGGGAGGTTTTGAGCCTGTAACTCACACATAAGTGGAAAAATGGAACAAGAAGCTACAGATTAAACACATGCCACGCTGGCCACCCCCGCCCCTGGGCAGCCCTGACCCTGTGCACAGGGTCACAGCAGTTAGGCCGTGGTGGCCAGCCTGAGTGAGACTGAGCTCAGTGTCTGAGGAGTGCTGGCCATAATGGCATGAGCCATTCAGCAACCAGTCAGATGGAGGGCAGTCACTTACTTTTTCCTAGGAAAGTGAACAATATATAATATATATATATAATAAAATAAAAATTATATATATATATATATATTTTTTTTTACAAAGGCTTATTTCAAAATGCTGGTGGTCACCACCTGAGATGTGGTTATCCGAGCCAAGTACTTTAGGGGTGCAGAGATGGATGGATGTGAGGGACCGGACCAGGGAGTGTTTGACCTGGCGCGGCCTCCTCTCCCCACGGCTCCGGGTCTCTGTGGGTCGGCTCTATGGGCAGCAGTCAGAGCCTCTCTTGACACGGCTGACACTTTAAGTCACGCTGGTGAGCTCCGGTACTCTGTTCTTGTGGCCTGCCCTGGACCTCGTGGCCTCTTCTGAGATGCAGGGACAGTGGTGTGTCCGGGGCTCCCTTGCCTCTGGTTTTGCAGTTAAGCTGGGTAGTGCTTCTCTCTGTAAAGCCTTCCATGGGTCCCTGTGTCCGGAGGCACCCATTTCCAGCACACCTGCCCTCCAGCCCGGCCTCGCCCCTAGGAAGGACATGCCGGGGTATTATGAACTTGAAGGTGCCTCTCAGTCCAGCTGACGGATGGGTCAGGACTGGGGTGGTATACGGTAATTGAGTGGGGACCCTCTCAAGGCGTGGCTAGTACTCCTTTTCAAAGAATCTCCACAAGAGGATTTGTCTGGCCCTGTGCTGCTGGTGCCAAGTAGGGTGGCCAGAAGCTGAGTGGCAGGGCCATAGACTTCCTTTGGTCACTGGCCGTGTGCCCACGGCCTGGCAGTGGCAAGGTTCTACGTGTCTTTGGAGATTAATTGGTTCTCTTTCTCTCTCTCCCTGTGTCTGTCTTCTGCCCCTGCGTTCTTTCCAGGGGGGCTTTCTCTGTGGTCCGACGCTGCGTCAAGCTCTGTACCGGCCATGAGTATGCAGCCAAGATCATTAACACCAAGAAGCTGTCAGCCAGAGGTAGGACCCGGCGGGGGCTTGTGGTGGTGGTGGTGGGCTGTCTCAGCCTATCGGGACCGTGAGGAGGGGACCAAGAATGCCCAGGCCTTCAAGATGGCTCTGTCTGCGGGGACATGGGAGGACTCTGCCCTCAGACCCATCACAACTTTCACCTCTCCGATTTGGGGGTTCCCATGTAGCATCTCCAGGTCTCATGCCAGTGAGGCACTGGGGGACTGGGTGATGCTTCCCTCAAAACTGTGCTCCAGGAAGAGCGAGGGCGCTAAGTTGTGGGTGGGTAATGGCAGGGCTGCTGTTGGCACCCAGTTGCTAGTCAAGTCCCCTAGGCTCACTTGGGGTGTCCCAGATGGATTCTTAACTGAGGTCTTCTGAGCAGGGCACACCATTGCCTGCCCCAGGGACACCTCCGCAGGCTTGCAGGTGTGCAAAGAAGGTTTTACATGGTGCTGGCTGGGCAGGTCACCCAGACAGACGGGCAGAGCCAGGGCCTGTGTGGGGGCTGGTTTTCAGAAGCCACTCTCCTGTGATTTCCTGGGGGTGAGGCACAGAGTGAGTGGGGGGTTGTAGAACTGCATAGGGATCTGGACAGAGTCCCCAAGTGGGGTGGGCTGGAGGCCTGGTGAGACCGTGGAGTTGGCTGCTAATGTGAGACGCCATTGCCACATCACCCCTCACTTCTCACACCCCTCCTGCCCCTCTTTCTTCTCCTCCTCTCCTTCTCTTCCTCCTGTCCTCAGACATTATAGCCTGAGTGAGCTTCCAGGCTAAAATCTGAGCCAATTGGGGGCCAAGGAGCCCCTGCCCTCCCTCATCCTGACCGGGAGATGTTTGGGGGCTGAATTAGGACAGGGTCAAGGCCTCATCCAGGAAGCATGTTGAAGGTGTGAACCGCTTTGCTGACTGCAGGATCTACAGTTTACAGTCTGACAACCCATGGGTCACGTAGTTGACCCCAGTCTTACAAATGTATCAACATATGTGTGAGCATGTCTGAGCACCTGCTGTATACCAGGCCATTGGCACTCTCATGTGTGTTTCCTCTTGGAAGCATCCTGTGAACTTACAGTGGGGATCTTCAAGGCCCTGGGATGCTTCTGTACCAGCCGTCACTGAGTAATACCTGGGCCTGCTTAGTCTCCGTGTGGGACCTCCAGCCCTGAAGGGCCACGGAAGGTGAGGACGTACAGAAGCCTTGCAAGAACAGGGAGCAAGATCTCTTCCACACCCCAGACGGGGAGCTGTATTGGGTGGGAGAGGCTTGAGTGTCCCTTCTCCTGAGAGTCTTCATTGGCTAGATGTGGGTCACCTGAATCTGGGGCTGTGCGCCTGGTTCTTCTCTGACAAGACACAGTATGGAGCCCTCCATGCTCAGAGTGAGCCCAGGCCCAGCGGGAGGCCACCTCCCTTGGGTCTCCAAGCAATATCCCTGAAGCGTGCACACACCGCTCCCGACGAGAGAGCACAGAGGAGAGGGGGTCCGCGCTTCAAAGCCGCCGATGGTGACAGCGTTGGAGTTAACTCCCACAGATGGTCTGCTGTGCGCACTGTGCCAAATCTCGGGATGCTCTGTGCTCCCCGCCGCAGTCGGGATTGGTTTGCACACAGATGTGAGACGTTCTCGGCATCACAGGGCAGGTGGAGAGCACGGGCCTCCTGTACCCAGGAGGTGCCTGAGCGCCTGTGTGTCAGTCCCACTTCCTGGCTGTTGTCACCATCCCTAGACTTCTCCAGCTCTCGCCACGTTGCTGTTCTGTCCCACCTGTGTCTTTCGCTGCCACAGGGCCCGCCTGGTACTCAGGGGTGTCTGGAAGGCAGGTTGCGTCCTGCTGTCGTGCGCTGTTCTTTCGAACAGAGACTGCTCTTTCTCCAGCTCTGGCACGTGGCCATGATAGCGGGCCCACTGGAGCCCTGGCCATGCCAGTTGCTCAGTAGAAGCTGCATGCATTGTCTGGCAACCCAAGCTGCTTTCCCGGTCAATCTAATAGTCTGAAACCCCATCCAGAGGCATTGACTTAGGCAACCGGAATCCATAATGCTGCATGTCTCCATTTGCCTCACCACTGAGAGGCAGTAGCCACTCTTCTGCCGTCCTTGGTCCTCACGGGGGGCCCTCGAAGCCCTGCGGACCTAGACTTTTTCCCCCTCACACAGAGGTACAGTCGTAAGGCCCAAGCCCCTCCTCGGCTGGTGGGCCTGTGCAGGCTGTGTGACCTCACAGGGCCACTCACTGGGCACCTTTTGTGCTGCCGGGCCGTTTGAGGTCACCTCGTCCCTGCCAGCTTTTTCTGGGCCCTTTTCACACTTAATCTTGCCTGCGGGCCTATACGAGACCCCAGTATGTCTAGACAGACCCTCACTTACCCTACAGATTCGGCCCGCGTGCTGGACGGGGCTGAGAGGCCAGAAAAAGTCACGCCAAAAGTTAGCTGAGTGTTGTGGGGTGAGTAGAAGTTTGTCAGGCTTGAGCAGAAAACCATCCGGGTATTTTTCCATAGCATTTGTCAGCCTCTTTGGAATTAATCAGTCCCCCTATTTATATCCTCAAAGTGCTTCGCAGGTTGGGGGAATTGAGAGGAGGGGAAATCTGAACCCCGAGGCGTGGTCTGCGTTCTTTCTCCTGACCCTGCCCTTGCTCCTCCCTGACTAGGACCCCTTTAACTGCCAGGCAGCTGGAGTTGCCAGTGTGTTGAGGCACGGGAGGGAGAAGGCCTTACCACAGACCCTGCTGTTCACATTCCATGCCAGCTGGGCTGGATGGTGGGTGGTGGAGCAGCAGCAAGGAGTGGGTTGGAAATTATGAACATCAGCAACACCGCCCCCCTTTCCCTGTGTGCGCACCCCGCCTCACCTTCTTCCCCATTACTCCCTGTCTAGGGATGTCCTGTTGTCGGCTTTCAGAAGGGCAAACTGACCCGGGCTGCTTTGCCTTCCACTGAGGGTCCCCACACTGTCCAGCAAAACTGGCTTGCTCTTGAGCATTTCTTTTTCATGATGAACTTTTTAACATAGAAATTTCATTCCCAAACACCAGCTCTTGTCTGGCCTTGCCTTTCTGTGTCCCAGACCCCAGGACGGTTACCGTCCTGCTGGGAATGTCTCAGCGTGTATCCCTGGCAGGTAATCCCGGCTGTAATTCCTTGCTGTCATCAAATGCTCAGCTCTGTTTCTAATATGTGCCTGGTTGCGACAGGATGGTAATGGGACCACGTAGTTGGCTCATCTTTGACACTGAGCCTTACTCTGGGTGGCGTCTCTGAGCAGCTGCCTTGTCACACCTGGTTGACCCAACAGGGCCATGCGGCCACTACTGTGGTAAAGCCCCAGACTAACTGAGTGCCCAGCAAGGAAGCTGACCCTATCGATCCTTGATCTGGGGTCTGAGCAGTAAGCCAGAGCTGGCCTTGCCTTGACTGCTGTGGCTTTGCCTCTGTTTCCTTCTGTGTCCACAGTCTGCCTCACGAGGGATGTTGGTGACCGTGCTGACAGGCCAGTGATGCCCAGGAGGTGGCACTGTGGAGATTCCTTCCTGGTTGCCAGACAGAACCCTGCCTTCATCCCCCACCACTGTCTGCATTTCTCTGTCCTGTGTCCCCGCTGCCCCACCTACCTCCCCTTAGGTCCCCAAGGCTCCTTAAGCCTCTGGCACCCTTTGGAAGGGGTGAGGGAGAGGGTGTCAAGTGAGCTGTCAGCCTCAAGGTGGTTGGCTACTTTTTGATGGGATGCCTGGCACCTGGCTGTCTTATGACCTCATGGGTTCTCCCTACACCTCAGTTTTCCCAGGTGAAAACGGAACTACTCAGAGGGATGATGTGTAGGCTGCCTGGGTAGCCATGCCTGCAGTCCCCTCCCCACCGCCCCTTTACCTGGCCGGTGGCTGTGGCACTGACCCTGGCTTTGCCTGGACCCTGCTGTCGTCTGTACACTTGGCCCTCTTCTCCACGCAACTGTCCTGGATCTGCTGGTTGAGCCCTGCAGGCCTTAGGCTCACCTTGCAGCCTCCCAGTTCCCAGCCTGGAGCTGAGAATTTACGGGACTGTGGACACCTATTATGCCCAGCTCTCCATGGGGCCTCTGCCTGGTTGCCTCAACTTCCTCGTTCCTATGTGCTGGACAGAGACTTCTTAATGTAGGGAAGCGTTGGGGACCCCAAAATGCTGGGGGATTCTAGACAACCTGCCAGCAACCTTTATTTACATCTGTTATTCAACATGAGTGACGAGATGGGGGCCTAGCTTTTCCTCCGGCTTTTCTGACATCCCCAAGACTGTGGGGAGCACTGTGGCCCCCCTCATCCAGCGCACACCCAGGCAGCAGCTCTGGTCCTTCAAGCTGCTTCAGGGAGGAGGAAGTTGGTACTGAATCCAGAAGAGACGAGGCCTCGGGCTGGAGAGATGGCTCAGTGGTTAAGAGCACTGGCTGCTCTTCCATAGGTCCTGAGTTCAAGTCCCAGCAATCACATGGTGGCTGCAAACCACCTGTAATAGAATCCAATTCCCTCTTAACCAAAAAAAAAAAAAAAAAAGAGAGAGAGAGAGAGAGATGCGAGGCCTCCCAGTAAACGGCAGTGCTTAGAGTTACACACACTATGTCAAAGGCCGCAACACTCAGATTTTAAAATTTAATACTTGATTAAATGGAGGATTGTGAGACGCTCAGTCTGTGAATGTACTGAATAATTAGAGATTATCAAGCTACTCTTAACAAAGGCAGTTAAAAGAAAATGAATTGACTGAGGTAGAGAGATCATTAGGCACACGAGTCTTAGGAACATTTGCTGTTGCTGCTCCCTCCACCATCACACCAAACAGCTGCTCCTGTGGCAGGCGTGAGGAGGGGTGGGGAAGGGGGGTTGTCCCTGTGGTCCTCACAGTGCCGAGATACCACGGCCTTATCAGGTGCATAGGAGGCAGCAGTCTTAAAGAGATCTGAGTTCCACAGCTGGTGAGTAGAAGGAGCCAGCTGGGGCAGGCAGTGGGCTCACAGGTGTGTGTGGGGGTCAGCTGGCCCAGGTGGGGGCTCACGTTGATGACGGGCCGTCACAGGTGGCATACTCTCACAGGTGGACCCACTGACAGGCCTGCCACCATGCTGGGCTACTCTCACAGATGAGTCTCCAGATCCAGCAAGCTCCTCTTGCCCTCGGACCCGTGCCCAGCCAGCCCTAGCTGCATGCCTGGCACCTGGCCATCCGAAGGGTCACATGGTGCCTTCTGCATTAGGGGACACACTCGACATAAAGCTAATAAGGAGAAGCTGTCCTGGTGTCTCAGGGTCCTGGGGTGCTGAGGCTGCACCCCAGGAGAGGGAAGGCTAGAGGGAGGGTCCAGCCTTCTGAGGGTCTTCTCAGAAACCTGCCTGGGATGTGTGTGGCACACATGAGGTTCTTGCTGTAGCTGAACCTCTTCCTTGGCCTCACTACCCATAACCCTAAACACCCCCAACCCAAGGGATGAGCATGCCAAACTCACAGAACTGGGTTAATAGAGACGACACGCTGAAGTGCGTGGCTGCTTGAGCTGACAGTGCACTCTCCTCCGGAGACCCTCCCTCCTTTCCATCTCCTTGGCCAAACACACAGCCCTCCCTCCTTTGTCAAGGGAAGCCCAGGGAAGTTTCCTAGGGGCTTGGTGTGTGGAATGCCTTTCCTTGGGGAACACCCCTTCCCCGGGGCCAGGGTCTGCCTGTAACTGTCCTGCTGGACTTGGGCTTATGGGGTGTAGAGGAAAGGTGAAGAGCCCTGGGAGGGCTCCCCATCCCCAGGGCCAGCCACCTTGAATCAGGGATTCAGACTGGGTTTGCAGGATTTAGCATCTGGTAAATAGCTTTTATCTTTTAACTGAAGGACAGTTTTATTTATAGTATTATAAACAAAATATTAAGTATAACTATGTCCCATATTGCATTCTTATGCCAATTTTTTTATAATTTATTTATTTTTATTTTATGTGCATTGCTGTTTTGCCTGTGTGAAGGTGTCAGGTCCCCGGGAACTGGAGTTACAGACAATTTTGAGCCACCATGTGGGTGCTGGGAATTGAACCAGGACCTCTGGAAGAGCAGCCAGTGCTCTTAACCACTGAGCCATCTCTGCAGCAGTTTAAATAAGTTTAAATTATTTTTAAAAGTCTGTCTGAAATTTAAACTGACCTGGGCATCCCTTGTTTTATCTGGTAGAGCGAACTAGGGAGACAGTTCAGAAACTCGGTTGGATTAGTCTAAGCTTCTGCCCTCGAGACCCACAGAAGAACCGGAAGTGGAGAGACAGGCCCTGGCTGAGGAGCCCTGGTTCTTGGTGGCCTCACCTGTGAGATGGAGAGGGGATGAGGCGTCCCAGCGATGACTGGTTGTAGGGTGTGGCCGCTGGTGTGAAAAGTCCCGGAGACTGGGGTCAGTGTGGTTGGAAATGGCTGCTAGGGGTTATGCTTGGGAGCCCCTGAGACCATGCTGTACACAGTCTCACCCCCATGTGATAGTCCTCAGCCTGGGCCCTGGTTATCAGAGAGGGGCTCTCCAGGAGCTCAGCTCTCCTAGGGCCTTTTGTCCTTGGCACTCACCTTCTTGCAGGGCTATGGCTGGGGCTTTGAGCCTTATTCAGAGAGGCTCCTGAGGATGGCCTGGAGGGGCTGGGCTCTGGGCCTCCTGCCTCATCCTCCTCTTCTGTAAAATGAGCGAGGTTGGCTCGGGGGCGGCCTGGCTTTTGTAGCTCTAACATCCCTCATGTCTGGAGGAGCCCTGCCACCACCCGCCACAGAGTCCAAGGGGTCCATGGCCAACCCTGTGGAGCCCTGTTTGAGGCCTGGTTCTCTGCAGCTCATCTCTCCTTGCTTTGACTTTGGGTCCATCCCAGTAGGGAAAGGGATGCCCCGTGGCTGCACTGGTTATGTGGTAGGCACATAGGAAGTTGACCGAGAGGGCTGGAGAGATGGTTCGGTGGTTAAGATCGCTGGCTGCTCTTCTGGAGGACCTGGATTTGATTCCAAGCCAACTACGCGGTGGCTCATCACTCCTTCTGTAACTCCAGTTCCAGCGGATCCAGACCCTCTTCTGGCCTCTGTGGGCACCAGGCTCACATGCATATAGACATTCACGTAGGAAAGCTACTCATACATAAATACTCATACTCCTAAATTTAAATTTAAAGAGGAATGGACTCGAAAGGGTTTGAGGCAAGCATTGTGCAGACTGAATCTGGGTCCCAAGCTGGTTGAGTGGTAGCATGGAAGGCAAGATGGAGTCCCAAGCCCCCTATGGAGGAGCGGGGCCTGGTGCTGGGTAGTGCTGCTCTGGTGTTGGACATTCTGAAGAGCTGGAGTCCACGTGGGAAACAGCTTTAGAGAAACCTAAAAGGTGCGGGAGACTCCGCCAGACCTCCCCCTCACTCTGCAGGAGCCTCTCTCCCCCGGTGGCCAGGTGCTCTGGG
The DNA here is from genome assembly GCF_030254825.1 of Meriones unguiculatus. Classification (NCBI taxonomy): domain Eukaryota; kingdom Metazoa; phylum Chordata; class Mammalia; order Rodentia; family Muridae; genus Meriones; species Meriones unguiculatus. The sequence goes on along the minus strand of NC_083360.1, from coordinate 34,305,415 downwards.
TCAGGATGCTTTCCTGTCTTAGCGTCTTCCCGGGGAGCTTCGGCCCAAGGTCTGACGTGAAATGGTTGATGCTGGTTGCAGCTCTGAGGCTGGAGCAGGCCCAGGCTTCTCTCCCTAGGAGAGGACAGCCCCCAGAGTGAGATGCTGACACCAAAGAAGAGGAAACTCCTTTCAAGGACAACTCCTCTCCTTGTGCTCCTGTGGGAGCTGGGGCTCAGCAAACCGGCCTCAGCTGACTGGAGACACTTGTGTATCAGGCCTTTCTGGCTACATGAACATGACAGGACCTCTCTGGATGGTTTAGGTGGCTGGGCAGGAGCCACACAAGCTCATTTGCTAGGTTTTGTTGTTGTTTTTCCGGTATCCCTTTAGCAGGGAGAAGTGCTTCCTGTCCTCATGGGAGCAGGCCTCAGGCTAGATTGGGCGTGAAGATCTGGGCAGGAGTTCCAGTCTCTGGAAAGAGTGAGAAGGAGGTGGGCACAGTGGAGAGGCACAAGGCCACCAAGACCAGAAGCTGCGGCAGGAACACAGCCCAGAGCCTTGAGGGGGCCTGTGGCTTAAGTGTTGGGTCACAGCGAGTGAGTGTTGTATTCTAGAGGCCACTGACCCAAAGCTTTTCCTCTTTGTCCAATGAGTGTGTAGCTCATAGTACTTAGTCTCCAGCACAAAGCCACAGGCAGGCCACTGTCTCTGGGGGACTTTCTGATGGTATCCAGAGAGGTGGGCAGCTCTGGGGCTTGCGTGTGGGGAGACATTGCCTCGGGTCTAGACTGATGGCCCCGGAGCTGGGAGAGGGGACAACCGTTCAGGCCTGCTGTAAGGGCAGTGATTGGTCAACTTGACAGCTGACAAAGCCGAGGCTTCAGACCTCTCCCTTGAGTCCCATCCCCGGGGGACGGGCTTAACCAGCACAGTAGCTGACCCTGCTCGGATGAGATGAACTGCTAGGGGCGGTCACGGGAACTCAGAGACCAGGGAAGCTGATGCGTGCAGGGGCCCGTAGGCTGCTTGTGGTGAACACGGTGAATCAGCAGACTGGGGGAGGCAGGCTGGGCGATAGCCAGCAGAGGTGACCCAGGTGCCCACCAGAGGATGTTTGCATAATTCTGTGGTTTGTAAGGATGAGCAGGAGCTGTGGCCTGTCCTGGTGGTGGAGGTGGTGGAGGTGGTGGCGGTGAGTTACTGTCCTATCCGCAGAGACTGGCTTTTGGAGGGACACATGGTTGAGCATGTGAGGACTTCCTGGTTTCTCTGTTATGGCGGCACAAAGCACTGACCCCAATTTCAGGCTTCACCCCACAACTTTGCTTCAGAGGCCAGCTTGGCAGTGAGAGAGCAGGCACGCCAAGCCACATGTCTGCTTCAAAGCAGAGGGAAGGTTCTCATTTCTGAAGAGGGACCTGGGAGCGGCACGTCAGCCAGAAGGACGGTGACCCTGTGGAGGGAAGAAAATGTCCTCACCTCGCAGCCCCAGAACGGCTGCTCTGTACCCCACGTGTCCAGACCCCAGAATGCCAGCCATCCCTGACTAGTTGGGAAATAGTTCAGAGCCCCACGGCCGTGCTGTGGGCAGCAATTCCTAGGGAGAGCTGTGTGCTGCGTGCAGGTGGGCAGGTCCCCTTAGGTCCCTGCTTCCTGTCCTGGTGCTAGTGGGGTGGCATGCAGCTGTGGGAGACACAGATGCCTCTCCTCATGGTGGCTGCTGGCTGATGCTGTCAGGTTAATTGCTGGTTGCCTTGAGGCTTTCTTAAGACAAAACATGTACGGAAGCCACTGCGGGGGCCGCCTCCTTCCACTTCTCTGGCCTACCACCCTTCAGCCTCGAGTGCGGGCCTGACAGGAAATCCTTTCTGTCTCGGATACCGGCAGTTAAGCAGGAGAGTGCCTGCCCTCCTCCACGGCCCAGGTCATCATCGCCTCCACCTGTCAGGTGTCTGCGGACTCCCAGGATGCCCTTGGAGAGCAGCCTTGGCGAATTAGTACAGGAAGGAATGGGGGAACTCTCCCAGGCCTGCCCAAAGCCAGTGCTGCACAGACAGAAGCCATTTTCCCCCAGGGGTTGAATAGGGTTCTTTGCTCAAGAGCCACTTGTCTTTCCTAAGGAATAGTTAGTCTCTGCCCAGCATCCATGTTCAGCCTCTGCACCAGCTGTGTCTCCAAGTCTGGGTAGGCAGGCCCCATGCAGACTTCGTAGTCTGTGCTGGCCAGGGAGAGCCTGGGCTGCTTTACCTCCGTGGGAACTAGCTCTGCCTGGGGCTTTTACCTGGATGACATTCTTTCTTCAGAAACCAATTCCCACTCAATTCAGGCTCCCCATCCTCGAGCAAATCCAAAGTTGTAGCTTTGAGGTCTCCCTGCTGGCCCTGGCCTAACCTGCACCAGCCCTGAGATTTGAACTCTGCCTTTCTGGCATCCACCCAGGGTCTGCAGGGTGCTGATAAAACTGTGGACATCAGGGCATCAAAGCCACCCCATGAGTAAAAGTCCAGCATGTCCCCCAGCCCCCAGCCCGGTGGCTCACTGCCACAAAGGATTGGCAGATGCATTCCTGAGCACCTGTCCCTTGGGAGTGTGAAATCCTGATGCTAAACTTCCAGGTGGGTGGGGCTTGGGATTGACATGTCTTTTTACCAGGCTGGGCTGGGCCAGTGCCCCGTGTTATGTGACATGGCTGTTCGAAGGCCTCTGAGACTTCAGAAGACCAACTTCCAGGCTGCCCTGGATGTATGTGGCTGAGAGAGATGAGAAGAGCAGGACCCTGTGTCTGAGCCAGTTACCTTGAGACAGGTCTTTCCACAAAAGGACAGGGTCTTGATCCCACTGCAGTCTGGAGCACTGGCTAGTCACGGGCCCAGCTCCCTAAGTGATGGGACTCAGAGTGAGGCTGGAAGGAGAGCCCATTTCTGCCACAGCGTGTTGCTTTTAAATGGGACTAGCAAGGATGGATGTGGCATCTTTGTTACCCCTTGAATGGGGACAGACTGAGCCCCCCAGTGGACCCTGAAAGCAGCTGCAGTTTCCTGGACGCTCAGTGAAAGCCTTATTGGTAATCTGTGTCGCACTGCTGCTCACCAGGGAGGGCCAGAATCCTGTGACACCAGGAACCTCCAGCTACCCCTTATCGAGTGTCCCTGCAGCCGCCCCAGGCAGCATAGGCAGGCTGATATCCACCCGAGTCAGCGATGCGGGCCTTAGGCTCATGCTCGTGGAAGCTGAGTTAGCCTCAAGAAGCAGAGGCCAGGAAGCCGTGGCCAGCCCTCCCCCAGTCTCTTGTGGATGTGAGCAAGGGCAGTGTGAGCAGGAACCCCCTGAGGCTCCCACTGGCAGGGTTCACGCCCCCAGGCCCTTCCTTCCTGGGCTGCTTGTCTCGGGGGGGCCCCTCAAAGGCCCCGAGTCTGCCCGTAGAACAGAGGGAGAAGCTCTCCAGGGATCACTGGCAGCCCCCCAAAGGCAGCAAAGTCGGGAGTGCCCACTGATAAGTGGGGGGACCCCGGAACCTGCCCTGCAACAAGCACGGGTGTACACGGTCTTGTGCTCAATCTAGCACAATCCTTTGGGACCCGTCATGCAAATGAGGGCCAGCAAAGGAGTGTCACTTCCCCCAAGCCATACTACATGTGGGACTCATGCCCATACAGCTGCACACGGGCTCTGGTGCCCAGAATTGTAGAGGCCCAGGGCCACAGATGGGAGTGAGAGAAGGGAGCCCCCTCCTGCACAAGTGGGCTTCACAGCTCCCTCTCCCTGCCCCTCCTCCGCCCCACCCAGTGTCCTCCCTTGACAGCCTGCAGCTGGCAGGACCGGGTGCCACCCACGTTCCTCCTGTCCCCCGCTTGCTGGCTCCTATTGCTTGCCAGCCCAGCCCTCCTGCTGTGAGTCACCTCTGCCAGGGAGCAGGTTGGGAGGAGGGCACGAGGGTGGAGAACTGGGGGAGGGGCCGGTGCATGGAGTGGGCAGAGACCATCTCCTTATCTCAAGAAAAAGGGCCAGGAAATGAGAGTCACTTGCGGAAACTGACCACAAATGTCACTTCAGCTTGTCCTGGGAGGCCTGCTGCCCTGGCTTCCGGGTGCTGAGTCCCTGGAGCCGCACCCTGAGTGTCTTTGGGGTCAAAGGTGAACCATCCCTCCCGTGCCCAGCCACCAGCTTGCCACCGCTGCCTCCTAGGCATTTTTGGAATTAAACAGGTTATCACCTGTAACTTTCACAGATGGTGCCTGTCGTGTGGCAGGTGCTTCGGAAGGACGTGCCACATGCCGCGGCCTAGCTGCCAGCGCCTGAGGGCAGACTCTGCCCATGTCATCTGTAAGGTGATGGACACTAGCCCTGACACCTGCATAGTGACATAGGATAGTTTCTTTCTGCCCCCTGTGTCCTGAGAGAGTCACGTAAGTGCCCAAAAGCTGTAGTAGAAATAGTCCCTGGGCCTGAAAGGCAGTTTGAGCCTTAAGTCATAAACCATCGTAGCCAGGGACAGTACAAGCAGATTGCATTGGCCCAGTTTCTGCCAGTGAGTGATTCAGGTTGCCTGGGGTCTTACAGTGGTTTTCAGGAGGCCATGGGCTGAGGCGGGAGGGAAGCTTGGCCGCTGGGCCCTTGGCCGCTTTGCTTGTGCCTCTGCAGCAGCATTTACAAGAGGACACAGATTCTTCACCGTGTGGAAGCTGCAGGCTGCAGAGGATGCAGGAAAAGGCTCTGTCGCAGCCCCAGAGAGTGGAGAAGAGGCCTCAGCTTTGAAGCTGAACTGGGTCACCTGCTCTGCGGGTGCAGGGGAGCATCCCAAGCGGGGGAGGTGGGCTGCCTCACCCCCGCTGTGACTCACTCAGCATGGGTGTGCAGGCTCTGTTTGAGCCACTTTTTTGCTTGGGTCCCTTGATGGCCTGGACCTTGCTGATGCCCTACCATTGGGCTCCATGCATGCTGCTGAGCTGGGGGACACCTGAGGTTTGTGTCTGGCCGAGTGGACAACCCAGCGAGCCAGGCCTGCACACTGAGCTCATAACCACCTAGAAAAGCCTCCAGGCCTCGGCATCCCCAAGCGTGGCATCTCAGGACACTGCACTATCATTAGAATTCAGGCAGGCGGGTGGATAATTGCAGGCTCCTCTTGAGTGAAAGATTCTGAGTAAAATTGTGTTGGGTATTTTTTGTTTTGTTATTTTCTGATAAGTACTTTTATGGGAGTGTGGATGAATGCTGTATTCTATCTGAGGGTTGTTCCTCTGGCAGGAGGAAAAAAATAGCACATCTCTTGCCTGAGTTTCCCTAACCAGCCCTCTGGGTTAGCAGGCATGTAGCGCACGCGCGTGCTCGTGTGTGTGTGTGTGTGTGTGTGTGTGTGTGTGTGTGTGCGCGCGCGTGCCAGCTTACATACAACCCCAGGTGCCCTTTTCTTGTTTGGGATGTAAATTCTCATTACGTTGTGCTCCTAGCATGATGGGACTCAGGAGCTCCCTCTCCGAGCTCACCCCCAGCCGCCCCTGCCTCTTCAGCTGGCACTCCATATGGGGCTTGCATATAATTTTTCAGAGGCACCCAGTGCTTGTTGAGGTGGATTATCTTGAAGGAGTGGGGAGGCCAAGGCTTCTGGTGATGCCTGAGCCTGGGGAGGTAGGAAAGCCTCCTGGGTTTATCCCAAGGGCATGCCTGTTGGAGGCTGGGCTGCCCTGAATACAGGCACAAGTGTTGGCACAGTGGTTCATACCCTAGACCACAATGCCCACCTCAGGCAGCATCTGACCACAGAGAAGGCTCAGCCAGGTCTGCCTTCCTGCAGAGACGCAAAGACCAGCTTGCACACCTCCTAAACAACCTTTTTAAAAGGGTGCCTGCATTCTTCCTTTTCTGTTGGCCCTAGGGAGTTCCCTTCGTGAGGAAAGCACCCCTCTGAGGTTTGGATTGGCGTATTCATTATGGGCTCAGCATTCTGGGAGGGGCTCTGCACATAGCAAGAGGTAGGGGTTCCAAATGCAGCCTCCACCCCTCCCCTCCCTGTCCCACCCCCTCCCAGCCTTGGCAGGGAGGGAGCCGCTGTCCTTAGTGCTAGTGCTGATAAGCCACACACACACACACACACACACACACACACACACACACACACACACACACGCAAGCACTCATGCTTGGGAGGACAGGGTGTGCGTGAGCTAGGGTGAGAGCTGTGAGCTGTTTCTTTCTTGCCCTGCATTCTACTCTGGCTGTGGCTGTGCCCACCCCCCCAGCACAGAGGGCTTTTTTTTTTCGGGGTGGGGGGGTCTATTGCTATCTCTATCAGCTCTTAAAAGCTTCCTGGCACCTTTGTTTGGAGTAAGTTGCTCCATCTTCTGGGGCCTTAGGGAAGGACTGCCAGAGGAGCAGTCAGGACTGGTGGGCCTGCCAGGAGGAGGTGGCTATTCAGCAAGTGAGCTACCCATCAGCCCCAGTGAGAACTCAGGGTCCGGATGTCCCGTGGCTAGTTGTCTCAGAGCCAGATCCTAGGCCTGGGGGAACAAGGAGACGCAGGGGGCTCTGGCCTCTGAGGACGACCACCTGGCAGACGCATTGTTGTACAGACCCCATCAGCAGAGGTGGAATTAGAACAGTGAGTAAAGGGCTAAGTCAGTGTGCCACTGACAGACTTCCTGTTCTGGGCATTGTTGGAACCACTCTCAGTCTACAGCAGTTGTTTATGGCTGTAGGTATCCACAGCCTCTCTCTCCCTTGCAGCCAGCCACCTGGGTGGCCCAGAGGCCAGGAAATCATCCCTGGGTAGCCTCTTGTTTGGTGGCTGCCACACACACTTGGGAACCTATCCTGATGTGGCAGCTGTCAGTCCCCAGATGCTGAGGCACGAGTTGGTGATACCTCGCCCTTTTCTGTTGCCAGATCACCAGAAACTGGAGAGAGAGGCTCGGATCTGCCGCCTGCTGAAGCATTCCAACATTGGTAAGTACCCAGAGGAGGGTAGAGAATGACTATAGAGGTACTTAGAACCCACAACCTGGACCCAGTGGCCTGTCCAAGTCTCACATGTGGGGTGAGTGTCCAGAGCCAGGACTGCTGGCCCTGCCAGGAGGAAGTGAGTACTCAACAAGAACCCATCTGCCCGCGCTCAGCATAGATGCCAGCCAAGACAGGATAGTCACAGGTTCTGGCTCCCCTGCCAAGTCTTGGTCCCCAGAAGGCCAGCTGCTCTGCCTGTCAGTCTCCTTCCGAAAGAACAGACAAATGTTCAAGGAGCTGCTGGGCCCAAGGTTGTGCTGACCTGGAAAGTCGGCTCAGATCTCCCTGGGTCATTTAGTCCTTCCCTGGTTATAGCAAGGCCCACGAGTGCCTCTTCCTCCCTCCAGAAGCGAGGAAGAGTTTGGGAGCCCACATCTTACCTGTGCTGGGAGTAGCTGGAGACTTGGGTGTGGCTGCCCCCATCTGCAGATTCAGGGCTCACAGACCTCAGAGGCACTGGGGTTCCTGGATTCTTCCTTCCAAAGTTTCACTTTTGCCAGGATGTTGCCCAGGAATCTGTCTTAAAGGGATCCCCAGGGATTGCAAGGAATGTTGGGATTGGGGATCTGGCTTCTACATCCCTTTCCAGACTAGGGTCTGAGGTAGAGAGGGAAAGATAATCTGCTTTGGGAATATGGGCTGTCCTGCTGCTGTCCTGCTCCCAGGTGCTGGCCACTGGCCCAGACAGAGAGCTGGATGTGGAAAGATAAAGCCTTCACTCCCACAGCTGGATCTCAACCACCAGTTGATGGATCCTTAGTCTCATAGTTCTGGAGCCTTACCCTCCTTTTTGTTTTTCAAGACAGTGTCTTACTATGTAGTCTTGGATGGCCCTGAACTTGCTGTGTAGGCCAGGCTGCCTTAGAGGTCTAGCTGCCTCTGCCTCCTAGGTGCTGGGATTAAGAACACGCACCACGACATCCAGCATAGAACCTTATCCTCTTGACAGGCAGGTGCCTGGGCCGGCCCTGGAGAGCTGACTCAGGAGGTCTGGCTAGGCCCAGGAACCTGGATCTCAGCAGTCTCCATTGGACTGCTTGGCCACTGGTGCCTGCAGCTCAGCACCAAGAGCTGTTACCTCACCACTGGGCACTTCACCTCTTCTTAGGGATCATCGAAGATGGCACCCCAACCCAGCCCCACCAGTACCTCCAAGCCCTTGCTTACCTGTCCCCAACTGTGCAGCAACAGCTGTGACTCTGCCTGTGTTTGCATGAACTGCCTTTTTTTGGAGGGGGGGAGGTGAGTGGCCATCCAGGTGTGTTTTAGATTGCTAATTTGTTCGGCTCTTCAGTGAGACATCTCCCAGAAACCTAGTGTAGCTCTGGATGGGGCCCAAGCAGTGGCTTGGCCCCAGCGTTCTGTGTGGCCTGGGGAGAAAGGTCCACTAAAAGTCCCAGGGTCAGGTTAGGACCCCAGAGATGAGCATTCCACAGAGGCTGTGAGGCTCCTGTGGGACCCTCTCTGAAGATGCAGGAGCTCCCTGAGGAGATGAGGGGAACTCCTAGGGCTACCCCCGGCCTTTCCTCAGTCTCCTCACCTCAGCCCCACTTCTAAACAGAAAGCTATCCAGAGGCCACCCCGGGACCATGAGCAAGTGCTGGGGGACATGTGTAGAGGGGGCTCTGGGTGAGGTCAGTCAGGAAGCAGTGTGTGGCAGGCCGGGGGGTCACCTCCCTCGCCCCCCTGATACTGGAGATGTTCCTTCCTCTTTCTCAGGGACCTTGTAGGATGAGCTGAGATGACTGACTCACCTGGGAAACAATAGAAAACGAAGTTCCCCCTCAGGGGAAGCAGAGTCAACTCTAAAGGTCGTTCTTTTCAGAGGCCTGAACTGAGGTCCACTCACATGCTCTGAGCAGACTTCTTTTTGTTTGGAAGGGGATACCAAGGTTCCCCCTCTCACAAAGTGGTTTCACAAGTATGGCATCATCTGTGCTTCAGAACAAACAACCCCAAAGTCTGTGCCGCCCAGCCTGAGTCGCCTGTGCTCCCTAGAGCAGCGGGGCCGGCTGGCAGGTCTCCGTGGAGCTCATGAGACCCACTGCCAAGTGCCAGTGCGTGTCCATGGTTCAAATGTTATTAAGAGTTTCCCAGCAGGGCTGGAGGGGTGGCTCTGTGCTTATGAGCACCTGTTGCTCTGCAGAGGACCCGAGTCAGATTCCCAGCACCCACATGGTACACGACCACCTACTAGTTCCAATCCCAGGAGATCTGGTGCCTTTTCTGGACTCCGTGAGCACCAGGTGCACACCAGGCACACATAGATACACACAGGCAAAGTACTCATAAAGTAGATAATTTTTAAAGAAGGATTTCAAAGCAGCAGCAGGAACAGAGCTACCGCGCTCATGACCCTGCAAGAAAAACTTTTATCTCCTTGTTACAGAGAGGCCAGTCCAGGGATGGGGGATGAGCTCAGAGGATAAAGGGTTAATTTATCACAGATACCCAAACCCAGCACCATGTAAATACCAAGCAGGCACGGTGCCAGCCTGCAATCCCAGTGCTCAGGAGGTGGGGACAGGGAATGCCCAGAGGAAGCTGGATGGCTGAATCAGTGAGTTCTGGGTTCAAGTGAGAACGTATTATTAAGGCCGAGAGTAGTTGAGGAAGACACCCAATGTCAACCTCTGGCCTCCACATGGACTTCACACGTGTCCACCATGAGTACATGCACACACACACACACGCACACAAAGTGACAGTCCATGATGGCTTTGGGCCTCTGGCAGAAGCAAATGTTGGGGGAGACCTGTTGACGTCACACATGGCAGCTGGGGAAGCAAAGGAGGGGACCCCAAGATCCCCTTCAGGAACATGTCTCCACAGCTCTAGCTTCCTTTCACTCGGCTCCACCCCTTAAAGAACCCATCTCTTAATAGTGCCATGTGAAATCAAGCCTTCAATATGTGGGTATTTGGGGGACACTTCCAAAAGAAATCTACAGAGACAAAGCAGAAAAAGAGACAAGTATGAGATAACACAGGAGAGAGAGAGAGAGAGAGAGAGAGAGAGAGAGAGAGAGAGAGAGAGAGAGAGAGAGAACGAAGGGCATATCGCCTTTAAAAATTATGACACAGTAATGCCTGATAATATTCCTGTGCAGATGTATAGTTCAGTGGCATTACCTATATCAATGCAATGGCCCACCCTCACTGCCTGGAGCCAAGCCTTTTCCCTCCTTCCCACCAGCTCTACCGTCATTAAACAACTCACCATCCACCCCTTCTCCATCCCAGGACACAACATTTTGCTTCTGTGTCTCCAACCGACCAAAGCCCTATAAGAATGGAGCCGAGCCATTTGTGGTCTGTCCTTCCATGACTGACTTATTTCATTGAGTCATCCTTGTTAGAATTTCTTCTCCTCCTCCTTCTTCTTCCTCCTCTTCCTCCTCTTCCTTTCCTCCTTCTTCTCCTCTTCCTTCTTCTCAAGTAGCTCCAGATACTTAGAGACCAGACCAGACTGGCCTGGCCTTGACCTCAGAGATCTGCCTGCCTCTAACTCTTGAGTGCAAGGACTAAGGGCATCCATCACCACACCCAGGTACAATTTCTTCCTCTTGAAGGCTGAGCGATACTCATTGCATGACACTTACACTTTTTTTCTGGCCCATACATCTCTTGATGGACCCTTGGGACTGCTCCCACCTCTTGGCTATTGCGAATGGGGCTGCTCTGATGGAGCACACAGGTACGCATCCCTGCCTTCGAGGATACACCTGGGCGGGAGCAGCGTTGCTCACATGTGGACTCTGTTTAACCCTTTGAGGAACCGTATGCCTTCTCATGATTGAGTTGGCATGATGTCTCTCCTGCATCCTCTATTTGAAGCCCACAGACAGGACAATCAGCTTACACAGAGGAAATGTGCTATAGGATTTGGGGTGGATTTTGCAGTCCCTGTGATGAGCACCTGAGGCTGGGGGAGGCCTGGTTCCTACCTGCTGAGCTGTCTCATTGTGAGTGAGGCTTACAGTCTCACCCCAGGACCAGCCATAAAGTGAATTCTTCAACCCTCACCTGCCAGCCCCCTAGCCTCTAGAGAGTGCTTGGCCGAGTGCTTGCTCCAGTGCTTGCTCTAAGGTGACCCAGTCTCCATCAGAGTGAACAAGGGGTGCAGCAGCTCTAGGTAGGGCCTGATCTTTGTAGTGCTTCAAAGAATGAGGGAGGGGAGGTCTGATTAGGTCTTTGCAACAAAAAGCAGCTTTGCCTGGATCCCTTTCCTGGGAAGAGGCCCAACTCATTCAGGCTGTCACCCCAGTCTCTGGACTCCAGGTGTCCAGGGCCAGGCAGAGAGCCCCTCAGAAGAGAGCCACAAAGCAGAACTGCCACGATACATCCTTAACAGGTATGGAGAGGCCTTAACAGGTATGGAGAAAGGGTTCCTCTGGGTTGTCTAGAAGAAGGTGGAATGAACAGAGGAACCCATGTGGTCTTGGATTCCCGTGCCACCAAAAGAGGGTCCCCAGGTGAAGGGGCTTCCAAACTAGGTTGTGACAGTGAAGTTGGCATCTGTGTGACACTTATCCTTGAGCACAGACGGTCTGTGCCTCACCTGGCTGTGTCCCTGAGATCGGCGCCATGGCCCAGGGAGGTTCCAGAATTCATTATTCAGCACATGTTTATAAATGCCTGCCTTGTGCCAGGAGAGGCAGTCCCAGGTTGCCTTTGGGTCACGTGCAAGAGCTGCAGCTGGGACTTCTGACAGCTAGCCCTCCGTTGACATCACACACTTGACCTGCAGGTAGGAGTCAGGGCCAGTGTGGGCCAAGGGATCAAGAGCGGAAGGACCTCTGAATCCTCTAACGTTTCGGTGCCCCAAGCTTCTTTTCCCTCAGAAGCCACCGTAGCTGGGCTTGGGAGTCTGGGCCTTTGAGCCTCACTCAGCAGAAGGGAAGGGGGCCCCCAGCAGCAGGAAGCCCCACAGCAGAGCAGGAAGAGGAACACAATCGTGCCCCTCCATCCCACTCCCATGGGACACTCAGGCTGTTTAACTGGGTGGAATTTGCCCCTGGCTGCCTGATCCAGCTCTTCCTGGCTGGCCTGGCAAGAAGCTGAGGTGAACTTTCACATCACTCTTTCTGTATACCAGCAGAATACCATTTGCTTTCTGTCTTAAATAGATGTCATCACGGTTCTGTCACATTTTCCTTTGCCTTTTTTATGAACTCACAGGTCTGATGTGCTGCCTAGGATTTCTTTGAAGCCGTTCAAACAAGCACCTGCTTTTAAAATGGAGTCCACATACCTGCTGCCTTAATTCCACATCCATAGTGCTGCATGGTTCCCTCTGTGGGAAAAGCCTGTGTCCTAGAAAGGAATGAGATGGACCCACCTCTTTGGTCAAGATGGGCCAAGTCTCTTTGGTCTTTAGGCAGGTGGCTAAGGGCAGGTAGCTACTAACAGTCTTTCCTGGGGACCGTAGAGGGCAATGAGGCATCTCAATGACCAGCTGGGCCTTCTTAAAGCACCACCTTCAGGGACAGACGGAAGAAAGTCCTTCTGTGACAGCTGGGACCCTTCTCTGATCAGAGTGGCCTGTCCCAGAGCAGCGGGGACATCTCAGACTGCTAGCCTGATGGGCCGCCGCTAGGAAGGAGCCAGAAGAATGGGCTTTGGCTCAGCCTCAGGCATTTCTTCCAGGAAGGTTCCGGAAGAGGCTGCCAGCAGGCCCCAGGGACTCATGTTGACTTAGAGAGACATAGGTCAGCCTAGACAGAGTTGGGGATGGGGTCCAGATAGAAACAGAGAGTCTAGGGGGCCAAGTAGAACAACTTATCCTCACTAAAGGGCTCTGATAGCCCAGAAAGCTGACAAGGATGTGGGACCTAGAGGATGGTTTGGGTAGGCAGCTACTCAGAGCCAGGAAATGGACTTCAGAGTGGCTGCTTTCAGGCCACTGCCATGGGCTTCAGAAGGCAGCCTTGGTCCCTAGGCCTGAGACTCTGAGCCTCAGTCATCTAGTGTTTCTCATATCTGTTTGACAGTGACGACAGTGGCAGACGCAGGGCTGCGGCTTAGGGGACACTATCACAGCTTCACATAGGTACACAATTCGCAGCACCCTACCTACAGGTGTGGTTTCCTTCCGCTCTACAGAGTGGCAGACTGAGGCTCAGGGGACTGGGGCGGGGGGGGGGGTCCCCTCCCGATTCACACAGCTACTTTGGTGGCCACAGTGAGTGCTCTCCTTTTTCCGGTCTTTGTGGAAGCCCTGGGGCCTGGAGGGCTAAAGGTATACAGGAGGTCAGATGCCCCATGGGGCTGAGGTGCCTGGAACCAAGTTGGGGCGCAGGGCAGATCAGAGTTCCTAGGCACAAGGGTACTATCAGGATGGTGCCTGGGAGGACCAGTGCCAAGAAGGAGGGTGCTGGCAGCCAGCTAGAAACTAGGACAGCGGGGAGGGTGCCAGGAGCAGGAATTGTGTAGGCTGTTCTTGCCTGAGGTCCTGGAGCCCTGTGGGACCAAGGGAGAAGGTGTCTGCTTTTCACCCTGCAGTCTCGTGGCCCAGTCTTGGGTGGGAGAAGACAGCAAGAGCTTAGCGATCCCAAGAACATGAGGACTAGCACTGTGCGCTCAGTGCATCCAGACCCTGGATCCCACCGCCCCACCTCACCTTTTGTGGCTGTGTGCCCCCAGTCGAATAGTCAACCTCTGTGCTGTGGCTCCCTTTTCCGCAGCCCAGATGGTGCTCAGAGCTGCCCTGCCATGCAGTGCCATGCTAGCAAAGGGCAGAATCTGCAGGTGGGAGAGCTGGGCCCACAGTGACTCATTCCTAGAAAATCCTTACTGCTCTGTGCAGAGCAGCGTTGTTACATCCTCATCCCTCACGGCCCATCAGCCCCTGCCCAGCCCAGGCAGGAACCGGGTGAAAACCTGAACCCAGGTTCCCAAGTGGCGTGGAAATAGAGCCAGAGGGAGGGAGACTCCTAGATCCCGCTGCTCAAAAGGAGTGACTGATACCACAGCTGGCAATCCTTTGGAGCTGAGGCCCTGTCCTGGGTTGGGCTAGAGGGGGGGGAGGGGGGCTGTCTAGAAAGGTTCGTTTCCTGCAGAATCCCCTCCCATGATGATGACGTGGCTCCTGTCAGGGGCTCAGCAGTGAGCCTTTGCTGTGATTCCCCTTGGTAGGGGGAAATAGGAGAGCAGAAAAGGGCCGGGGGAATGGCAAGGTGCTGCCTAGAGCTCCGTGGTGCTCTCGCAGGCTCAGCTGGCAGCACCTGAAGCCAGCTCATAGCTCCCCCGGCCCCAGGCATCCTCCTTGTCTTGGGAGAGACTCTGTGGGCCACAGAGGGGAGCTCCCCGCTCAGGCTTGCACCTCAGCTTCTGTGTGAGCCCAGATGGGGTGGAGGTGGGCTGTAGGGAGTATCCTGGGCTACCTCCCACTCCTCATGACTTCTCTGTCCCTGCAGTACGTCTCCACGACAGCATCTCTGAAGAGGGCTTCCACTACCTGGTCTTCGACCTGTAAGTGCCAGATCCAAGGACCCTTACCTTCTTCTACGCCCAGCATGGGGCCCGCGGCCTCCTCAGATTCAGAAGCTGTTCTGTCCCCACAGGACACCCCTTGAGTTCCCCTTTGCAGTGGGCTATCTCCCCCCACCCCCAGCCATCCTAGCCTAGCCACCGCTGATTTGGCTGTGCACGGGTTTTTACCCACAAGTCTGAGCCTACACGCTGAGGTCGTCCTCCGTACAGAAAGCTGATTGGTGGGGCCAGCGGTGGGAACACCACAGACAGCTGTCAGCACCCATTTACCTTCTGAGCTTCTGAGGCCTGTCGCGCAGGGTTGGGGCACAGCCAGGTGGTGTGCGCACATGTGTTTCTAAGTGTGAGTGGAAGAATGTACAATCTGTGTGACGGTCCCTAAGCTTGTGAGAGATGGTTTGTGTATAAAGTCCGTGAGTGTGCATGTCTGTCTGTTTTATGAGTGTGACAGTGTGTGTATATGTGGTTTTGGGGATACAGTCGTGTGTGTGTGTGTGTGTGTGTGTGTTTGCATGAGAGTGTGTGCAGTAGCTGAGTGAGAAGGCGTTTGGGGCCAACTCTGCCTCTCACTTCCTGCCAGATTTAGAAGCGATGATCTCATCTCCCTTACTCTTGACAGCTCCTGCTAAGCAGCACTATATTTAGCTGTCCGTGAATCAGGGCTGCTTCGGGACCCTGGGCTGGGTGGGGGCCCAGGGGCTTTGGCCTGCCCTGGTGGCCTCCAGACTGCACAGCCAGGGCAGCCTGGATCTGGCACGGTTGCCAGGGTTACCTCATGCCCTCTGGATGCCCTTGAGCAACAGGCTAAATGAGAACAGGAGGAACCTTCCTCTCAGCTCTTCCTCCCTCCATCGACAGATGTCCAGGCCATCAGGCCTGCAGGCCTTAGCGCCCTCTGCCCTGTAGGATCTTTTGGTGAAGAGCTAGGCTGCCCCGGTGTGGAGTTTGGTTATTTTTCAGCTACCTCTGTGTGTCCCTCAAGACTCTGCCTAGAATTATCAGCTAGATAACAGGCTGCACTCTGAATCTGTGCTGTGACATCAGTCCCGTGGCCTGAGGTGGGGCAGGCTCAAGTTTCCCTTGTGGACCCCAGAACCATTTTCACCATCCTCTCTTCTCCGGAAAGGGAGGCCTATGGGCTGAGGGTGGTCCTGCTTGGGGCCCCTGGTGGCCAACAGAGGGCCTCACTTGTTTCAGGAGCTGAGAATGAAAGAGAATGGGGGAAAGGGGTGCATGTGTGTATGTGTGTGTGTGTGTGACACATTTATCTCTCAGACTTCTCAACACATGCCAGGCAGGCAACTGCAGGGAGAGATTGAGGTGGTGGGTGTGGATAAAAGGCCAAAATATCTTCCTCCCATGCCTCCAGAGCCTCCAGGGTTGCAGGTTCTGAGGTGGTCTGGTGGCACCCCGGCAGGCCTTGTGGCCTTGTCCATTCAGACCTCTGCAGGTTCTGGGGCATGGCCGGTGCACACCAGGCCTAGGCATAGAAGCTGCATGGGCGCCCAGCATCCCCCACAGCGCCTACCTCAGCAGCGGCCCAGTTCCCTGACCTGAGACTCTGGACCAGGAGATGGTTCCTGGTGTCTATACATCCAAGTGCAGCTGCCTGACCACATGAGGTACCTCAGGGGGCCTGGCCCTGGCACAGATCTGGCACCTCCAAGGGCATCCTTTGAGCCACAGCTCTGTACCAAGATCCACTGGCCTAATGCCATTTCCCTGCCCAAACCTGAGTTAGCAAAGCCTAGTTCGAGAACTTTTTGTGCTTTTGCTGAGACTCAAACAAGCAATCACACAGCACTGGGGATCACAACCCCTTACCCGGGCTGCTGCTGGATCCCACTCTCCTGGTCCACACGTGTGCAAACTACACATGCCTCGTGTTGCTATTCCCCCTTTGGGATGGGCATTTGCTGGATGGTGACAGAGACGAAGGACAGGCGGGGGTGTGAGCAGCGAATGCACCCCATGCTGTCTGTGCTCTCACAGAGACGGGACATCAAGACCTCAGCCAAACATGGAGGTCAGATCCCAGCACTGTGTGAGACCCGTCCGGCCCAGGACAAGGGACTACTGAAGAGGGGAAGCCAGATATTCTCAGACCTAGAAAGAAATTAAGAGTCACAAAGCTGAGTGTAACACTGGAAAGCCCTGGCTCAGACACCTCTGCTGCCACTCTGAAGGGTTGGGGGCGCTGCTTAGATCTGAGAAACTCATTTTCTCAGGGAATGGGTATAAAATACTAAATGTCATTGGGTGTGAGCAAGTGTTCCCTTGATAAGTTGTCCTTCTGGGAGGTGTACAAGGATGGAGATGATGGTGATGGAGATGATGGTGATGACGATGATAGTAATAGTGATGAGATGGTGGCGGTGACGGTGGTGGTGGTGGTAGTGATGACTGTGGTGGCAGCGGTGGTAGTAGTGACGGTGGTCACAGTGGCGGTGATGATGGTGGTGGTGATGATGGGTAACGGTGGTGGTGACACGGATGGAGGTACCAGGGTGACGAGGCGCCCCAGGATCCACAACCATGTGCTTTCCTCACAGGGTCACTGGTGGGGAGCTCTTTGAAGACATTGTGGCAAGAGAGTACTACAGCGAGGCTGATGCCAGGTAGGTGCGGAGCCTCCCACGGCGCTCCCCTTCCCCAACCGCTGGCTCCTTCCAAGTTCAGCCCCAGCCCCGCCCTTTCTATAACCCACACCTGTCCTCTGCTCCCCTGTCATCTGCATGGCTGCCAATCCCCGTCCACGTGATCCCCTCAGAGCCACTTTGGGCCCCGCCCAGCCTGAGCACACGCTGTTCTGGTAGAAAAGCTACCACCGGTTGTCCATTCAGAGCTCCTGAGCTTGCACCCACCTCCCTCCAGCGCAGTGGGAAGAGGCCAGGGAGATGTGAAACCTTAGCTCAGGGCCAAGGGGCTGCAGGTCCTCCCAACCAGCATGCCAGTCAGAGGCCTGAGCCCTGGCTCCGTGGGCCTCTGGTGTGTGCCTGAGTGGAAGTCCATGGATTCCACCAGGCCTGAATTCCTCATCAATGTGTGGACAGTCTTTCTGTCCAGGCCGGTCTATGCCAGGGCATGAAGGACAGTGTCATGGCATGGCTGCTGAGGACCTGACCGAAGGGTGTCCGCCGGGGCGAGGAGGGGTCTGTTTTTGGAAGGGTTCCTAAGGCACACACCTCGTGCTTCGCTGGCTGTGTCCTATCTTGAGGATAACTGCTGATAGTCACTCCCCGCCTGTGGGCCCTGTCCACCTTCCCTTGGCCACAGAGATAGATGTGCACATTTAAAAAAGAAAAGATGCCACTGTGGTCCTTTCCGAGCAGTGGCGTTATGGGTGGTTTTAAATTTTTCATCTTGTCTATTTTAAAGCTCGTCTTTAATGAATATGTATTACATCTCTAATCGAGAGAAATGAATATTATTTCTACAGGAGCTTTATGTGGCTTGATGCTGTACTAGCAGGCAGCCTTGCCTTTCTCCGCAGGCCCCGAGTCCCTGTGGGAAGCCATGAGTAACCTGGCTTATTGTGGCCTCTTAGGTCTTTCCCACAGAGCCAGGCAGCAGAGGTCAAACCACAGAGAAGGACGGGGTGGCACAGGCCTGTGGCCCCAATTCTCAGTCTTAGGAAACTAAGAGCACGGAGTCCTTTCGTTGGCTCCCTCAGGAAAAACATTGTGTTTTGCAAAAATATCCTAGAAGAGGCCTGTCCTGTGGACTGGAAAAAAAATAATAAAATTTCTCTTTATCTTCTACGTACAAGAGAAGCAGGAAGTGGAAGGGAACCCCATTCCCTGACCTAAAATGCTGGGTGGGAAGTCACCAAGCTGCGATGCCATGGCCCTTCAAGTGGCCTGCTGGTGTGTCTGATACTCCGTCGGCCCTTGGCCCCCTCCATTCCTATAGCTCCGTGTGGTGTGGTCTCTGGTGCTTTTCTGGGGCCCAGCACCACCTGGAAGCTTTGTTCTCTAACCTGGGGGCTGCTTCTACCACTGAGGTCAGAGTTCACCCACAGCATACCGGCCTGCTGTCCTTCCAGGGCCACTCCACGGCTCCAGCCTCAGTCTATCTCTGACAGGCCCACAGCACCCTCTGGTGGCTCTAAGGTGCCTGGCCTGTATCAGAACCTCTCCATCCCCCATTTCTGGACCCCCCTGCCTTCTTGCTATAGGTGATGGAGGAATGGGGTGCCTGTACCAGAAATATTACCCACTTCCCCTCCCCATTTCCAGCCCTCCCAGCCTTTTTGCTACAGGCGATGAAGGGACAGGGTAGACAACCATGTCCAAGACCTATTGGGTCTGGGAGGGATCAAGGTGGGGAGCGGCTGAGAGTTCCCAGATCGGAGGCCATTTAGGCCATAGGAACCTGTAGGTTGGGAGAGGCACGTGCTCTTGTGTTCTTGTCAGGCAGCCCCACACCACCTCAGAGGCCAGGACTCCCTCCTTCCTGGGGAAACCCCTTGTCGAGAGTGTCTCAGGTATTTGGGGTTTCCTGAACCTAGCCCTGGCCCTGTCTCACCAACCATCTCTTCACACACTCTTTCTCTCTGGGATTTAGGAATCCAAGGGAAGGCATGTGCTCAATAGTTAGACGGTGAGGAAGGATGGGCACCCCGAGTCCTGAGAAGCGGGGAGAGCACATGAGGAATCCCCACGAAGAGGCGACACCCCATTTGTACCAGAGCCCCATTGCCCACAGGGTGGTTACCCCGTGGCCCAGGCTTCTTTGTCACTGGGCCTGTGGCCTGCACTGAGGAGGGAGAGCACACAGCCGGGACGCAGCTCCACGGCGGTAGGCTGTCTGGACCTTTAAGCTTCTGCCTTGGGCTTTGTTGCCTACTGAGGAGTCTGATTGGATGGCTCCTGTGGGTTGCTACTCCACAGCCATCGACCCATTCCAGGGTGGACCCCAACATTAACTAGAGTAAAGTGTGTGCTCGGGTTGGGAGGAAGGGCACGAGGGAGGTGGACGGACGCCATCTGGCCAGACACAGTGGGCAGACTCCTGATGCCCAGAGAAAACAAGCAAAGGTGGCTCTTCTGAACCTGTTTCTATCCGAGGAAGGTGGGGGTTCCCTTTAGAGTGCTGCAGGGCTTTTATCCGGGAGCTTTGGAGAAAACTTAGAGGTGACCAAGTCTTCCTACGAAACAAGGAAAACGAAGTTCCAAGCACTGAGACCCATTCTTGTGGGTCTTCGAAGCCAGGCACAGCGGCCTGCCCCCATAGGCCCAGTTACTGTGGTGCTGCCTGCATCCCAGGCAGAGATGCATGGCCAGAGCCTGGCCAGTGTCCACCATGCTGCTTGACGCTGATCCTAGCCACAGAGTGGCTTCTGAACTAAGCAACCACTGAGAAAAGTATTGACTCTGCCTGGGGATGGAGGTAGCCACTGGGCCAGAGCAGTGTGAGGAAAGGCCCCTACAGAGGGTCCCCTGAGTGTCCATTTCCTGGCTGGGTAAGTGCCCTAACCTGCCTTCAGGCTGGTGCCATCACGTTCCCTTACACAGCCGGGCACCACGTTCTCCTGGAGAGCCTTGCCTTGCTGACCAACTTATTCCCGAGTACCAGGGTGTGTGTGGCCTCCGAGGGAAGCTTCCACCTGTGTGAGAACTGAACTATACCAGGAAGGGAAGATCATGGGCCCAGCAGCATGGGCTAGGGCCTTTTGGCCCTGAAAGAGGTCTCTGGTGCTTTTCTGGGGCCCAGAACCACTGAAGGGCACCTCCTCAGGGGGCAGGCCAGCAGAACAAAATGCAGTGCTACACCCGTGCTGAACATGCCATCATGGAGGGTAACGCCACAGGGCTTGGCCTAGAGCCTTGGCTGGACTCAAATGGCCTCTCCAAAGACCAAACTGGGGGAAGCTCACAGAGGAAGGTGTGTGGAGCAGGCTGGGCCCATGCTGGTGGTGTAGGGAGATGGCATTTCCCAATGACCATGGCCAAGCGTAAATCAATCCTTTGGAAGAACATCCCAGACAGAAGAGAAGCCATCCAGGCAGGGCTGTGCAGATCACAGACATGTTAGAGACCTAGAGTCTGTGTCTGTTGTTTTCTCTAAATAGGGCCACAGGGCCTGGCCATCCAGTCTGCATCTGCCAGGGCTGGGGGAACTATTTTGAACGTATAGCTGTGCCCCTGTTAGTTCTGGTGTATGTCGTGGGGGGACTGAGCTCTGCCCACGTGGGTAAGGGATTCTGTGCCCAGTCCTACAGGCCTTGCCATGACTACGTTGACCCCTGACCTGCACGGGACTGAACACCACCCTGGGTGACAAGTGTTTGGCTTTCCTGGGGACCAAAAAAGAAAGAAAGGGTAAGGGATGGTATCAGGCAGACTAGGATGTCATGAGAAATGGCAGTTTCTTATGGCGACAGAGTCCTTCCGAAACCAGCAGAAACAGGAGCTGGGCCAAGGTGGACACTGGGAGGAGGATGTGAAGAAGGGGCCTCAAGGCCCCAGAGCAGGTGAGAGGTGGCAACGTTGTGGGTGGCTGCCTCCTACATACTGGACGTGGTTCTTTCTGAACTCACAAACCCTGAGTTCATATTCATTAGGATGTCCAGGGTGAGCTTTGTGGAGGGAAAACTTGACTATAATTTTCAGTGCAGTGCTGGTCATGTCCATGTATGGCCAAACTTGGGGATGGGGGTGGTATTCGAGAAGGATGGATTCCATACCCTAGGGAAGCCAACCTTTTGCCACCGTGCTGTCCCCTGGGTGTCCCATGAGCCCTGTGCCTGGCTCCCGGGGCTACTGAGGAAGCAGGGGAGTTGAGTGCAGGCTACAGCGCCTCTGTGTACCTGGGGCTGGTAGCCCCGAGTTTGATACGCAGAAGGACAGGGGAAGTTTGAGGCTGGCACTGGTAGATGTCACCAACTAGGAGAGAGCTGGAACAGAAGGGGGGCCCCTGTGCTCAAGCTGTCCCCTGGCTACAGAGGCAGCCTGCCCAGGCCTCCTCGTGTGGCTAAAGCTGGGCTGACGGCCACCCAGGTGCCACACCTCTCAAGATGGAGGCCCACGTGGTAATGCATTGTGTCCACTCCAAAGCAGACAGGCTCATCTACATACTGTGGCACCCACGCTCTTACCTGCTCCACCCTTCCCTGTCTTAGCGTCCCCACCCTTGTCCACAGTGCTGCCCACACCTCTGTAAGATGCCACTGCTGGCATCTCTGCCCACAGCTTAGGGTCAGTTTAGCCTAACTCAGCCTTTAAGGGGTAAGCTGGAAGCCAGAGCATTTCCCTGTGGGTCTGGTTCTGATATCTAAGCAGACCTGGGCCCAGCCTCCCCTGCAGCGCGAGGGCTAGAACAGCTGACCTTGGGGCTGAGGAAGTACTCCCTGTGGCCAGCGTCTCTTTTCCCCACCATTCTCCGCATCCTCCTTGCTTCCCCAAGGCTGGGGACTGACCCCCCAGGTTCCCTACAGCACTGCTGCCTTCCCTGTGCCTCCTGTTGCTGCTCCCCTCCCTGTCCGCCCCAGGACCGCTCCACTAACTAGCCTGCTGTTTGCTACAGTCACTGTATCCAGCAGATCCTGGAGGCCGTTCTCCACTGTCACCAAATGGGGGTCGTCCACAGAGACCTCAAGGTGAGTCTCCACCCTGCTGTGTAACAGGTTCTGACACCCACACCTGCAAACCCTGTAAGGGGAGGTGTGGAGTAAGAGGGAGGTGGGATGTGGACGATTCGTGTGCGTACTCCACGCTTGTGTGAAGGAGTGTGAGTGCATGTGTGTCTGTCTCTGTGCTGGGCCATGTGCATATGTCTGTCCATAGAGGCCTGAGTGCATGTGTAGATGCGCAGCTGGGTGTGGGCATGCATGTGTGTGAGGTGTGGCCGCACACTCACAACCAGGTGCCTTTGTCGCTGAAGGAGCCAGACTTCTAGAGCAGTTAACACATGTACGCTCAGCCTCTCGCTTTCTAGGCTTCTAAGCCTCAGCTCTCCAGGGGGGACATGGGTGATGAGAGCAAGAGTGGTCTGGCTTGGCTAAACTCCTCTCACATCTCTCTTTCCAATCCTCTGATGCCCACAGTTAGACTATGGGCTCCAGGCTAAAATGTGTGGCTAGGTGTGGTGGCTCATCCCTTTAATCTCAGTCCCTGGGAGATTGAGGCAAGAGGCTCAGGAGTTCAAGGTTAGTTTAGGCTTCGCAGCTGTCTGAGGGCAGCCGAGCCTACAGGAGAGCCTTATGAAAAGAGCAATGAATACTAAGAAGACATTTTTTTAATCTCCTTCCTTCTTCCCTGTAATCTCTCCTTTGCCAAGGCCTGGTTCAGCATGTTGCTGAATCCGCCTGATTGGGGACAGTGTAGACGCTAGTCCTGGAGTGAATGTCTTTAATGCCAACCTTCCCCTGGGCGTCAGTGCCGATGGGTAGTCACTCCTTCCCTAGGCCACAGGCGAGGGGCCAGTCTTTGCAGCTTTTCTGGGGAGAGTGTCAACAGAGGAGATCCGCGATGTCCCCTGAATCTCTCCATGGGCCCTTGCTCCCCTGAGTGTCCTGTTCTGTCTTATCTGCGTCAGTCAGGCGCGAGACCCTGAGGTGAGAGGGACCTATGTCATCCCGTTTTATGAGCCGCAGGAGCTCCGTTCCCCGAGAGTTAACGTCAAGGCTGAAGAGGAAGTATGTGCTCCCTCACATCTCCAGTTCTGGGCGAAAGACCTTTCTTTTGAGGGAATAGAATGCCCCTCCTTTCCTGGAGGAAATCCCACTGCTTGGCGAGGCAGATCCAGGGATGGCACGGTGATAGGCTGCTGCCACAGGCCCAAGGCAAGGCAGGAGAGAGCATGGGTCGCTGCTGTGTCTTGGGATGTGGCCGTGAAGGAGCCAGAATGCAGCTCAGCCTCTATGACCAAGTGTTGCCTCCTTCCTCCAAGGCCCCAGGCTGTCTTCCCTTGCACCTTCTAGCCCTCCCCACCCTCACTTTGCCTGACACATCTCCTCCATTGTAACTTCCTTAGGGAAGGGGCGGGGGACTGATTGAAGCCAGAAGTCCTACTGAGGCAGCTACCATCCCTGTTTGTACATTTTCAATGTGGGAGCAGAGAGCTTGGGGCCCCTGCCGTGATCACAGTGGCAAGATGAGGATGGGCACAGCTAAGCGTGACCCCACACCTATCGCCAGGGGGTTGGAGTTCTAGCACATCTGCAGCTCTGGGCTTGCTCACCTTGTGCCCACAGCTGGAGCCCTGGGGAAGCTCCAGCCTGCCCGTGGCCCCAGAGCTCCTGCCTCAGAAAGCCCACATCTTTTTGAGTAGGTGGGGACACTTTGGTTCCGGGAGCCACCGTTAGGCCATGTAAAGTCTCTGAGATGGACAACAAAAGCTGGCCATGTGTCAGTATGTGGTCTGGCTGCAGCATGCCCCCCCCCCCCCCCGGAGGCCCCTGCAAGCTGGAGGTGAGACAGAAAGGCCAGGGGAAGCAATATCGGAGGGGCCTCTCGGGCACTCGACAACCTAGCAGCAGCAGCCTGTCCGGCCACTTCCTCAGGATGAAACCATCGCCCCTCTAGCTGACGCTTCCTTGAAGAAGCTTTCCCCACCTATGGATGCGGACCGAGTGACCCGCACCTCCTCTCTGTCCTCCGGTGTTAGTGCTGACTGGGGCTGGGTGGGACTTGGTGGACAGGCCGTGACTGACAGGTAGCTGCCCTGGGGTGACCCAGATATCATAGGCCCCTGGTGTTCCTCTCTGTCCTGTGGAGGCCACTGCCCAAAGCCCCTGCACTCTCCCCCGTGTCAGAACGCAGCCCCGCAGCCCAGCGCTGAGAACTGTGACGGTTGTCTGTGAGGATGAGCTGCAGCGTTTGTTGCCATTTTAGGAAGTAGGGTAGCCAAGTCCACGCCGAGAGCCAACGTCCCTTTGAGTGGCTGAGGCTGCCACCCTTGTCCCCAGAGAGGACTCGAGCTCGAGGATATAGGTCTAGGACTCACGGCGCCCAAGGACACCTATGTTAGGAGGAGGCTGTGTGCCCGCCCGCCCAGCCAACTGCTGCCACCCCCGTTTTGTTTCCCCATCCCTCACCGCTGCTCGCGGTGTTCACGCCGTGTCCTGATGCGAACGCTGTGTGAGCCCCGTGCGGACGCTGTGTGAGCCCCCTGCGAACGCTGTGTCCTCATGGCTGTCTCCCTGTAGCCTGAGAACCTGCTCCTGGCCAGCAAATGCAAAGGGGCCGCAGTGAAACTGGCGGACTTCGGCCTGGCCATCGAGGTGCAGGGAGACCAGCAGGCATGGTTTGGTGAGTGTCAGGGGGCAGGCAGAGGGTGCTGGCAGCGCCTCACGGTCCTTCATGCTCCCTTCCCCCTTTCACAGGGTTTGCAGGGACGCCAGGCTACCTGTCCCCCGAGGTCCTTCGGAAGGAGGCATACGGCAAACCCGTTGACATCTGGGCGTGTGGTAAGACCAGTGTGGGGGAGGCGGTTGTACGGTGGGTGTGTGGCAGTGTGTTTCTGGGCTTACTCCCCCTGCCCTGGAGTGTTCAGGCTTACCCTGTCCTAGCCAAGTATGCGTGTCAGACGTGCCTTTGGGCGGCCTTAGCAGGAACCTCACGCCCTGACTAGATTACCGGTGTGCCCCAGGCCATTGCGTTTGTCTGCCTGTGCTCGTCGTAGGTCCTTGCCCAGAGCAAGTGGACACAAGGATATAGGGACCAGGGGCTATCACACCACAGGGCCAGGCGGCTCCTTAGCGGGGACCTTCTCTTTCTGGGATACAACAGAGGAGGCTGGCCAGGCTCCCTAGTGAAGTAGCGGGGAGCTGGAGCAGGGATTAGAGGCTGTTTATGCCATTCCCCCCATGGCAGGGAGGGGCAAAGGGAAACTGAGGACTGACCCTGGTGCCCTCCAGGGCTATGCTGCTCACCTCCCCATCCACAGGGGTGATCCTGTATATCCTGCTGGTGGGCTACCCACCTTTCTGGGATGAGGACCAGCACAAGCTGTACCAGCAGATCAAGGCTGGGGCCTATGATGTGAGTGGTCGACGGTGCGGAGGGTGGGGACAGCCACACCCTGGGTCTCCCCTCCTCTCCATGGCCTCTGCCTGGGGAGGTGCTTCATTTCAGCCTTGCCCTTCTGTAGTTCCCATCCCCCGAGTGGGACACCGTTACCCCTGAAGCCAAAAACCTCATCAACCAGATGTTGACCATCAACCCTGCCAAGCGCATCACGGCCCACGAGGCCCTGAAGCACCCATGGGTCTGCGTAAGTCATCCTTGGCAACCTCTAGGGGCCGCTTCCTGGTGGGTATATCCAGAGTCCCCAAGGTGGCCCTGAGGTTCTGATCCTTGTGCCTGACCACTCCTTTGTCCTGTGAAGGACAAGACTTGAACTTGGAAATAAGTGGGGTCGGCAGATGGGAACAAGTGACCTCTCATTGTGGTGGCTGGCAGCACTCAGTGTGTGGGTCCCTAGAGTGCCACTACCCTAAACCTCTCTCCTAAACCTCCTCAGTTTCCCCCCTCTGGGGACAAGGCTGATACTTCTAAAGCTCCTCACTGCCCCGTGACTTCCCTTGTCCCGACAGCAACGCTCCACAGTGGCCTCTATGATGCACAGACAGGAGACTGTGGAATGTCTGAAGAAGTTCAACGCGAGGAGGAAGCTCAAGGTAGGCAGGACTCAGTCCCTGTCCCTGCGTCCCAGCAGGGCCCATGCTGGAAGTGAGAGGGAGTGTCAGCAGGGCCTGCAGAGGAGGCAGGAGAAGCCGCCGAATCCATGCCTGTTTACAAGTCCAGATCCGAGGGTTCCAGATGCTGAGGGGGTCAGAGCTTGGCCCCAGGGGCACAGCTGGCAGCTTCAGCACCCCGAGGGCACAATGAGCACTGGTTCCGGTTTGGTAAAGGGAGAGCAGAAGAAGGTTTCTGGTGGGCCCAGCAGGTTAGGGAGTCAGGTGGACAGGGCTGATCCCGATAGTTGCTGTCCAGTCATGGCCAAAGCTAAGCCTGGGAGCCATTGCTCGAGTGAGTTTCCCTCAAGGCCCTGAGGACAGCCCTGACCGCCCTCGGCCTGTTAGGCAAGTGGTTCCCAACATGTGGAATGGTATGTCCTGCATCTCATTCCTAACAGAACAGAAGCAAAATCCCAGTTATGGAGTAGCAACGAGATAGTTTATGGTTGGGGTCACCACATGTGAGGAACTGTGTTACAGGGTCTCAGCGTTGGGGAGGTTGAGAACCACTATGCTAGAGAAAGGAGGGAGCCAAAGGACCAGAGGAGCTGGCACGGTGGCAGGCCTTCCCACCCATGCCCTCTTCTAAGGAGCTGGGCACCGCGGTTTGTGGGTAGTATGAGCTTCAGCCGTGGGCATGCAGCTTGCGTCAGCGCAGCCGCTAGGGTCTCCATGAGCTTGGAAACTGGGGTCTGAGGCCTTCTGGCTAGAAGCCAGCAGGACACAGACACTAACAGCATGGCCCTGGCTCTCTTTCTCCTCAGGGAGCCATCCTCACCACTATGCTGGCCACACGGAATTTCTCAGGTGAGACATTCTTCTCCAGGGAAGGCACGGCGTTCCAGCGCCACCCTCGTCCTACAGAAAGCCCCTTCCTTCTTCACCAGCCCTCAGCCCCTTTCCTCTAGGCTGGTGAGGGACCAGCTCCTGTCCTCACCTCTAAGATCCACTGCCCAGAAGGCCTTTTGGCTTCCCTCATTGGGTAGCTACTGAAGTCTGCTACTCCCGAGTCCCGCCTCCTCTGTGTTGTTGGGTCTGTGTCCCTCACCTGACACCCCAATGTCTGTGCTGCCAACACCTGGCCTGCCACCTGTATCCATTCAAGCATCTGTTGGGCAGCCCTGTGGCCTCCTTGTCCTCAGTACTCTAAGCATTGTGTTGTGTGTTGGGGATAGCCGAAGTGGCGGGGGGCGGGGCAGGGTGGATGAGATCGAGGTCTGTGCACGGGGTAACTTGTGAGTTCTGGACGGGCCACCTACCCTGGTTCTTCAGGGTGGGTGTGGGAAAATGAAGTCTCAGGGGTCTGTTAGAGACCCTCGGGGCCCACCTGGGGAGCCGTGTTAGCCCCGGTGCCCGGACAGCTACGTCTGTGGCTTCGTCGTCGTCTGACACCGAGTGTGCGAGCGTTCGTGGTCGTCTCTGCTTGTCCGTCTGCATCTGGCGCCCTGCCTCCTGTTACTTTGCTGTGGTGCTGTACTGCCGGGAACGGGCACACGGCCACACCAACACTAATGGGACAGTCCTGTCTGCTGTGTACCCCGCATGCCCCACAGGGCACAGGAAGCCCCACTTTGGGGCGTTCTAAGGAGAAAGGAGGCAAATGCTTTTCGGTGTCCATCGGCCCAATCTTGTTCGACTCTCCCGAGAAAGGGACTCTGGAGCCATCTCCCACCTAAACTTTAACTCTAATCTTCTTCTGCTTCCTTTGTCTCTTCTCTTTCCTCACCTCGCCCCTCCCCACGTCTGTGTCCGCCCCCTTCCTCGTCTCTAACCTGGTGCTAACAGTGGGCAGACAGACCACCGCTCCGGCCACAATGTCCACCGCGGCCTCCGGCGCCACCATGGGGCTGGTGGAACAAGGTAGATGTGTCTTGCCCAGTGTCCACCCGCTCCTGCCCATCCCTCCTGTTGGCATGCAGCCCCCCTGCTGCACGCAGCCACTGGCCAGGCCCCCCCAGCCTCCCCCAGAGGCTGCCAGCCCCCTGGGAGCTCTGCTCCTGCCACCATCACACCCCAGCAGAGGCTCCACCCTCTGGGCAATGAGGCTGCCCCTCACTCACTCTTGTATCTTCATCTGTAAGAGGAGAGGCCACATCAAACCCCAGACACATTTGCCTGAGACCCTTGGTCCTGGACTCTGGAAGTCTGGAGACCCAGTTCCCAATGATCCTGACCTCACAGGAAGCCACTGAGCCTGCTGCTGGAGGTTCTCGGTCCTGGAAGGGGAGCCCTTGGGAGGTAGGGGTATTGTCCCAAGGAGCTGTAGGGCCAAGGTCAGTTCTTCCTTTGGAACAAATTGATCTGGTGGTCTCTGCTACAGAGTTCCCCCGAGGGAAAGTGTGGGTGGTGTCAGGAGCTGAAGGGTTCGTTCTGAAGACCCTTGTTTGAAAGGTGGCCTCTCTCTGTCAGCCTGTTCCTTTGGATGGTCCTGGGACCCTCTGAGGATTAAGTAACCCAGAGCTCTCATCCTAAGCTCCATGGCCACCATTCAGACTGAGAGCTGGCTAGCACGAGGTTAAAGCAGCCACTGG
The DNA here is from genome assembly GCF_030254825.1 of Meriones unguiculatus. Classification (NCBI taxonomy): domain Eukaryota; kingdom Metazoa; phylum Chordata; class Mammalia; order Rodentia; family Muridae; genus Meriones; species Meriones unguiculatus. The sequence goes on along the minus strand of NC_083360.1, from coordinate 34,276,727 downwards.
GGACACAGGCTCAAGCCAAGCTTCAGTTTCTCCCACAGCCTTCATGTCAGCTGAGGACAGAGCACAGGGCTCACAGTCTGAGGTCCAGCCCTCTCCACATACCTCCCTGGATCCACCTCATAACACCTCCAGGGCCACAGCAATGCTTTAGCCAGCTAGAGGATCCTTCTCCTGGGGCCTGCTCATCTTAGGCAGGTCTGTTGTGCCCACAGGGGCACAGTGTAGACTGCCCCAAATCCACATTATATAGCCTTTTTGAAACCTATGAGGGGCTAGGTTTATTAAAAAAAAAAATAAGAAAAAGAAATAAAGCTAGTGGCTGCCAGGGAGGCCTTGTTGCCAGGGAAAAGCGGTATGAGACAAGTCACCTCTGAGCCATGCTCTGCCCAAGATTTCCACTGCAATGCTCGCCCGCCTGCAAGTGAGCGAGGGCAACCTTGCATGAGGCTGCCTGCATGCTGTGGCTCTGTCCCAGGTGCTAAGGGTCCCTCGATTCTGGAGGGAGGTCAGTGCATGTCATCAAAGCTCAGCATGGCTGTCCATAGTGACAAGGCAGTGGGTGAGGCAGAGCTGAGGGTCCCAGCTGCTCCATCGGGTTGGCCCAGCCCAACCACACACTAAGGCACGTGTTGGGGGGGGTCTCCCTTCTCCATGATGCTGTCAGACATTCCAGTGTGGCAGAGCACCTTGGGCGGCAGGAAGACCCTTGCTGTGGTGTGTGTCGCAGTCTGGCTTCGGTCATCCCTCCCACACTGAGCAGATATGCGCAATAAGGTGCCTTGAGACCATCAGGCTGGCTGTGGGTTGGAAGTAATTGCTTGACCTGAGGCCTGGGAATGGAAAAATGACCTCCGGAGTTGGGGCACAGGTCTGAAGAGCCCCGACTCTAGGTATCTGGAATCCCATGGTTGTTTAGTCTGCTTCTGGCTCCGCTGCATCTATTAAATCCTTTTGACTTGAGACACCGCCAGTGTGGCCCCTCTGCCTCTGGACCGTGGTGTGAGTGGAGTGTGCGGGTTCCTGGCCACAGTGAATGCTGGACAGATGTGAATGCTGGAGAAACACAGCCCCCAGAGCCCCCAGGAAGCATATGGCCAGAGCTCCTGCAATCATGGAGGCTGGCCCATGCACCCCCATGTGTCTAGTGCACCCTTGGGCTGCTGGTGAAAGGGGCAGGAAGGATGCTGAAATGACACTGATGTCTGCCTAGGTTTTCTAGGCCTGGACCATAGACATGGCTCATCCAGGTCCAAGCATGCTGTCGTAGGCCTAGAGTCGCCTATTCACATCCCTAAATATAAACCCTGTCCTCTTCCCAATAGCGCAGCTCAGAACTGTGGTTTTGATAGACTTAGGGACTTAAATGGAACCCTTTTGAGATCAAGGACAGTCCTGGGGTTTCTACGGGCCTGACCCTTCCAGGGTGTCTTTCTCCTCCAGAACCCCTCAAAGATGTCTGAGGGCGCTGCAACACCACAACTAAGTCTCAGACCAATATTGAGACCTTCGCCGGTTCCAATTCAGAATCCATCAGGGGACATGCTAGATTGGCTGAATGGTCTGCTGGGGGGTGGGCTCAAGCCCGCCTTCTGCAAGCGGCCTGTTGAAATTGCCACCTCTTAGAAATGCTTCTCTTCCTCTGCCGCCTGGAAAGCCAAAACAAGTATGGTCAAGATAGACTGTGTTACTTCCTGGGGATGGTCAAGATAGACTGTCTTACTTCCTAGGGCTCCTGGGAGGATCCCGTCTTCCAGCTGTGTCAGGCCCAAGTCTCTGGTAGAGGGCAGGTACCAGGCGGCAGCCTTAGCAGTTCCAGAGCCAGCACTCATGCCAAGGAGGCCCATGTTGCTGGTGCAGTGTCTCGAGGGGCGACCCATGGGGAAAGATGGAGGAGAGAAAGGACAGAACTCACGGACAAGGAGGAAAGCTATGCCTGGTCAACACTGGCCTGTCTCTAACTCCAGGGAGTCTAGCCTCAGTATCAGAGGTCTTTCACAGTCTGCTCTCTAGAGAAATGATAGGTCAGCACTTCTAGCCCTGAGGCTACCCTGGTCTCAAAGGTTTAGGGAGCCCAAGGCCTGAAGATGATGTGAAGGGCAGATTCACCTCACAGAGACCTGCTTGTAACAGAATTTTTGAGACAAGTACCAAAATCCTGAGTGGGGAAAGCTGTCAGAAACCAGGGCCCACCACAGCGGTGCTCCAAAAGCCCTTCAGGTTCAGATAATTTGTGGCTTCAGGGAGTCATGTCCCCATGTCCCAGCATACAGATCCTGGGAGGGCTCAGACTGCATCACCTGGCTAGGGACGGAGGTGGTCAGTAGGCAGCAGTGGGGCCCGGGTCTAGTCTCTGAAAAGAACCACCTCAGAGCTGTGGGCAGATACAGAACCCTTCAGGGTTCTTACTCAAGAAGGCTGTGGCCTATGCGTTTGCATTTCTGACCACAGCAGAGGTGTCACTGCTGTGACAGATGACCACGTTTGACTGTGGTACAGCCCCGAGGACTAAATATGCTGTCCCCAAGTCCCCATGCCTGCTGTAGGCAGCATAGGTTCTCCTCTAGTAGGCAGGACAGCCTGAGGTCAGGTATGGCCATCCAGTGTCTAGCTGTACAGGATGTGTGGGTAAGGGCCCTGGGGACAGGTGACTGCGCATCCCTCCATGCTCCTCGTGCTGTACCAGCTGTGGCTGTCTCTAACCCGCTGTGTTGGCCACGTGGCCACTTGGCTCTTCTTGGGGGAGCACTGGGCCAGGACAGGCTGGCTTTGCTGCCCTGCGTGGGGCCTTTCTAAACCAACACAAATCTTGTTTTCTCTCTCCTCCTCTCCTCCTTCCTCACTCCCTCCTCTCATCTTTCCTTTCCTATAAGGTAAGCTGACTTTCTCTCTCGCTCTCTATTTTTGTGGTTTTAATTCGGTAGTTAAAACTCTAAGCTCTGCTCCAGACGGTGCAAGTCCTGGGGGTGAAGGGTGGGGCAAAGGCAGGACCGTCCTGATCCATGAGGGGAGTGTTGGAACCAAGGGTTCCATTTGCTGGGCCCAGGTGTCTGCCAGGGCTTGTGGGCAAAGGGGCTGGTGTTGGCCCCAGTCATAGCCACCAAGAAGTGGTTCCATGCAAGGGCTGTTGGGGCATTCAAAGGGAGGACAGGGAGGCCAAGTGGTGTAGCCCTGGTACAGAAGTTTGTTGCCCATCAGAAGGTGGAGGGGCGGGGGCTGGGACGAGCCCTTTGGTGTGACAGCCGGCTTTGGCTCACCGTCCTAGGACTGCAGAGGGCAGGGCCAGGTTGAGCATGTTTTTCCCTTTGCATCCTGATGCCTACCAGTCCTGACCCGGAGCTATCCCGGGAAGTGGGGGGTCAGACCATCCTGCCTGCCTTTCGGGAGTCATAGACACAGGACAAGGAGGCTCCTGAGAACCTTGCAAAGAGCTCCAGAATCAGTGGAGATGCTTCAGGAGGGTGGTTCTGGATGAGGCTCCTCAGGCAGCTTGGCTCAGCAACCCTAGAGGTTCAGCTGCTGCTAGGGCCAGACGCCTAGGCCACATCTGCCTCTGGCCTCAGGCTATCGGACCTCAGGTCCTGGGCTCTACTCCTGGAGCAAGGGAAGGGTGGGGGAGGGAAAGGGAGGGGATTACAGTGACCCTAGGCCCTAAGAACTCACTATCCCTCCTTCCTTCCCAATGCAGCAGCCAAGAGTTTACTCAACAAGAAAGCAGATGGAGTCAAGGTGAGGCACCAGCTGAGCCCTTTGTGGGGTACAGGATACCAGAACCTGCAGCTCTGCTGCTGACCCCAAGGTTCTAGCTTGAGAGATCTGGCCATGGCCCAACAGATACTGAAGCGGGGAGGGTACCCTTTCTTCCCTAACAACTCTTTATCCTTCTCTCCACAGCCCCAGACAAACAGCACCAAAAACAGCTCGGCCATCACCAGCCCCAAAGGATCCCTCCCTCCTGCCGCCCTGGTACTGAGCCCCCGCCCCTGCCTCATCTCTCTGTCAGAGAGACCCTGCAAGGCAGGGTCTGGTGAGACTCTGCCCGTCTCTGACCAAACCAGTCCCAGGTGGAGACAGAGTGGATTGGCATGGCACCGGGGGAGGGGGTGAACCTTAAGAGGAAAGGCCACTGTCAGGAGCCCCAGACCAGGCAGGTGCAAGATTGCTTGGTGAGCCCTTCCTTGGGACCCTTGAGGTGCCCAGGTGCTGGAGAGGGACACGGCTTTCCAACTGTGGTGACCTCTGGACCACCTTGCCTCAAGAAGCTCTAGCGAGAGGCAGTCAGGGTGCCAGTGAGGGAGGCCAGCGGCTTGCTGTGGAGCTCTGTCCCCTTCAAGGACCTCACCTCGTACACCAACCCAGCTAGGGGTGCCCAGGCTGGGCTCCTCGGGGATGGTACTCTGGAGTGATACATCCCGAGTCTAATGGGGACCATGGCAACGTTTTGGGGGAGGTGCATGGTAGAAGGAGCGGTAGGCTTACCCATCTGTGACTTCTCACCGAAGCCATGTACCATGATGGTCTGTGGGTCACAGAAAGGGAAGCTTGGGGCACCCCCTGCTGAGGAGGGCTACGGGTACCCGTGATACCCCTATCATATCTTCTTGTTCCTTGGGAAGGTCCTGGGTCCCCTGCCCTGGGTGACTCTTGTTCAGGTGGCCTCACAGCTGGGCGTCACAGGCACGTGGAGTTGTGTTCTCAGGCACCAGCCTTCTGCACTGTGGGTCTCAGGAGTTTGCTCTCCCGCACAGTCTGGAGTTTGCTGGTAGTTTGCTGGGCATCCCCCACGGGCCCTAGGGAGGTGTCCCCCACAGGAAATCTGGCTTTGTCAAGTCAGGGAGCACAGAAGAAATCTGTCCTGGCTAGAGTCGGAGAGTTTCTCAGGGCAGTGGGGCTATGGCAGGAGGGTGCCAGGCGTCAGCTCACCCCGGCCTCACAGCCAGCCCCACCTTGGACCCCGCCCATCCCATATGCCACCCCAAACCCCACAACATCTCCAGTCCTGTGCCTACCCCCATGCTGGGGCAGGAGGTGGGAAGAACTCCCAGAAGCAGAGCCCACACACACCTACAGTTTTTATGCAGCCCATGGACTCCATCTTTCCTGGCCTCTGGCCTGGGCAGATCTGCTGGTTCCATCACGTTGGGCCTACTCTACACCCACCCAGGGCCATTGCTGACCACCTGCCGCCTCCATCCCTACTGGGCCATCTTGCTGACCGCCTGCCGCCTCCATCCCTGTCCCTCTGCTGTACACTCTCTCTGGGCAGGCCCTGGTGGCTGCCCACTCACTCCTCTGGCTCCCTAGCTCCCTATCCTCTGCTTCCTTCTTTCTCACTCTCCCTCTCTTTCTCTCCTTCCTCTGTCTGCCGCCCTCTATAGGAGCCTCAAACCACCGTTATCCATAACCCAGTGGACGGGATTAAGGTACTATCACCACCTCACTCCTCACCCTTTCCTTGGGCAGGAGGTATGGGCCCAGGAGGAGGGTGTGGACGGTGACCTGGGAGAAGCATTTGTGCCCATGATAGAGAGCAGATGTGTAGTGACCTGACCCCAAAGGTAGGGCAGAGCCCACAAGCCTACCCGCCTAGGGCCATGGCAGACACAATGACTCCGCTGAAGAGAGCTCACGCCGCTGTCTGTGTTGCCCCTCCCCTCGGCTGGCTCTCAGCAGGCTTCAAGAGTGCTACCTGCTGCAGGCCTTGGGGCCAGTCTGCCTCCCAGGAGCCTCGTCCCTGCTCCGTGACCATTCTCCACCTCCACCCCCCTGGTGTGGCCCCAGTGCTTCCTGCTCCTCTCTGCTCTGCCATCTGCTCCCATCACATCGGCATCATCACCTGGGGCCGGGAGGGGCTGGCTTTCTGTGAGGTGGGAGAGATGGGCAGGTGTTGGAACCGTTTACAATACAGCAACTGTGCCGGGCTGGCAGGTCAGACTTATACCCAGGCCTGGGCTCCCTAGTGATCTGACAAATTGACACAGTGGGTACTCAACTTCCTTTGGCTAGAACCTGCACCTGGCCCTTCTCCATGCCAGGGACCAAGGGCAGCTCTAAGCACCTAATATGTGGTTTCCTCCCACCTGAGTGACTGGTACCCTTTGGGTCCTCTTGTCAAGTGAGGTCATACTCCCCTCTGAGGGACTACTAGCCAACCTTCTGAACCAGGGTAAGGCCTGGCCTTATATCTGGAGGGCCCCAGTTTTGGCCCAGATCCAAGTTCAGTCAGCATCCTTCCCAAAGACCTGTGAGAGGTTTCTTTGGCTTTCTGGGAACATGTTGCCACAGGACTCCTCAGCAGTCAGCCGCCAGCTTGGAGGTGGTAGAAGCTGGGTCTTGCTGAAGTTGCAGGCTCAGGAGGCAGTGGCATCAGGGGTCTCCTCTCTTCTGGGGGAAGGGGTCCCTCGCCTAAGAGCTGCTAACCAAGTCTGCCCACCGCCCAGGTTTCCAGACCTTCCCTCACTAAAAGTCAGTCAAGTCTCTTGTTCTCCCATCTTGGGATTTCACATGGCCTTTTCTCTCAGAGTCTCTGAGGGAAGGCGAAGTCGAGGTCCTGGCTGTTGGAGATGTGGTAGCCTGCAGGGGTGCAGGGGACAGAATGAGCCCTGGGGTTGGAGCCCTCTTAAGGACATACAGAGCTAGAGCTTTCTCCCCAGCCACTGCCCCCTGAGGATTTCCTTCAGGGTGGGGCTGTCTCCTGACCCAGGTCTTTGACCACATCCTGACCCCTGTCTCCTCTGTTTCCTCAGGAGTCCTCCGACAGCACCAACACAACCATAGAGGATGAAGATGCCAAAGGTACCTTCACAGAGGCCTTGCCTGGCCATGTTGGGCTGGCGTTGGCAGTGGGTGGGCCTTCTGTGGCATCTCCGGCCCTGCTGTGCAGGTGATGCTACAAAGATTCAGGGCCCTGGTGTCGGGGCCTGACTGGTGTGAGTCAAAGCATGTTTGGGATGCCATGGCTGGGGTATCTCAGGACTAGTGAGCATGTGAGGAGGCCACAGTTCTCCATTCTTAGAGCCAGGGATTCGGTTTTTCTGGGGTGTGAAGTACATGGGTGAAACCAGATCAGGATACTGTTCCTCTCTTAAAGTTCCTAAGCTCTGATTCTGTCCAGCTTGCTCGTGATGAGTGGCCGGGTGGCTGAACAATTTTGTTTCCTTTGATGACTCAGGAGCTCCCTCCTGAGGTGGGCTTCGGTACCACACCCTGAGCCCTGTCCGTGATGTGTGTTCTCACAGATGACCCTAGGACACCTGCCATCAGTGAGTGGGCCTTCCAGCCTCTCCCACTTTCTCTGCCTCCCTGGGATGAGGTCTGACCACTTCAAGCTGCCTTTAGGATGGCCCTGGGAATCAGACAGCTTACCAGTTAGTTGCCTTGCTGTCCCCAAGAGGCCTCCACACTCCAGAGTGGAAATAAGCACAGGACACTGGTCCTTGCACTTAGGAGAGTACGCTTCCCTATAAGCTGAAGCAGACCCCAGAGTGAGCAGCATGGGTGGTACCCATACCTCACTGTCAAAGGTTCTAGCCTTGAGCTGGCCAGCGGGACACTGAGCTGTAAAGGAGATGGCTAGGCCTCAGGTTGGCAAGGGGACAGGAACAGCAGGCCAGCAGCAGATGAAGCTAAGAGTCAAGGCAGGACACGAGGTAGGGGAAACCTTGGGAATGAAGAGCAGGGGCACTCTTACCTCAGCCATATACTGGAGCTTGGGCAGGGCAGTTCTCAAGCCATCATGCTCAGTGAGGACCACTCTAAAACCCTAGCCTAGTCTTTGCAGAGCCTGGCACGGGCCCACAAAAATGAGCCCTCCCTCCTAACGCCTATGGGTGCTCCTGAGAGTGACCGTTTCACCTCTGTCCTCTAGGTCCCCAGCAATGACCTGGGATTCTATACCTGGAACCTTTCCCACTGTCCTGTGCCTATTGGCTCTTTCTGCCACTTTCTGTCTCGAGTGTCTACCATGTACTGCTTGCTTCTGTTCTGCCTCAGCCCCCAGGGTCCCTGATGTCCTGAGCTTGGTGAGGAGGGGCTCAGGAGCCCCAGAAGCCGAGGGCCCCCTGTCCTGCCCATCTCCAGTTCCCATTAGTCCCCTTCCGGCCCCGTGTAAGTAGCCTGGGCCCCGCTGCTGTGGGGATGACTTTGAAGGGCCTGGCAACTCCCTGATGGGACATTCAAGAGCCAAGGACTGGCCAGGCCTGGATTCCTGGCCCTGGCTCTATCCTCACACAACCCTCAGACTGGGACTCCCCTCTGCCCAGTCTCAGGCTGCTATTGGTCTGTGAGAATGCTGTCCTGGCCTATTTTCCTGTTCATTAGACAGTCTCTGAAGGATTTGGCCTTGACCTCTAGGGCCTCCACGGCCCACCCAAACCTCCCTCTACCCTACCTCTAGAGGCGTCTTGCTTCTGAGCCTGGCACCAAATAGGAAGCCAGGTCCCAGATTCCCTTGTGGTAAGAACAGGGACCCTCCTTCCGCCTGTCCTGTCAATTCTGTCGTCTCTTCATATGTCTGTCTGCCTTGTGTTCATGTGTGTCTGTTCCGCCCCAGCCCCCAGGATCTCTGACATCCTGAACTCAGTGAGAAGGGGCTGTGGAACCCCAGAAGCCGAGGGACCCCTCTCAGTGGGGCCCCCACCCTGCTTGTCTCCGGGTCTCCTAGGCCCCCTGCCCACCCCATGTAAGTAGTAGCCCCCAGGCTTGCTGCCTCTGCTACCGAGGGCTCGCTGAGAATGGCCAGCACCAGCTTCCTGCACCTGCCATGCACGGCCAAGCTCCCCCGGACCAGGATGCCTGACAGGTGTCTGGTCCGGCTGGCCTTGTTCAAGGCACATTCGCTAACACAGCTGGGCAGCTAACTGGCTTCTCCTTCTGGGCCCAGTGCCTCTGACTCATCTCCTACCCCTACTTTTTCCCTGCACGCCACTCACCTCACTTCATCTCAGGCCGGCCCCTGGGTAAGAATTAGCTGGTGCCCCTCAGCCCATCTCTGCCAAGAATTTTCTAGCCTCACCAGCATCACCCAAACCCTACCCTGCCCTGGTCACAGTGCCCCAGAGCCTGTCTCCAGAGCAGCCCTTGGTTCTTCATATGCCCTATCCCTGAACACCATTCACCTCACCAAGGCAGGGGAGGTCAAAGAAGGTGCCAGAGTGGGAACCCCAGGCAGGGCCAAGTAGATAGGAGACCTTCGGGAGGAAAGAAGCCTGGTCTTCCACTGGCCTGGGCTACCCAAATGAGCCAAGACAGTGCTTCCTTCCGAACATCCCTCCTCCCCTCTGTCCACCCCTCTACCCACCTGTCAGTCATTTGTAGTGATAGCCTCTGGCTTCTTTGGGGCCAGGTCGTCTCTCCTCGGAGGGCGTCCTCTGCCCTCGGTGGCTTCCGTCTCAGCACACTAGAGCAGACAAAAGCCCCTGCGGTCCGGCTGCCTCCTTCTACAGCGTTTACGTCCCCACATCCCACTCTGACCTCCCCCATTTCCTGTGTCCCTGTGACTCCTGGTGCCCTCGCATCTCCCCACTATGTGGCTTGGCTCTCTCGGTCTGTAGGCTCCCTTCCCGCATGTTCTGCCCACCTGTATTCATGTGTGTCTGTTCTGCCCCAGCCCCCAGGATTTCTGACATCCTCAACTCAGTGAGGCGGGGCTCAGGGACCCCAGAAGCTGAGGGCCTCCCACCAGTGGGCCCCCCACCCTGCCCATCTCCGACTCTCCCTGGCCCCTTGCCCGCCCCATGTAAGTAGCCTTTTAAGCGGCCCCTGACGGCTCTGTGGAGGGGCAGACCCCCATCATGGTGCATGGCCAGCCTGACTCTGGGAATAAGCAGCTTGTGGAGTTGTAGTGGGTCCCGGAATCTGTTAGGTCACGGGAAAATAGCCAAACGGGTGAAGAAGCGGGCTTCCGTAAATGCAGATTTCGGTCTTGCCGCGTGTGAGTTTGTGTGCGAGCTCATGCATGTGGGAAGGCTCTCCAAAAACTTCACTGACCTGGAGTCCTTGCTACCATGCGGCGAGCCACCAGATTCTGACAGGAGGAGGTGGCGAGCAAGGTGCCCACCAGTGCACGAGGAACCCCTGAGAAAGGGCTGCCTTCCTGGATAACATGACAGGAGAAGAAACGCCTGGGAATTCTGTGGTGCTGGCGGCCAGGCTGGCCGGTGGGGGCGGGGCAGCCAGGGCTAAGGACGAGTTAGGGAGAGAAGCACAGGCAGGTGGCTCTTCAGCCTGCCTGCCGACTGTCCGCCAGTATCACTTACAGGGATGGATGACATCCAGGGCTGCAGCCACCGCTGCCCCCGCCTCCAGGGAGATACAGGGCTGGGGGTGGCGCTGACATGCCTTCAGAGAAGAGGGTGCCGGGCCAGGGCCTTGGCATGGCGGGGCAGTGGCTGGGTGAGTAGCTGGAAGAGGTGGGCTTGGGGTGTCCTATCCCTATCACCTCCACCTGTTAGGTCAGGGTGGGAAAGAGTGGCAGGAAGCCAGAACAGAGACAAGGTCATAGTGGCCTACAAGGGTGGGCATCCACAGTTTGCAGGGTTGTTTTTTTTTGGGGGGGTGTAACAGATCCATGCTGCCTAAGGGGGCAGAGGGGGGATCAGAAGTGAGGTTATTTCTGGTGACGGGTTAAGGGGACAGGGTCGTGGCATATGGCAGTCGGTACTCACAAAGCATGGACGAGGTGCTCACTGCTGGTGGGTGCAAGACAGCTTCTGCCCTGTCTGGGGGCTCTCTCATCTGACCTCAAGGGGGGTCAGTCTGGGACGCGATCAGTCCTAGGGGTCCGTGCAATGGCCAGGTGGTTGCTCCCGTCTGTGGGCCAGGTCTGCGGGGAGCACTCAGCAATCACTTTAGAGGCTAAGATGCTGATCTGCCCTTGTAGGGTCTGTGCTGAGTCCTTTGTAGGTAGCGCTGGGGAAGTGGGTCCTTTGTGAGGGGGTGGTGAAGGGTTGGATGGTGGCATCTGGCCATCCTGTCAGGGGCTGGGCAGAGGGGGAAATAAAGGCATTCAGTAAAATGGAGGGAAATGTGGATGATAGTCAGATGGTTTTGGGTCCCTCTTTCTTGGGAAGGCGACAGCCCATCAACTAGGTTATATGTTTCTTCAGGCTCCAGCCCCTCCCCACCCAGTGCTCTCTGTTCCCCAGGCCTCACTTCCTAATCAGGGATTACACAGGATTCAGGCTGATCCTGGCTGATCCCTTAGTCAGCTGCCCTGCCTGACAGCTGTGAGGGTGGGGGCTTTGGGCTGGTGGGAGGGACACAAACCTTCCCTGGTCCCATCCAGAAACTGCCAGCCTCCTTAGGCTCCTTGGTTTCCCAAGCCAGAAGGAGCTGTGGATGGAGTGATTCTCCCATGCTGGGCCCCAGCCAGACCCTGCCCACCTCTCTGGCTTCTTCCTTGGACTTGCAGGGTATGGAGCAGCTTGTCCTTGGTCTCAGGCTTCTCCACCTCAGTTGTCCATGAGTGCAGGGATTCTTCATCCCTCCCTCACGTTTGATTCCCACTGGTGTCTGGGCAACAGCCATTCTGCAGGTCAGGAGGGGTCCAGGTCCCATTCATAGGAAGCCTCAGCTCCCCTAGCTGACAAATGGGCCAGTGGCTCTCACAAGAACACTGTTCCCAAACTCTAGCACAGTGTGTACCTCTGACTGGTGCTCTGGGCATGGATAGTCTTAGTTGTTTTTTTTTTTTTGTTGTTGTTGTTGTTGTTTTTTGTTTTTTTTTTTTTTAACATTGACTCCCACTTTTAATTACTGTTTGTTTGAAAACAACCTAACTTCTTTAAACAGACAATCTGTCCACTGTGGTAGCATCACAGCATTCTTGAAACCAAACGGTGCTGTTGCTTACTTCCATCCACTTTAACTGTGCACTTGAGGGACTCCTGTGGAGGAATGGGGTAGCTCAGTCTGTTAAAAAGCCCCAGAGGTTCTTGGGAAGTGTGGGGTGCAGAGAGGACTTGCCCTGGTTCTGGGGAAGGAGCTGCCTACAAGTGCAGAAACCAAGCCAGAAGCCCGAGAGACATCTCCAGAAAGAACAAACATGAGGGGCTGGAGGTACCAGGAATGATGGACACCGGGAAGAGTAGGTACCACTTGGGGACTGGAGTGTCAGGGGCTGCCCTGGGGTCCAGAAATTAAAGACAGGAAGAGCTGTTGTGTGTTTGGGGCAGAGCCCTGGTACTCTGGCAGAGTGGGTTACATGTTTGTATGGCTAGGAACACGGGCAGGAAACACAGGGGCTCCTGGAGCTCATAGCCCACCACCACCTAGAGGAAGCGTCCCAGGGAAGGCAGCGGTGGTGCCCTCGGCCTCAGTTCAAACGGTGATTTGAGTTAGACTCAAGAGTAGGGAAGAAACCAAAACAGGATAGCAGAAGGGGAACGGGGTTAGGAGAGGGGACTTTTCCAAGACGTCGGAATTCCACAGGCACACGCGCACACACACCTGCCTACACATGCTCACACGGCATGCACATAACAACACAAGGAATACATGCACACAGCTTCCCGGTACTTACATTAACACTCACGTGTGCCTTCCCATGTGCACACACATAATCACGCTCATGAGCTGTATGCATACGAACACATTGTGCTGTGGATTCCGTAAACACGGGCTCTTACATAAGTGCACCCAAGTCCCAGCAACTTCCGGGTGTCTAGACCGTCAGACTAATCACAGCCTCTGCATTCACAAGGGGTTGAAGAGTCCCTGTGCTGGCACACGTATAGTGTACATGCGCTCCCCATGAAGCGGGCGAAATCTCTGTGGTGGAGTCAGTCCTCCTTCGGGGCACCTGACGGGGTGCTGGCACCGAAAGCCCCGCCACGGGGTCGTTCTCTGTGCTTTCCTGGTTTAAATTCTTCACAGCTAAAACAAAAAGTTCATCTCGAATCCCAGAGCTAGTGCTCCAGGGAGGCAGTGGACCCGAGGGGCTCAGGATGCTCAGGGTGGGTTTTTCCTAGGGCAGCACATGGCCCAGGGCTACCAGCAGGTGGAGGCCAGGATACCGAAGGGAGCAGAGAGACAGCCCGAGCTTGCTAAAGATTCCCCAGGCCATCCTGACCTTTGGCCTTTATTCAAAAGCTTCCCCCCCCAACCCCTACTCATAGCCAAGGAACCCTGAAACCTCTGACCAAGTCTGCTGCTGATGGCTCTTCTCCCACTAAGTGCTGGTCAGAGGAAAGAGTCCTTAAGTGATGAAGGCGCTGTCAGAAGATGAAGCAGAAGTCCAGGGCAGGGAGAGGCTAGACGGGAGTCCAGCAGTTAGGGCTAGCAGAGGCTGGGCGGTGACTGTGGGGCGGTTACGGGCAGGTTCTTTTCTTTCCCCTTGCTGCAGTTTTTAGACATTTTTCTCATCGAAATAGGGTATTTACTTTTGGAGAATATTTTATTTGCCAAATCGCTATTGCATGTGGAAAAGAGAAAGCCATTAGTGACACAGCAGGGTCCAGGATGATTCAGACAGTTTGGGTACAGGTGCCAGAGCCTGGAAGTCCTTTCCGGAGAGGACAGACCCTGAGCCAGGGTGAGAGCAACTATGTGGCTGCTATCTGCAGCTCCCGGTCTTCCAAGGCCCCTTGCCTGGGCTCTGCCAGAAGTGGGGGTGTCCAAGGGTGTGACAGGCTAGCCTAGTGGTCATCCCTGTTTTCTTCCTGCAGCCCGGAAGCAGGAAATTATCAAGACCACAGAGCAGCTCATTGAGGCCGTCAACAATGGCGACTTTGAGGCCTATGCGTGAGTCTCCGGGGGGGTTGGGGTGGGGGGTTGTGGAGGTCGAGGATGGAGGATGGGGCCCCTCCTCACTTGGGTTTGCCCCCCAGGAAAATCTGTGACCCAGGCCTGACCTCATTTGAGCCTGAAGCTCTGGGCAACCTGGTCGAAGGGATGGATTTCCACAGATTCTACTTCGAGAACCGTGAGTGAAGAAGTTGGGATGGGCATGGGTGGGGGATGTGGAGGGACACCATCAGGAGGGTCCCTTAACCCCTTCACCCTCCCTTCAGTCAGGGGAAGGGCTGTGGCAGCCCCGTGAAGGGGATTCAAGGTGGGAGGGGTGGGTGATGTCCGTGCCCGGAGCTGCCATTTCAGAATACCCGCGTGCCCACAGTGCTGGCCAAGAACAGCAAGCCGATCCACACCACCATCCTGAACCCACACGTGCACGTCATCGGCGAGGACGCAGCATGCATCGCCTACATCCGCCTCACACAGTACATCGACGGCCAGGGCAGACCCCGCACCAGCCAGTCTGAAGAGACCCGCGTGTGGCACCGTCGCGATGGCAAATGGCAGAATGTACATTTCCACTGCTCGGGCGCTCCAGTGGCCCCACTGCAGTGAGGTGAGTACCTGGGGATACCCCGAGGGTGAGCCGATGAGGCCGGAACTGCTGCAACAAGCCAGAGCTTGGTGGGTCAGAGATGGGGTCAGGGACCAGGGTGGGTCCTGAACTCTGCTCATAACTATTAGCGCCCATGGTGGGCGGGGGGAGGGGCTGCTTAGGTAACGGGTGGGGGCACAGATACCTCCCCTGGCAGGCGTTCTCCTGAAATGACATAAACTTGCTGGCTTCCTGCCAGGACCCTTCCCAGATAGCAAAGGCGGGGGTCCCTAGGCCGGGTACGGTTTGCTGAGGAAGGTGACCTGCCCCTGTTTCAGAGCTGCGCCTGGTTTCACCGGACAGAGTTGGTGTTTGGAGCCCAGCCGCCCTCGGGCGCACGGCCTGCCTGTCGCATGTTTGTGTCTGCCTCGTCCCCTCCCCTGGTGCCTGTGTCTGCAGAAAAAAAAAACAAAAAAACAAAAAAAACAAGACCAGATGAGATTTGTTTTTAAAAAATAAGATGAGGACAACGACAACCACATGCAAAAAAAAAAAAAAAAAAAAAAAATTGGCATCGGATGAAATGGGAAAAAAAACCAAACCAACCTAAAGAAAGGAAAAAAGCTGTAAAAATCTGGCGTTCGTGGGGCCACGCCCCCACCCAAGCTCCACGTGTATCTGTTGCGCTCCTGGCTTTGGGGATCCTCAGGGCGTGAATGTGCCCGTGCTGACCGTGTTAGTCTCTAGGTACCGCACTCACCCGCACGTCGGGCGTCCGCACCCTCCCTCCCATGCATGGGCCCCACGTGTGCTAACCTGGCTGTTGTGGCGTCAGGTGTCTTGGGAAGGGCTGGGGGCTGCCTCCTTTCCTGCTAGTTGTGCCTGAGAGTTGCTGCTGTTCCTGCTTCCCCCTACCGTCCCTCATCCTGTGAAGGGCTGGGTGGGTGCTCCTCTAGCCAAGGACCTACCTTTGCCCCAAGGAGTGTGTGGGAGAAGCTTCTCCTCAAGGTTGTCGGAGAAGGACCTGGGCTCCCTGCTCGGGTTTCTTTGGGGAGTGAGGTATGGAGGTACATAGCTTGCCTCCGGGCCTCTTGCCTGTCAAGGGCTGGTTAAGAAGGCATGCTGGCCTGGCCGCAGTGCCTACCCATCTAGCTGTGAAGAGAGGACTGGGCTGGAGGATTGGCCTCCTTCCTGTTTGGGGCACTTGTCCCTTCCCCTGCCACCAGCAGCTGAGCAGCAGAGGCCCACCCCTGGCCCGGGCAGTTCCTCTCTTCGAAGTTGGCAGTAGACCCTACGGAGGACTGAGGACGTGAAATGCTGGACGGATGCTGGGAACGGGCCAGGCTGCGTCTAGGGTGTTTGCCCACTGAGCTTGGAGTCTGGGTGCTTAAGACTTGGTTGAATGTTGCAGAAAGTGGTAAAGAGGGGCCAGAAGATGTGTTTTAGGCTCCTGGGCAGTGCAGGTCCATACAGGTGTTTGATGAAGTAGAAGCGCTTTCCTAACCTGGGCCTAGAGCATGAGCCAGCTAGGGGCCCATGGAAGGCCAAAATTGGTTAGGGCTGTGTTATGCGGAGGCCCTCGCAGGTAGGCCAGAGACACAGCCTAGAGAGAAGGCAGGCTGGGGGCAGAGCTATATAGGTGTGGGGCCTGGATACCAGTGGGTGGAGGGAGGGTCCATTAGGATAGCGTGCCACCTCCAGGGCCCAGTGGAGCTGCTAGGTGCCGGCTGCCAGAGCTCGCTGTGGGTGGCCCTGGCCCTTGGTGATGGAGGGAATCAGCGAGGCTGGAAATGTTGCAGCATTGGGCTAGGGAGACAGGTATGAAGCTGGGTTGGGTGGGGGTGGTCAGGAGCTTTGATTGCAGAGGTCCGTGGCTGCCCACTTTAAATTCACATCACTTTCAACCAGGATTTTCTTTTATCTTCTACTACAAATCAAGCCAAGGGAGGGGCACGAAGTGGGGAACGGGACACAGGATCCTAAACTCAAAGGGGACTGTCTACTTACAGACACTCAGTGGATACCACCTTTCATCCACACTGCCCAGGACAGCTGTCCCCTACCCATGGACACAGGGTAAACATCTGCCAGGCTCCACTTGAGTGGCCCAAGGCCACAGAACAGTGGCAGGGCTTGCCATGGACAGCGTGAGGCCCTGTGGCCAGCCACCCTGGCATCCTGGGGTCTCCTTTCCTCTCCCACCCACCTTGTTATTTCCACAAAGCTGCCTGTCTGGGATAATTTGGGGTTTTTTTTCTGGGGGACAGTTCTTTTGCATGACCCTCTAAAGAGCAGGTCACCCCTGCTCTGCTGGCTAGGTGTTCGCAGGCGGTGGCGCCGACCGCTGGCCAGGGCTGCCGCATGGCTGCCCGCAGTGCTGGTGGCCCTCCCTCTTCTCTTTTTGCTGAGTTCCATTGTCTTTTCTTTCTGAGCCTTGTAGGTGTACAAAAATTATTCTTATTTTGTTCTGTCTCGGGAAACTGCAAATAAAAAAAAAAAAAAAAGGACAAACTGCTTCCAGTACAGCTGAGTGCTTTATGCCGGGACCCTGCCAATGTCCTGCCGCGCAGTACAGACCTATCCGCTCCCTAGCCCAGGCGTGGCTTAGGACCCTCCCCTGCTGGTGAGAGTAGAAGGATATGGGGACCTAAGTGCCTTTGGGGTGATCAGTGGGGCCTTCTCTTCATCCCTCAGTGCCTCTAGCCCCACAGCTCCGGCCTTGCCTGTCATTCCAGTAGCCAGAAGGGTGGTGTCCAGAAAGGGTGGCCACTGCACCAGGAAGAGCCCAGGTCCAAAATCTAAGCATCCTTGAGCCCCTTTTCCGGCTGCCTATTTGATGTATTGACTGTTTTAGACATGGTCATGTATTAAGCACCCCCCAAGTCTGCTCTCATGGGTTATACAGGAATATAGCACAGGACAGCATTTATATTAGGTCGCCACCACGGGTGGGATCAGAAGGCTTCACAGAGAGGCCAACCTGGAGCTCAAGCCCAAGATCGTAACCAAGACCGACGAGACTCCAAGAGCCAGGACCCAAGACAGCCAAGGCCACAGGCATGTGCTGGGGCCCGTGGGCAATCTTGTCCTGGCTGCAAAGCAGAGAGGCGCCTTCCTAGGCATTCCTCTGCATCTCCAGCCGAGCGTACAGCAAATCTTTCCCAGTAATCTGTGCTAGGCCTGTCCTGCCTTCAAGCTTTGCACAAGTCTCCAAGTGTGAGCCCCTGTATCCTCAGTCCTGTCTACTAGGAGTAGAGAGGCCCAAAGAGTCCAGAACTGGCCGGCAGTCCCAACTGCCTGTTCCATCTTAAGCCTCTGTTTCTAAACCCCTTCACTTTGCAAAGCCTCCATTGATGTCTACCTCACGGTTTCTGTGTGCTACTCATAAGGAGTTGCTCTCAGGTACACGGGCAAGCAGGCAGTAGGTAAGTCTGAGAGCGAATACAAGAATCTAGGCCAGCCCCCCAGCAGCGATGGGCCGTCTATCTAGGGTTCCAGTCACCTATCAGCTGTAATCGGAGGAGCGTTTCCAGGCCAGGCCTCCCCGAGGAAGGCAACATGCTGCAGAGCCTGAGCCTCCACCATGCATTATTCCTGAAGCCTTTCTGTGGGTGTCAGACAGCAGGGCAACACTGCCAGGGGTCTCAGGGTGCAGTACCCAGGGTTAACCATCTGGTATGGAGCCGAGAACAAGCAAGAGGAGCACTCTTGCTGAACGCTTCATCCGTTTTTAAACAGTGCTGACTTCCAACAGAGCTCCTTAGGCACGTCACCCCATCGTGGGTCAGTTACGATAAACACGACCAGGTCCACAGATCAGGAAAAGGCGGCCCACTGAAGCCGGGGCTGCTAGCCCAGGCCAGGCAGAGGGGTCTTGGCCACCAAGGACAGGCTGCGAGGCCTAGCTGACCTGAGGCAGAGGCTGCTGAGGTCTCAGACCATAAACTGTTAGTTACTGAGGCTCCTTCAAACTCAAAACCATACTCCAGATTTGACTATTCCCATGCCAACCCTCACGAGTTAGCTGTGCTCCTCAGGAGTAAGCAGTCCCCACAAGCCCTCGGAAGCTTCCTGAGCATGGTGGGAGGCTAGGTGGTTTGGCCTCCTCCCCGGGCTCTATTGCTAAGAGGCAGCTCACCCAGGCAAGTTGTCGGGTATATAGAGAACTGGGTTCTAAGATGGCAAGGCTCCCTCACCTGCTAAACAGCAAAAAAAAGAAATACCATTCCTACCAGAAAGGTCCAGAGGGTTATCCAGGACAGGACCAGAGTACCTGCAGGAACAAAGAATCCGGTCTCTCCCACCCCTCAGTGGCTGGGTTTGAGGGACAGAGGTTTCCCTGAAGCTAAAAGTAAACACAGGACAATACTAGAATTTCAAAAGACAATTTTATTTAGACAGAAACCTTCAAACAGAACATAGAGAAATTAGGTATTATTAAAATACACTCTCAACAAGTGATTTAACATTAGAATATAATGGGGGAACAGGAAACAGCAACTATCCATCGCAGGGCAAGTGAACTGTATAGACAGCCATATGTGGGTGAAGGTATCTTTTCCCCATGAACTTCTACCTCCACCCATCTCTACTCTTCCCCAGCACCCTCCAGAGCAACAAGAAAAGCAGGCAGCACCCAGGCCATTATTCCACCTCAAGTGCAACAGAATGCATCTGTGCTATCCAGGGGCCCTGGGCTGGAGAAGTCTGTAGCAGGAGGAACGTTACATGGGCAGGCCACTCCAGAGGGCAGCCTGAGCCCTTTGGCTAGCACTATCCAGTGAAATAGGCAGGTATACCAACCAATGGGGACGTTGGAAGCCACAGTAGACATCCTCCCTATATGGGCACTCTGAGGGCAGCTCAGCAAGCTCAGGGCAGGGATCATCAGAGTAAGACAGCTCTGGCTTAAAACTCAGAGGCCAGCAGCCCAGCAGTGGGTTTGGGGACAGGACCTCTCGGATATACTTGGTGCACAGCAGAACATGAAGAGGCAATGTGGGATCTAGCACATCCTGGGCTGTGCTGGCAGTGGGCACCAGCTCAGACCAGGCCCTCAACATCCTCTCCCCTGCAGCTGTCTCTAAGAAGAGGCTTGTAGGCCATAACTGGACAGACCACAGGTGGGTGCTGGAAATCTTTGGGCTGCTGGCACCTGTCTTGGTACCCACAGGAATAACTTGTTCCAACATTCAGGCCCCAAGCAGTTGCCAAAACAGTCTTGTAGACACAGAGACAAATTAGCTTCGAGAGATGATGGCACACACTACTTTGATCTTGATGTTCAAAATCTAACTGCAAGTCAGGTGAGTGTGCTGAAGGCACCTATGTCTGCTGCTTCGCCTGAAGACGGGACCCTCCCAGCTGACCACCCAACAGCAGAACAGCCCCAGGCCGAATGCAGTTTGCTGTCTGATGAAAACCACAACTTACACACCTTGCCCATCTCGGCCTATTCTCAGGACCTCCCACAAGGGGTCTTGCAGTACTGGATGAAGGTCCTTAGGATGGGCCCTGTCCCTGGCAGATGCCAACCCTAGCACACAGGCAAGTTAAACAGGTGAGACCACAGCCTTTTACTGGCCACAGTGACCTTCTCCCAACCCCTATGGTGCAAAAGGCAGTAGAATTCTGGAGTGTTCAAACTCTGCCTACCTTAGCCCCATCACCCTAAACCCACCCCCACCCCATTCACTGGAGAGTTAATATTGTTAATGCACAAATGAAATTTTAAGTCATACCAACGATCAGGAAAAAGATTCCCTCCCACAGAGCCTTCCAGGGTTAGCTGAGAATAAGCTCTTCAGCACCTATAAGAGCCACTTAGAGTTTATGTTTTCATTTTCCCACATTACATCTTTGAGGACCTCAAATTCTTTCCCAAAGTCACAACCACACATATGAACTTCAATGTTCCCATCCTTAAATGATTCCTCCATTCCTCTTGGGAACTTCAAAATAAAAACAGCCAGTCTGCCTGGCTTCAGGTCCTCTTCTAGGACATCGCTTCAAATCTCTAGGGCTGTAGTTCTGATGTGACGTGACGATCCAGCGCCTGCCTCTGTGGGCTACATCACATGATTGCACAGCACGAGTTTTGTTTCCGGGCCTTGAAAGGGGAGGAAAAAGAGAGGCTGAAGAATGCTAAGGAGGGCTGGAGGTCCAAAGGGTGCTGAGAAAGGCAAAGGAGCATGAAGCAAGTAGACAAGAGAATAGGATGGCCCTCCAGGCTTCAAAGAAAGCTGCCCACAGTGACATTGCCTCCACTGCCTAGTCTGGGTCCCTTATGTTTTTCACACCCACTAATGCTTTCAATAAACTGATAAAGTTCCTGCTGTCAGGCCACGAATAAGTAAAAGACACAATAATGAACACTGGATTGGCTGAGTATTTCAGCAGTGCTCTTAGACTACCGTGAGTCAAGAACCATGGCTCTGCTTCTGCTTGCTGGGTACTGCTCTTGCTTTTAGGTCAAAGGCCACCCTTCTAACCCCACCTGGTCACCTACCTCCCACATGCAACACAACGTAAATATGCATGGGCAGAGCACAACGTTGGGGCTGAGGAGATGGTTCAGCAGTTAAGAACACTGGCTATGCTATTCTTCTAGAGGACTTAGGTTCAATTCCCAGCACCCACATGGAAGCTCACAACCACCCGTAACTCCAGTTTCAAGGAATTCTCTGTCCTCTTCTGACATTTATGAGGTACACATACATACATGCAGGCAAAATACCCGTATACATTAAACAAAACAAGAGAATGTTGACAAGCGGAAATTTAAATAATGCCTAGAAAGAAACAGGCAGTAGGCAGGAGGTATCTTGCCAATGAAAAAGAAATGCATTAGAGAACTAAGACCCACCTTAGAGAGGTGAGCTGCTGGCAGCTTAAGGACTTATGCCCAACTGCTCTGCCAGCAGAGTAATCAGAAAAACCCTGGTGACCAAATCTGGAATCAATACAGGAAGGGATTGCTGGCTCAGAAACCAACCAGGCATGGTCTTAGTCAAGCAGCAGAATGCCCGAGTGTATGTTGCTAATCACTGGGGCTGAAGCACTTGCTTTAGGTTCTCATATCCCAAGGAGTGGTACCCAGATCGAATGTTGGCTAAAGGTCCAGGCCTAATAGAGAGTGCTACAGAAACAAGCTGCAACAGCTCTGTGAAAGGGCATACCCAGGAGGGCCAGGCGGAACTACTCACAGTTTTATAGAAGGCTTTCGACTGTGTTCCCAGTACTTCTGATTTGGATACCAAGTCATCAAGCTTCTCGCCTCGCTCTAATAAAGACTCCATGGTGTTATGCTAGACAAAAGAGAAAAAAGCTCTTGGCTCCATGCAGTAAGTGGCTGCTGACAATAGGCCCTTACGGAAGTTCAGTGGCTACAAGTACCTCCTCTGGGCCTCTACCCAGAACACAACAAGCCCTGGGCCCAGGACCAGAAGATGCCCCTGTCAAGTCAACAGCACAGGATCTGGTGGCTTCTCAGTACTCTCCCAGCACAGACTGAGGTGAGCACTGCTCTAAGAAAGCATGTTTGTATTCATACCTGTGTGCTGTAAGCACTCATGTGCAGAGAGGTTTCTATGTGAAGAGAAGAATGTATACGAGTACTGTATGACTGCGCTAGGATGGGCAGTGGCCTATCTAATATTCACATCCACCCAGAACCTCTAAATGCAACCTTATTTGGAAATAAGGTCTTTGCAAGTCTCATCAGTTTAAGAAGTGGTAATATTAGATTAGGGTGGCCCTAATTCCATAACTAGAAATGTAGACACACAGAGAAGGCCATGTGATAACACAGGAGAAATGGCCAGCAACTATCAGAACTACCAGAAACCAGAGAAAGGCCTGGAACAGACATTATTCACATGGCCTAGACCAAGCTTCAATTCAAACTCCCAGCCTCCTCCTAGGAGAGAAAACATTTCTGTTGTTTGGAGTCATACAGTTTTCAGCTATTTCTTAGCAGCCACAGAAAACTAATATAGTATTTCTTTCTTTTCTTCTCTTTCTTTCTTTTCCCTCCCTTCCTCCCTCCTTCCCTCCTTTCTTCCTTCCTTTCTCTCTTTCTTTCTGGTCAAGATTTATTTATTTCTGTATACAGTGTTCTGTCTGCATGCACACCTGCTCACCAGAAGAGGGCACTAGATCTTAGATGATTGTGGTTGTTGGGATTTGAACTCAGTTCCTTTGGAAGAGCAGCCAGTGCTCTTAACCGCTGAACCATCTCTCCAGCCCCAGGAAACTAATATAGTAAGAAAGCTGTGTCATCTGACCAAGAAGCCAAAGAGCTACTAAGCACTTGACATGAGACAAGTCCTAATATGTGCTTCAGGTGCAAAAACAATACATTTCAGAGACTCAGTCTCAGTATACAAAATTCTTTATTAGTATAACTGGAAAGATGGCTCAGTGGTTAAGTATACTGGCTGCTCTTCCAGAAGACTTAATTTCAATTCCCAGCACCCACACAGCAGTTCACAATCATTTCTACTGCAGTCCCAGGAGATCCAATGCCTTCTTCTGGCATCTGAGGGCACTGCCCAAATGTAGTGCCCGGATGCAACATGCAGGCAAAAACACCCTTACATATAAAATAAAAAATTATAAAAAGAAATACTATATTAGTGACTTTTTTATACTAAAGACATGGTGGAAAGATACTTGGATATTCCAGATTAAGTAATTAACACTAAGTCTCTACTATTTTTCTTTTGTCATTTAAAAATATGGCTCCTTCAAAATTCAGGATTACACACACAAACCATATATGCAATAGATTACATGCCTACTCAAAGCACCATGAGAGGAAGCACCTGCCCCTGAGACTGTCAGCACTACAATCTCTGCCTTGGGGAAACAGCACAGAGATGGAAGCCCTCAGAAGAGCAGCCAGTCCTTCCTTGAGGACTAGAAGGCTAATGAAGAGCACAATGAAGAGCAGCTCATTTCCTTCCCCAGACAGCCACTGCCAGCTAGCTGTACACTGTGAGTGGTACCAACTGAGGAACTAGCTAAATTGTCCTTTGCTCCTGCACACAACTGAACAATTAATTGATGTAACATTAGCTGAAGGGTAGGAATGTAGCTCACTGACAGCATGCACTAGGGCCACACTGACCCCAGCCTCATCCCCTTCAAGTAGAGGGTGCTGTGAACTAAGATGGGTACACACAGGAGAGTGATGAAGCTGGCGGAGTGGCAGTCACCACTCCCTGGAGCATGCTGTGACTATCATTAAAATATGAATGGACTCTGTGTGTTTGGTCAGTGGCCCATCCTTCTGTCCACTGGTTCTCACATCTCTCCTTGCTTACCAGAATGATTTTGGTCTCGTCCAGTTCAGCCTGTACTTTACTCATTGGATCAGCTTCTCTGGGGTTCTGGGAAGAGCAAAACAAAATCAAAGTTAAGACTGGAGTACATACCTATAAATAATCTTGAACTAAGAAAGCTGAACCAACTCTCACAATGAAAAGGCACAAAACAGAGAACTCAAAAGACTGCTCAGAATTAGAGTTATGCGTCTGAAAGAACTTCTCTGTGTTTTTCAAACAAACGATTAAGCTGTCATAGTTACTGACCTTTTCCAGATCCCATAGCGTCTGTGCCAGTCTCTAGAGGCCATTTCAGTAAACTCACCTGGTATCTACTAAGATGAACATCCAGGGCTTTGTACTGGATTGTATCAGGGGAGCCTACTGACCAGTCTTTTCTATCCACCTCCTTGGAGAACTCATCTAGTACCTGCAAAACAAAGGAGACTCAGCATTATCCTCCACCCGGCTCACCAGAACCTTCGAAGAGACAGCTTCACCACAGCACTCCTCCCAAATGAAGCTGTGGGCTCCCCAGGGCACAAGGACATCTAATGGCAAGGGAACAAGAGTCTAGCTTCAGCTCTTTCCAAAATGTTTATGATTAAAACATATCCTAAGTATGGGGTAAACTTCAGCTAGTTCACACTAGCCCTCAAGTTTCCCAAAGTAACTCTTCAAGAAAGTAAGCTTGCTGGCTATAGTGGCGGAGCCTTTAATCCCAGCACTCAGAAGGCAGAAGCAAGTAAATCTCTCAGTTTTAGGCCAGCCTGGGGTTCAGAACAAGTTCTAGGACAACCAAGACAGAAAAGCCCTGTCTTGAAGGAAAAAGAAGAAAAAGAAAAAAAAAGAACGTAAGCTGGTTCCTGAGATGCACCTAGAAGTGCTTCAGTGCTATGAGGGCATGACAAGGCAGCAGCCTCTGTCTCGGGGTTTATAATTAACACTCACCAGGTACTAAACTCCATGGAGTGGGTAGGAATTGGTGTGGTGTAACACACCTTTAATCTCAGTACTCAGGAGACAGAGACAGGTGAAATTCTGAGTTGGAGGACAACCTCGTCTACATTATGAGTTCAGGCCAGACAAGGCTACAACAGTAAGACCCTGTCTCAAAAACAAACAAACTCCATGAAGCCGTTGGCCTACCCTAAAGGAGAGAGCTATAGTGACTGCCTGCAGGAGCAACAGGAAGAGAACAAGGAACCTTCAGCAAAAGCACAGAGGAGAGGGTGGCAGTGGTGGCCCTTTTCCAGAGGAGAGGTAATGCAACATAGTGGCAAAAATACAGGTCACATGAAGGGCAGAGGCAGCACCAAGGGGGAAATATATCGGCAGGGATTTCAAATGTCTCCTGTTTGGGTGGAGGCGATGGCTGAAAATGTGGCCTCTGGACCAATCATCCCTGTGTTTCAGGCACTGAATCTCCATGTTTCACCCTTGTCATTCTAATCTAGCAACACACTCACCTTCTCCAGCAATGTAAAGGCCACTCTGGAAGGGTACTCGCTGTCAGCAATGACCACACCTGCCAGACTGTCGCTGCGGACGTAGACGTGGCAAAGGTACTCTAAGGAGACAAATGATCTCATGAGGGCTACTGAAACGAGGGCTTCAGACTGCTGTGAATCTGCCAATACGTAATAATAATGATGATTTACAGTTCAAGCAAAGCCACTCTGAAACTACTTTGACATGCAACTGCTCTGAGTGAGGTCTACCAGAAGGCTCATTACCAAAGTTCTATGGGCCCACCCAGGAGCTCTGACTAATACCCTAGCTTTCCTGACACTATGTGTGTAACAAGATCAAAATGAGCTGCCAGGGATGGAAACCACACCAGAGGCAATGGCCCCAGGAGCAATTCCTCATCACTGCCTTTAGCTCAGGCCAGATCTATCTTGGCAATTTATGGCCCTCTAAGGCTCTGTGCTACTCCTAAATCCAGAGAACAGCAGACAAGACAAACTGCTTCTGCTTTCTTAAAATACTCTTTTCAGAGTGCCCGAGAAGCAGAAAATTACCTCCCAGGGTTTCAATCTCCTGTAGTAAAACAACATGGTTTGACCTACTTCAGCCTATGGTGGGTGGTTGGGAGGAACTGTCTAGAAAAAACTAACCACTCCTGCTGAGGTCTCTAGTTATTTCACTAAAGCTGTCACATGATTAAAGGGTATGGTTTGCAGAAAGGCCTCTGCAAAATAATCATAATCCATAGGATTGTTGATTTTCATCACTTTGGATTCAGAGATGGCATGGCTAACCACATCCCCGAAATAAGAGAAACTAGAATGAGGGCTTACAAATAACAACCCTCTCGTTTTAAAAATCAGACCCAGAGATTCCAATGTTAAACAGAAAGAAAACGAAAGAGGAAAGATTATAAGTCTCTGGAATCAGAGAGGTGTTCAACAAGAACAGAGAGGAGGTAGGATGGAGAATTACCATCTTATTTTGTATACATTCCCAAATAAGAGCCAAACACGGAGTCAGTTTCCATAGAAACTGAGAAGCTTGCCAATGTGAGGAATAGTCCTTAGGTAATAAACTGCGAAAGATAGTGTGAAGGAGAGAACACTGATAGAGTCAGAAGTCCTTTTCACTTCTGTGGTAGTCACAGCACAGGTATTCTTCATAGAGAATACAATCAGTACCGCTGACCTGTGACCCTGTCATCAGGAACTCTATCCTGGGGCCACTGCCTAAGTGAGGTCTTTGTTTATGCCTGATGAAATTCATGTAACTTCAATTTTGTCTGTTAAATGTACGCATCTAAAACCAATGCCCAAAACTGATATCCAAAACCCGAATTATGAAATAGAGGAAAGATCCTGCTCAAAATAAAAAACAAACTTAAGGACACAGAACACAGTATTACCTCAAATCCTCTTTTGAAGCCATCCGCAACTCTGGGAGGAAAAGCAGAATGGGAAGGCTGCGGATGGCCAGGAGAATCAGTGCCTATCTCGTCTCAGCCTGTCAGGCCAGCTCAAGGGGAGAGTCAGGGTCTAACCTTTAGTGAGTGCAAGCTGTATTAAGTGCAGCTGCACAGCAAGTGTTGTACAGTAAGCTTGGGCTTCAACACTCAGTTTAGAATGCTGTATAAATAGGAGAAACAAGGAGAGGAAATGGGGTAGCAGAAGAGCATGGTCCTGGGAGCAATGACGTGGCACAGGCAGCCCCGTATGCTAAGGTGTAACAGCCAGGCCAGCACTCTTACCTTGTTCTTTGACAGAAGCTCTGCTGCCTACTGCCGAGCGTTCCACAATCAGTTGACTTGTAAAGGTCATAAATTCCTGAACACTAGGAAATACAACACACATATATAACCTTCTTTCAGTCACACTCCCCAGCACAATGGAAAGTGACCTCTGAGGGTCTAAGTTAAGGAGACATGGCCTCCTGGTTGTATTTTATTCCCTCCTAACAAACTGATAAGCACAATGTAAATGAACAAAAATGGATACACCACCATTCAAGTTCTATCCGTGGACCAAGTGGCCAACAGAACAACCCCTTCCAGATGTCTGAGAAGTCTTCTTTAGGCTACAGTCAGTTTAACATTTCGATCAAAACATGATTCAGGTTCCAGTGAGATGGCTCTTTGGCTAAAAACCCCTACTGTCAAGCCTGACAACCTGAGTTCGATCCCTGGAACCCACACGGTGAAGGAGAGAGATGACTCCACAAGTTGTTCTCTCGCCTCCAGAGCATGATGCCATGATGCACTCACATCTACACACTCAAAATAAAACACACAAAAATAAAAATGTGATTGCATTTTTTTTTTTAAAGCCAACATGTCAAAGCAGAAAGCAGCTCCTGTGCTAATTTCCAAGAAGCGGGATAAATATAAACTGCTCTAGAAAAGGACTAGTGGCAAAAACTGACAGGTAGAAGAGGCACACCAGTTAGTGCTGTGGCCACAGGACAGACGCTGGCTAGAAGTGCCTGCCACATCCCTACAGTGAGAGCTAGCTCACATCTTCCGAGGCCCCAGACACTGTGGAGGAAACATAAAGAAAGAGCTTAGTGAGGTAAGAAGACAGAGTAGCTCATGTGAAGCTGCTGGAGAGGTTCATCATGGGCCCAAAGAGAGGTGTAGATCTGGCCAGAATGGAAGAATTTCAGGAGATGTTCAGCCAGAGGACAGATAAGAAATCTTCAACTGAAGATGGATAAGAAAGGGCACCCAGGGCCATCAGTGCAGAGTTGTTTGTTTTTTGGGGACAGGGTCTATGAAGCCCTGGCTGTCCTGGAACTCTTACACAGATCAGGCTGAGAGATCCACCTGCCTCTGCTTCCCAAGTGCTGGGATTAACATGCACTATCTGGCACTACAGGATACTAACCACTATCTGAAGGCAAATTTTTGTGCCGACCTCAGTAGAAAAATTAAGACTGGTGTGATAATTAAAATGAGTTAATTACACAAAGCCCTTGAAACTTTGCCTGGCACATAATATACAAGTGGTATGTATTATCATGAGGGAATGACATGAAAATAATTACAAAAATATTCTTTAAAAAAATCCTAAAGAAAGCCTTTGCAATAAAACTAATGATATCTAGAGCACAATTACTGTCATGTAATTAGGAAGAAGTGCAATAATTGTGAGAGACTACTCAAAGACTTCAGCAATCACAGTGACATGAAAGAAAAAAACGAGGGGGTCTCACTCAACAGGAACATGTGTCTCTTTGTGTCACTGCTAGTCATCTGATCCTAGCTAACGTAAGGATGCCAACAAAGGAGATAGTGGTACAGTGAAAGCTCTGAGAACCTTTTGTAGAAACAGAAAGAGGAAAAAAAAAATTTAAAAGATCCACAGCCAAGTTGGCACTAAAGGTTCCATCAGAGAAAAACAACGTGAAGCAGGGAACAGAGGCCAGGGCACATAATGCAGAGTAGCAGGAAGAACTAGAAGGAGCCAAAAGATGACACAATTCCACCTTCTGGAAATATATACCACAGAAATTGTATGCTGGGTCTTTGGTACGTGTGCATCCATGTGGGGACACATCCGTGTGCAGGCCCAGGTACAAATATGGAGTCATGCCTCAGGAGCCGTCCACCTTGGTTTTTGGAATGAGGCTGGTTTGGAACTCTCAGAGTAGGCTAGGCCAGAGTGAGAGTCATCACGCCCTGACCCCCATCATCTTGTCTCTCTCTTTTTTTTTTTTTAACGTGAGTATTTGGGATCAAACTCAGGCTGTCATGCAGCAAGCACTTTCCCCAATGAGCTATCTCCCGAGCTCAAGCTACCTTCCAATCCCCTGCAAGCACTGTTCTCATAGCTACACTGTGCAGCAAACTCATGTCCATCAACAGATGGATGCGTAAGCAAAACAGTGCTTGCACAGAAATGATGTACAGATTTTAAAAGGAAGAAAAGTTTGATTTCTGCAGGAACATGGATGGACCTTTGGGCTAGTCTGCTAAGTAAAATCAGCGAGACATAAAATGACAAATACTCTATGAGAACACGTATAAGAAGTCTTTAGATTGGTCAAAATCAGAGACAGAACCCGAAAAGGCAGAGTCCCACCCCCCAAACTTTGAGGCAAGATGGCCACAGACCCTACACTGTTGGGTCCTTCTCCTTTTGTGTCGAGTCAGTCTGCCCACTCCCACAAAGCGGGGTGTCTGTGGCACTTGAAATTAAAGCACTCCCAAACCCTTTAAAGGCCTAGAAGCACTACAATTTCAGTGGTTCCTTCCAAAGTACCAGGGAAGACCCCTTCTGATCACTAGGGCCCAAACACTAAGAAACTGAATAAGTTTGACTTATAGCTGCGCCCCACACCCAATCCTCGAGGAATTAGTGGCTTCACTCATAAAAGGCATGCCTCCATACATCTCATAGGGAACTGTTGGCAAGAGTTTTGACCGGCGAGTCTCAAACTGTGGGTCACAACTCCTTCAGCAACCCTCTAGCTCCAAAAATATTTACATTACTATTCATAACAGTGGCAAAATTACAGGTATGAAGTGGCAACAAAAATAAATTGATGGTTGGGGGTCACCCCAACATGAGGAACTGTACTAAAGGGTCGCAGCACTAGGAAGGTGAGAACCATTGGCTTTGACGAAATACGAAGATACCAAACGCTGGTTAAATCACTGGGTGCGAGGCGGTCGTCAAAATCTTTATTTCTGGTTCAGAACACTGGGTACCGTGCCTGGTAATCCGCACGGTTTTCAAGCGCTCTTCTAATCTTTCTACAACGGGGCAACACTGTGGGAGGGCAGAGCCCTTTGCCAGGGATGCTGATGGCTCCTCAGGCACAGCCCGCGGCCCGAGGCCGAGGCTTGACTACCCACCCTCCCGGCCCCAACCCCGACTCCAGGCCTCTAGGTCCAGCCACCCTGGCCCGGCCCACTCACCTAGACCTCTGGAAGAAACTAAAGGAAGACACGTCGTACGCGGCTTTGAGCAGCACCGCTCTGGGGTCTTTTTTGTAAAGGACGCTGAGGCTGTACAGCTTCATGGCGCCGCACCCTCGGGCCGCCGGCTGCCCCCAGACCCGCTCGCAGGAGCGCGGCCGCAGTCCCTCAAACAGCCGCGGCCGGCTGCTGACGGGGCCGCGCCGGCTTCTTCCTCCTGGCTCGGGGTCCACTTCCGGTTCCGGTGGAGGGTGGCGCCCGCCGCTCACCGGAGGATGCGCCTGCGCCTGCGGGCCTATAAGAGGCGGGACGCCGCCGCGTCACTCCGGGTCGGCGTCGCAAGGCGCGGTCTCGGGCTTCGCGGCGGCGCTCCGGCGTGTGCTGTCTTCCGGGCTGTCGCGTGGACCGCGGCTGGCGGTCCTAGACAGTGCAGCGCCGTTCCGTCGCTTCTACCTCCCCATCCAGCTAGAACAGCAACCCATACCCACCCCTTCGCTCTACCTCTCCCGTAACAGCACCAGGCTAACCAGCCCTCCTCCCTGGGTATCCCAAGAACAGACGACTAAAAGAAATGTCCTCACTCAGTTCCCCCGCAGAAATAAACACCAGAAACAGCACTGGCCGTGGCCAGGCCCAGCAAGCGTTGACGGGGTGCACTTGTTTGACAAGCTAAGCGGCCAGGTGCTGTCACTCGGCTCCATTCACCTGCTCTGACTCGGTGGCTCTACAGGCGGCGGGTGAGAACCATTCCTGAAGAAAATCGCCTCACTCAAAGTTGTACAAAATGACCAGGACAGTGAATGGGTAGAGGTCACCTGGCAGAAAGAGGTGTGGATTAAGAATATTGTTAGTAAGAGGCAGAGCTTGGGGTTCAAACGTGAACACTCCAGTGCTCAGCAAACTCCCGCACAGCCACTCTCGGTACCTCTTATCGCTCTTCTCTGCCTCTTACTCGCTTTGGCCCCAGGAAGTCTCACCTGGTCACAAGCAAACTCCCCAAGCCACGCTTGTTAATCTGTTGCAGAGGATGCTTGTCTTCCACTCCATTTCTCCAGCTGTCACCGAACTTGAATTTAGCCCCCGGGATTCTGCACCACCAAAGTGAGGATCTCCCCTCTCCATCTGTTACACTTGAAAAATAGGCATGTTTTCGTAGGCATGTTGCTAAAAACGGCAAAGTATCCCACTCCAAGCCCTATTGTTGCAGATGTTTAAGCACAGAATGACGCTGATTTGCATCGTTATGTTCACTGACAAAAAATAAAAAAATAAATTAAAAACCTCATTATATGTTGAAGGTGACCTCCAGACTGCTGGAAGCAGAGATTTAAAAGCAGGCTAATATCTGAGCCAAGTCTATAGATTAGATATAGCACTGTGATTTCATTTCCAGCTTTCAGTTACTGCCATATAAGAAAACTCCCTGGTTTTCTGAGTAGAAACAAATGAACATTATGTATTCAGCTTACTCTTGAAGAGTTCTTTTGCATATATACCTACATGTAGGCATATCTATGCCTACATGAGGAACTGTACTAAAGGGTTTATATATGTAGATATTCATATGTGTCTATATGTATGTAGATGAACATATACATAATAAAAGAGGATTCATTAGATTGGCTTCTGGGTGCTGTCTGCATAAATAGTCCAACAGTGGCTGTCTCTCACTGGAGAAGCAGAGAGTGCTATTTTCTCAGTCTCATACCAAGAGTAAAGAGGATCCTGGAGAGATTGGTCTTCGGTCTACATTTGAATCCCTAAAAAGTTGGTTTTAATATAGGTGAAGGAATGCCATGGAGACAAACTAGCCAGGGAGAGTGAAACTGAGTACGCAAAAAGCAAAATTTCCTTTCAAATCCATCTATGTTGATTAACACCAAGAGGTGCTGCCCAGATTTAAGGTGGGTCTTCCTGCTTTCCTTTAACCTGCTCAAGAAAAGCCCTCATGGGAGTGCCCGGCAGTTTGTGCTATGGTTCATTCCAGATTCAGTCAAGTTCACAACCAAGGTCATACGTCACAACGCCAAGGACAAAGCAGAGGCAGTAAGAAAAATTCAGTAAGGGAGCCAGAGAAAGACTGTCCAGAAATTCCCTCACCGTCCTTGTAGTGCGTCAAGAAACCTGGAGAGAAAAGCTTGCAAGGCTGGCTCACTGCAGTGACAACACAGCACTGCCACCGTGGGACGGTGGAACTCTTGTGTCCAGTGTCCCCATGAGTCCTGAGATGTTGAAGAAAAGCCCCTTTGCAGAGCAGGGACAGCTCCGTGGGGAAAGGCATCTGCCGCAGAGGCTGAAGACCTGAGTTGGATCCTCAGGACCCACACAGGGCGGACAGAACCTCTCACCTTCACATGCACGCCTGCACAGCCCCTGCACACTCATGCACGCATACAAACACATCATAATAGTATTCTGGATAATATAGATTTATAATAAAAATTTTAGGGTTTATTTTTTACGTATATGAGTGTTATTCCTGCATGTATGTGCATGTACCACATGTGTGCCTGATGCCCATGGAGGCCAGAAGAGGGCATCTGATCGCTACATTCCCTGGATTACAGTTACAGACGGTTATAAGCTGCCATGTAGGTGCTGGGAACCAAACCCAGAACCTCTGCAGAGCAGCTAGCTCGTGCTCCTAACCACTGAGTCATCTCTCTAGAGCCTAATTTTTTTAAAGATGTATTTATTTATTTAGTTAGTTAGTTAGTTATTATGTATACATTATTCTGCCAGCATGTACACCTGCACACCAGAAGAGGGCACCAGATCTCACTATAGATGGTTGTGAGCCACCATATGGTGGCTGGGAATTGAACTCAGGACCTTTGGAAGAGCAGTCAGTGCTCTTAACCTCTGAGCCACCTCTCCAGGCCCTAGAGCCTAATTTTTTAAAAAGCCCCTTTGCAAATATGTTTGCAATAACAGGGTCCATGACCAGATTTGCCCAGTGGATACAGCAAACATCTACCTGCCTCTGAAGCTTTGCCCAGCTCACAAGAGCTGTTTATCCCAGCTACACTGCAGAGCCCCTAAGAAATCAAGGAGACACAGAAAGGGATTACCTAAGTAGTCAGACTTCCATGAGATTAGTTATCAAGCATTAGGTGTGTGGGTATATATTTCAGGGCTAGAGATAGAACCCAGGGCCTAGTTCATTCTAAGCCAGTCTCCTCCACTAAGCTGCATCCCCTGCACAAATCTGTACCCTCTATGCACAGACTTTATAACCAATACAAATCCTCAGCAGACCCTGAACCCTAGGAGCATTGCTACCATAACCCCTGACTGGGATGTCCCAGTTTCCGCTGGGCTCTCTAAGCAACAGGGAGGATAGACATGGTCTGCCATGAAATTTTCCCTCTGCCGCTGGCTATGTCAGGACATGTGGGAGCTTTCGGAATTAATGAAGCAGGCGTTTTCAGACTGCCTTCCCCGCATGGGGCTTTCCCAAAGTTCTATTTGCCTAGAGGCAGCCTTTCCCGGCTGAGGACTAGCTGTACTGGACAAACGCCAGAAATACACGGTCATTTAGGCAGCTTGCTTACCTCATCTATGGTACTTGACGGCTGTGGGTCAACACTACACGGGAAGTGGAAGGGAGGCTTCAGAGAAAACAGAGGAGTGGGCAGGAGAGCCTGCAGGGGTTCCTCCCGCTTCACAGCCTGCGTGGACTTCCCTGAGCCTCCGTGGGTGTGGGTCCCATCCCAGAACAAGAGTATACGGAGGAAAGGCAAGAAATTGAGGTCTGCCCTCAGACCTCTGCCTCCACACCAAGCCAAGCCTGGCAGCACCCACGGCGACACTCACAGAGGAAGAGTGCTCACCAGGAAATGATACCGTGGGCTGTGGGTGCCAGTGATCCCCAAGAGGCCTCTACTGCTGAACCAGGCCAGACCTCACCATGCCAGCACTGGCCACCCAGAGGGCTCCTGCCTCACACTGGGGACAAGAAGCTGCCTGTGCATTTGTAAGAGTAGCAAGAAGCGTCAGAAGAATAACCAGAGCTCACGGAATGCGGCCAAACATAGCCACCGAAGGACTGGTGTGTTTGCAAAATAGGTGGTTTGAAAAGCTTGAGGGGAGATTTGCTGTGAGATCGCTTTTCTCAGAAACAAAAAGGAAGCTTCACCCATAATAACCCAACAACATGGCTGCCTAAACAAGACCTGAACAAGTACAGCACGGACAGACATGTTTACAAGGAAGGAGGAAATCTCATGGGGCTCCACCTTCAAACAAGGAACCACAGGCAGCTAAGGAATGCTGGGAGCAGGAGAACTAGTATTCTTCTTTTATGAGCCCCCTTACTGGTTATCCCGTACTAAGTGGTCAGCCCTGAAATCATATTTACAAAGTAATACTAACCGGATTGAACAGGTTGTAGTTATATATTTATATATTTATTTATATAGATGTATGTAATAATAACAGAGAAAAAAGGCCATGGATTAGAGAGAGAGAGAGAGAGAGAGAGAGCTAAGTGGGAATGGAGGCATGGAAGGAGTTGGAGAGATGGGTGGAAAGAGAAAGATGATGTAATTATCTTTTAATTTCCCAAAAAAAAATAATAAAATAAAATATTAGAATAAAATGTGAAAGAGCATTTTTAGTTTTAAAACTTGGGTATGGAAAAAGGCTTTCTTTAGCAAAACATTAATCCCCCAGATGAGAGATTGGAACCCATGAAATTGGAGACTTCTGTATGATGTGAGACGCTGTTAGTCAAGTTGTAATTTTTAGCAGCAAACCGTGAAATACAACACACTTGGCAAACAAAAGATTACTAGATATTTTAGATGAAATATAAAAATGGTTCCCACAATTGATAGTAAGAAAACAGTTCAATAGTAACATAGTTATTGAACATATAATACTTAAAAGAAGAAATCCAGGGCCCTAACAAGTTAGGGAAGAGAGGGTGGCTCTCTCTCTCTGTCTCTCTCTCTCTCTGTGTAGTCAAAATAGATGACACACTTGAATAAACATGCCATTATAAACCCATTATTTTGTACACTGATTACATCTGCTAATAAATACTTTGAAAAGAAGAAACACAGGGGCTGGAGAAATGGCTCAGGATAAAAGCACATACTGCTCTTCCAGGGGCCCTGAGTTCAGTTCCCAGCAACCATGTCAGGCATCTCACAACCACCTGTGACTCCAGCTCCGGGGGATCTGATACCTCTGCCCTTCATTGGCACCTGCACTCACAGCACATACTCACACCCTGACACTCACACACACAATTAAAAATAAAAAAGAAACACAATGATCAATAGGCGTATGAGAAGATAGCATTCCACGGTTCTGACCAGGTCAGAAACTCCGCCTTTTCTTCCAGACCCGCTGCTGCTTGAACTCTCAGCCAGCACCCTGGCCTCCAGTTCCATCAACTAGGGCTCTTGCACCGCAGAGGCCAACTTCACTAGGGGCATTTGGGCAGTGATAGTGAGAGTGGAGTTAGGAGTTACACCCTGTCTGAGGCTTCCTGGGCTAGCAGCAGAAACACACACGGTCCCGTGGGCCTGTGTTTGAGTAGTATGGACCCAGCTGGGCTTGGCTGGTTCAGGCCCACCATTCCAGTTCAGGTTTTAGAACAGGAGACAGGGAAAGAAGGGAACACAGCGAGAAGCTCTTTAGCAGGGCCTCGTGCCCATGGCCAGGCTGGAGGCCAAGATGCCTTTTCATTTCTTGTGGTTCTCAGACACAGAGGCCTCTGCTCCTTAGTGAGTGTGACAGGCACCAAGGCACTGGCCTAGGAACTAAGCAGGTGGTAATGTCTACCAGGCTGGCAGTCACTGCGGTGACAGGGTGACAGAGTGGTCACCATGGTGACGGGAGTAGAGGCCTTCGGCCATCAGTCCCAGTTTTCTGCATGGTAGCTCTAATGACAGAATGGTCACCATAGGAACCACAGGCCCTCTCAGGAGCACAGAGGCCCTGGCAGGAGAAATCTACTCCACACCTGGTTGGAACAGAAGCATCAACTGTGCCTGAGCCCAGAGAAGAAAGCTGAGGCGTGAGGGACAGTTACCTGTTGCCTCATTACTCAAAAGCCATCTCCAAGCCACTGGAGGGAGAGACCTTCTCTGCTGAGTCTTTCTAGAGGCCACCAATCCCTCGCAGCTCAGCATCGCTGGAAGTCAATCGACACTGAGGACCTTTCCCTGGAACCACATGGCTCCTCCTGGAGAATGCTGGGCCTGAGGAGGCCTTGGTACAGAGGACTCTTGAAGAGAACAATGAAAAGGAGGAAACTGTGACTTCAACCAGCCTGTGTTCTCTGAGGCCTGGTGCTGGCCGTGACTCTGTGGGAGAAGCCTGGGATATTTGCTTTGGAAATCTTCTGAGGGGTCCCAGCTCACCCGGGCTGGTGGCTGCACAGAGGCTGGATGACAGAGCCAGGATGGAGGCCGCCAAGAAGGAAAAGGTATGTACCTCTGAGGCATTTTAGAAGCATCTGTTTGCGTGTTCCGAACATTCACAGGTTTGGCTGTCTCCTCTAAGGGTCTGTACCTCAGAATTTGCTTTCATGTATAGGATCTTTAAGAAAGACATGGCTGGGGCACTTGTGGAGCAGAAAGATCTCTGCTTCCCAGACTGGCATGCTGACCCAGGAGTGGAGCTGATCAGAGGTCTAGGAAGCAGTCTGCTGAGAGACTCTCAAGCAGGGGGATCAGAGATTCTATTAGGATGTTCAGTTGCCTGAAGGGTTAGTGGGATGAACCGACTGCCTGACTGCCTGATTTTAAGGTTGCATTGAACACTTACAAGTCAAAGGTCTCCTTCTCCTCTTCCTCCTTCTCCTCATCCTCCTCTCCCTCCTCTTCCTCCTCCCCCTCCTCCTCTTCTTTTCAGGAAGCACTTCACAGGGGGCCTGAGGGCTTTTGCTCCATGATGAGAAGCACACAGCAGTCCCCTTCCCAACAACAGAGAGTTACAGATGTCAGTGCTGGCCCTGGGCTGAGCAGTGAGCAAGGAAAGAGATGAGGACTGCGTTTTTGCTGTGAAACATGAATGGAGAGCACACTCATCTCTCCCATTCTGGAGTGAGCAGGATTCAGTCACCTGGGGCACATTTTCTCCTGGCTTCTCTCCTCTTTGTGTGAAATGGCAAGCTCAGCATAACTACCCCCTAGCCTGCTTCTGGCAGAGCTAATGATATTAGGAGAAAAACAGCCAGAGCAGCCTGAGCAAGAGGGACCACGTGGTGCAAGTAGGCTAGGACCCCAACCAAGTCCCACACGTGCCTGCCACTACTGCTTTGGTTTAGCTAAGAAATGCCAAGCAGGAGGACCACTTCCTGACACTTGGGGGAAGAACGCTGGTGCCTTTGGCACAACGTGGCTGACGACAGAAAAGGGAGGACGCATGGGTTGGAGATCTGGTGACGTCTCCAAAGTGAGAAAGAAACTATGGAGTGTCTGCATGCGTCTACCTGCTTCCCGGTAGGCAATGAAACACTTCAAGAAAGGCATGACACCCATTTGAGGTCTGGACATTACCCACTAGAAGGGAGATGGGCTTTTTCTTATATGCATCTGGATGCCTTCCTGTTTAGTTCCTATCCCTCCTCTTTATTGAACTGCAGGGTCAACTCTCCTTGTAAGCTACTGTCCATGCCCTGGCTTCCCAGGGCCTTTTTTTTTGGGGGGGGGGCGGTTCAAGAGTCTCTAAAGCACACACATAGATGTGTTTGTCTGTGTTTAGTGTGTGCATAGGGGTCCCTGGTTTGGCCAAGCTGGGAACATGTAGACTCTCATTCGTTAATGAAGCAAGATGTTGCCATCAGGACTGGAGTCAGAAGGTATTAGATGAACTACCCCACTTCCCCCAGACCCATCAGCTTCCTAATTCCTGTTCTTATCTCCATAGGATTCGAGTACCCAAACCTCTAGTTCCCTGTAGCCTCAGCTACTGACTTGCTCCACCTGGGTCCTGCCAGATGGAATCTCCTTCGGCTACAGGCCAGATCTGTGCTTCTCTTTCCCTCCCCAATATGGTATGAGGTGATGTCTGGACCTCACTGGGAAGAGAGGCCAGGCTGAGTCTGGAGGCTGCTTCTTGGCTTCTTTGGGCCTATGAGTAATCACTGATTAATTAGAACAGTGATGTTTACCTCCACTAGCTGCCAAAAGGAAGAAGGAGAACAGCCTGTCAGAATGGTCAAGGGCAGGGCTGATAGCCTCACTGCGGACTGGGCAGACATGTGGACCCTGAGCTCACCGGACCTACGGGTCCTACCCCGTGTAATGGGAGACTCCTGTTGTACCAGGGAAAGCTGCCACAAGCATCAGAGCTTCAAACAGCACACGCTAGTTATGTTAAAGTTCTGCAGTCTAAAACGATCTCCCGGGGTTGAAATAAAGATGCTGGCAGGACCAGCCCTTTTCAGACACCACAGAAGAAGGCTCTTCTTCTCCTTCAAGCCCCTACACCCAGCCACATTCCGGGGCTCCCCCATCCTTACTTCCATAGTCCAGGTGGCATCTACATCTTTCTCACCTCTGCTTCCAGCATCACATAACCTCTGCCTCTCCTGCCCCTCGTGACAACACTGGCCCAAACAGATAATCCGGGATCATCTCATCTCAAGTCCCTAAATCACACCTGCCAAATCTTTCCTAGCACATAAGGCGATATATTCACAGATTCCAAGACTTGGGACATCTTTAGGAAACCGTAACTCTGCCTCTTATACCGTCCTGTGTCCCACCTTAAACTCCCCTCTCAACCACGAGCTTGTCCCTGACTCTCCCTCCAGTCCCTGACTCTCCCTCCAGTCCCATCGCCCCTATAACATTATTAGCTCACTGGATTTGAGAACTTTCTCTTGTCAACAACAGATACAGTCAAGCCCATGCCACACCCCCTGGGGCAGTTACACTTTGATTTCATTTACCTGTGGCCAAAATATTATGAGGCAAATCCATAAATAAGCCAATAATAAGTTTCAAAGATTCACTTCTTACTTTTCATTATGTGCATGTGTATATCTGTGTCTGGGGATGTGCACATGTGAGCCCGAATGCCCTCAGAGTCTAGAAGAGGCCATTGGGTCCCCTGGAGCTGGACTTACAGGCATTTATGAGCCATCTGACATGGGCGCTGGGAACTGAACTCTGATCCTTTGCAAGGGCTGTACCTACTCTTTTTTTTTTCCTTAAAGATTTATTTATTATTTATACAACATTCTGCCTGCACACCAGATCTTACTATAGATGGTTCTGAGCCACCATGTGGTTGCTGGGAATTGAACTCAGGACCTTCGGAAGAACAGCGAGTGTTCTTAACCTCTGCGCCATCTCTCCAGTCCCCAAAACAAGCTTAAAATTGTATGTTGTTCTGTGTAGTATGATGTATCACATCCTTTTTTTTTTTTTTTTTTTTTTTTTTTTGTAAATCATACTTTTGTCAAGTGTAGCCATGGTTCACTGATTAGTAATGTATAGTACAGGCTGTGTTTACTGCCTGCCCAGTGGTCATTTAGAAGCATGTTATCAGACTGATTGACACATATCTCAAACTTGTGTTCCAGTAGCATTTGTGTGGTAGCCTAACTGCTTCCTGATGCCTAGTGTCACTCACTCCCTCCAGCTCGTTACACAGGTTTGCAATCACCTCCTCACAGGAGAAGGGGGAATGCACTGGGCGGCGTGTCTCAAAAGAACATTCATCGTGGAATATTTCGTTATTATCATGGACTGTTTTGTTGTTAGTTATCACTGTTAGCCTCTTCCTATGCCAAACTTATAAATTAAACTTCATTATAGGAATGACTAAATAGGAGAAACAAAGTATATATAGGGCTTTTAGTCTTCAGGCAACCACTGAGGGTCTTGGAATGCGCTCCCCCCGCCAGGGATGAGAAGAGCTAACTTTACACACTAAATTTTAATTACATTATTACATTTAAATGTAAAGTAACCACACGGGGGACAGCGTTAAAGAGGATAAAGGAAGACGGTGGGTAGTTCTCAGACATGCCTGAAGTCACAGCCTTTCTTACTAAAGCCTCCTGCATGGCCCAGTGAGCCCCCGGGCCGGGTGTGTGGGGGAGGGAGCTCCTTGCATGGATGCCTTTGATGTGCTGAGAATGGGGTGCGCATCTTCAGACTTCCTGTCCAGTGTTGCCTTTCTGAGCAGCCTGCCCCGGGAAGGTTCAGCAGAAGGGAATATCTTCCCTTGGTTGTTTGTCCTGTGAGGGCTCTAAAGTTGAAATATTTATGGGGTCTTCCAGCTCCTGAATACAGGAGAGAGAGACCTACTGATGCAGAATCCATGGAGACAGGAGTCGGCTGTCTACCGCCTGGCCTGCTCCCCATAACCAATCTTGACATTTGACTGCTTCCGTGTGCCAAGGACTCCCGGTGCCCCTTTCATTGCCGTGAGAGGGCCTCGCATTGACAGACTGCCAGGACTGCCCTGGTACTGACTCACTGGGTCATAAAAGCAGAACCTGAGGTGAGGATTCAGTACCTCTGATTAGGAGTCCCTCTGAGGCAGGCCCAGCCTTTGCACTCCTGTAGTCACTGGCTACTGGAGTCTCTGGGAAGAGGCCACAGCTTCCAGATTTGGTGAATACAAAATCTGAATACTCAGGTTTGCATTTCATATCAACAACAACAACAACAACAAATGTCCCAGATAGCCGATGGGCACTGTATTTTCTTTGCCAAATTTAAGTAACTCTTCAAGTCTTTCTGGGTGAGCTGATTACATTTGAAGACCAAGTCTCAGGAGTGAGTACATTTGTTGAGCTGTTTGGGAGAGGCCACACCCAGCAGCCACACACAGTAACCACAGAAATATTTACAATGAGTGAGATGAGTGTTCATACATGCAAGCACGCCCATCATAGAGCTTATCAAGTGTTAAGTAACTAGGTAGGTGATTTTTAAAATGGTTTATGTCATGTGTAAATATTTAGTGACCTGCTTTACCTAGAGAGCATTGTAGTGATGATTTCTGGGTAGGCACCATACTTTTTCTCACTTTAACTCTGGAGTGTTGGGCTCCTATGGACTAACCCTGCCATCAGTAAACTGGCTCTCGAACACATTTGCAAACTGGCTGAAAAGGGGGCTAGGGAGGTGTCTCAGTCAGTAAAGTTCTTGCTGAGAAAGCATGAGGACTGAGGCTGCAAGCCCGGCACTCAAAGAAAAGCCCATCATGGCGCCACACAGCTGAAATCCCAGAGCTGGGAAACTGGAGCCAGGAGGATCCATGAGCTCACTGACCAGCTAGTTTAGCCAAATCAGAAACCTTGTCTCTCAACACACTAAGGTGGCAAGGCCAGTGAGATGGCTCAGCGGACAAATGTCCTCATGGACAAGCCTGCTGACCCGAATTGGATCCAGAGTCTACAGGATAGAAGGAGACAGCTGACTCCTCAAATTGTTCTCTTATTTTCTCAGGCATGCACAAAACCACACACACACACACACACACACACACACACACACACACACACCATTTTTTTAATGGCTGCAAACATCCTGAGCTGTTCATTCATCAGGAAGTCTAAGAGGGGCACCTTGGCTGAGATTATCTAGAGAAAGTCGGCAAGTAGAGCGGATATCTTCCTCAACTTGTTTAGGCATAGCCCAGCCCACTCCATTAAGACATTGAGAATGTCAGCCTCTTGGAACTGGGTGAAGTGGCTTCTGTGAAGCTGGAGGATTGGAAGTCTATGGAAATTCTTGGGTTGGGGCCAATTTGGCAGAAAAAGCAAACCTTGGCTTAGGAGAAAGGGTTCTGTGAGCAAATCTTGGGGGTTCAGAGGGGAGCTTGTTGTGGTTTAATGTAAACTGTCCTCCATAGGCTCAAATGTTTGGACACTTGGTCTCCAGCTGGTGGCACTGTTTGGGAAGGTTGTGGAACATTTAGGAGGTGGAGCCTCCGTGAAGGAAGTGGGCCACTGAAAGTGGACCTCAAGGGCAGATAGCTTTGTCCTATTTCCTATTTACCCTCTGATTCCTGACTGTAGACACAATGTGACCATCCAACCTCCTGCTTCTACCCCCATGCTATCCGTGCCTGCTGCCATGTCTTCCCACAGGAAGGATTGTATCCTCCTAGACCTGCAAGCCACGATGAGCCCTTTCTCCATCAAGCTGCTTTTGTCAGGGTATTTTATCTCAGCAGCAGAAAAGTAGCTTAGACCTGGTGCTGTCTCTGCTCAGCTCCCTCAAGTGCTGTCAGGTTGGAGTGTTTACAAGACATAGAACACAGAAAAAGCTAACACTTGGGCCTTTCCCCGGAAAGCTAGTGTTAGCCCTCTTCCGGTGTGACACAGAGTTCCATCACCTTGCAGGGAGCTCTCCTTTTCTTCCTCACTCGAGTGCCTGGCCTCCTCCCTCCTGATCCATCCAGGGTCACTCTTGATGCCCACTTCACCTTGTTTCCATTTATTTACTTCCTCTCCCTGAAGCCTAGGGATGACTTGTTAATGCCACTCTGTCCATTAGGGATGTTGTGCTGTTCCAGATACCCAATTAAACTGAGCGCATCTGAAGGTTTGTCGTGTTACCTGGCCAACAGCCTAGAGGCCCATGGTTTCCAGTCTCAGAAAGGCTCAGGTTAGCTTTCCTGATTCTCCTGACCTTCCCCTCAATGGCTGCCAGCTGTGTCACAAGCGCCACAGGCACAAACAGACTGAGAAAACTTCCAGAAGCAAAAGTGTGTGGTTCCTTGTCCTTGTGTGGCTCCAGAGACTGACCTGACAGAGTGGAGAGGGACCGAAGAAAAGACAAACACTTGGGCATACAGA
This sequence comes from Meriones unguiculatus, assembly GCF_030254825.1. Taxonomy (NCBI): domain Eukaryota; kingdom Metazoa; phylum Chordata; class Mammalia; order Rodentia; family Muridae; genus Meriones; species Meriones unguiculatus. The sequence goes on along the minus strand of NC_083360.1, from coordinate 34,233,909 downwards.
AAAGCTGGGCTCGGGAGCACCACACTCTTGGATGGAGGAGCCGCAGCACTCAGGAGCTTGGTTTGTTTGGTACACATGGCTAAGCAGGGAGGTGTGGATAATGCACACGGATGAGCAAGAAGGGGGGTTCAGCTGCCCTGAGTGGGAGCAGTCTTCAGAGGGAAACGTCCAGGGGGAAGCTACAGTGGCTATTTTCTGCACAAACTATCAGTATCCACGCACAGACCAGAGGGAGACTGCCATTCCTCTGAGCCTCGCCCAGGGAAGGCTTTACTGCGCCAGTGGGGCTGGGATGCTGGGGTCCTTGACATGGCAACGTCCATAAGGGCTTCACTGGATCCCCACAGGGAGAGGCTTCTGTCACCACATCTCCCAGATGTCTCGTGGCCTATGAGGCAATCAGCCAAAGAGGACAGAGAGGACAAGGCGGACAGGTTTGTGGCCCGGAAGCCTTCTTAGCCTTCCCAATGCTACAACAGTTCTTCATGTTGTGGTGATCTCCAGCCACAAAATTCTTTTCCTTGCTACTTCATAACTGTAGTTTTGCTACTATTACGAATCATAATGTAAATATCTGTGTTTTCCGATGGTCTTAGGAGACCTTTGTGAAAGGCTTGATAGACATCCCCAAAGAGGCTGCCACCCTCATGTTGAGAATCACTGCCCTGTAGTCAGGCAGGAACAACAACGAAAAAAGGAAAGAAAGAGAGAGAGAGAGAGAGAGAGAGAGAGAGAGAGAGAGAGAGAAAGAAAGAAAGAAAGAAAGAAAGAAAGAAAGAAAGAAAGAAAGAAAGAAAGGGTGTCTTTTCCATTTTAGAAGCACAGCCAAGGAGCTATTTCAGGCCACAGCAGTTCAAAGTCACAGGACATCAGACAAGTAAGACCAGAGACCAGTTACAGGCACATCTCCAGGTTGCACCAGCCTCTGGATGACAGAAGGGTTTGCTGAACACTGGGTACTCAAGAGGGGCCAGGCCTGGGGCTCTGGGCCTGCCGGAGGCAGAGTTTCCTGCTCCCCTGCCCCCTCCTTACAGAATAAAAGACTGTAACCCTAGACAAGGAGAACAATGGTGGGCTCCAATACTCAAGGTCACCAACTGAGGTTCGGCCTAAGACCGAATACAAAGAAGAGGGGCTCCTGCTGGGGGCTTGGTTTTCAGGGAACTCACTCTCCCATTCAGCAGAGGCAGCCTGACTTCCAGGAAGCCCTGGCTCTCTTGACCAGAGTCCTTTTAGGGCTCAGATAGCCTTAGCCCAGTGAAGCCAGAAAATCTTGTGTGAATGGCAGAATTTCTGTTCAAATCCCTATGCAGTTCTGTGGAGTGCTCTGGCATCAGATTCCTGTTTGATAAGGATTGGCACAGCAGTTTTGGAAGTATGAATTGCTCATGGGAGGAAGCTAGAAAGAGACTTCTACTAGCTCTGAGACCGCCCTCCCTGGCCCTACATGCCAGTGCCAGAGCTGGAACAACACCCCTTTGATACAGTTCCTCATGCTGTGGAGATCCCCAGCCGTAAACGCATTTTCCTTCCTACTCCTTAACTATAATCCTTCCATGGTCCTAGATGTCCAAAAGGCCTTCCAGGAGACCGCTGTACCTGGCATCACCCTCTGCTCTTCCTTCTAAATGTATGTATAATATTACTGCAATGAAATCCACTTCTTTGAGCCAGATGTGGTGATGCCCACTTGTAATCCCAGAGGCTCAGGAGTTCAAGGCCAGATTCAGCTCCATAGCAAGACCTGCCTCACCTCAAAAACTCAAAACCAAAACGTAAAACCCACCTTTGTAGATACCATTTGATGAATTTGGTCAAATGTAACCACCATCACCATCAAGACTCCTTCTTTTGAGCTGGGCAGTGGTGGTACATAATTTAATCCCGGCGCTCGGGAGGCAGAGGCAGGCAAATCTCTGAGTTTGAGGCCAGCTACACACACACACACACACACACACACACACTCAAACACTTATCTCCAAAAACAAAACAGTAAAAAAAAAAAAGACTCCTTCCATCACTCCAAAAGGCCCCTCCATCCTGACTTTTTGCTGTCAATCATTTCACCTACTCCAGTCCTTAGAAATTGACTGCTTTCTCCTTTAGATTTGCCTTTTCCATCAGTAAGTAGAGCTCTTGAGTACAGTCCGCTGTGTCCGGCTCTTTCCTTGGCAATGAGCTTTGCTGTGTCAGCAGCACGTTGCTCTTTGCCCCTTCCCACCACTCAGCAATGTCAGCACCTGGGCTGTTCCCAGCCAAAGCTTTCATGAGCAAAGCTTCTGTGAACATTCTAGCACCAGCGTTTGTGTGCACATGGGTGTTCATTTGGCGAGCAAATGCGCGGAATGACATTGTGGGAGCCGGCATCCAACCTCAGAAGAAACTGCCAAACTGGTTTCCAGACCCGAGGTAGCATTTGTCTTTCCCAGCACACAGTCAGAGGGCCCCGTCCGCCGAGCATCCTCCCACTTTCTGCTTGGGTCCATGTTTTAAGTCAGAGGCCTCCTGGGGCTATGCAATGGCATGTCAGTGTGATCTTAACTTCCGCTTAGCTTTTGGCTAATGACACTACATGTTTTTGTTGTCCATATTGGGCATTCTTTGGGGGCGTTTTCTTTTAAATCAGGGATGCTGCCTCTTTATTGAGGCTCTTTAAGTGTTCCGGCCCCAGTCATCCCACCAGGGGTGTTCTCGATGAGGTGAGCGGCTGTCCACAGATCCTGGGAGCATAAGTCCTCATTTGTTTCCGTGAACTGTGTCCACACCCTCTGCTGCCATGGCCTACACCCCAGCATCTCTCACCCTGTCACCCTGACTCCTGCTATGTATTTGTCCCTCCTTCCAGGTCTTTTTATTGCTGTTGTTGATCTTTATTTGCTGTTGTTTGATTGTTTGTTTTGAGACAGGGTTTCTCTGTGTAGCGTTAGCTGTCCTGGAACTCACTCTGTAGACCAGGCTGGCAGATTCGCCTGCCTCTGCCTCTGCCTCTGCCTCCCAGTGCTGGGATTCAAGGTGTGCACTACCGCTGCTCAGACCTCCTTCCAGATCTTAGAGGCAGGTATCTCTTTGTTTCTGAGTAGGTCCCGGGGACAGAAGTGCAGAGTTAGGGCATAATTGTTCTCCTGGCCCTGTCCACCCACTGTCACACCAAGCCAGTCAGTGTCCCGCCTCCACACCCTCACATTCATTCCCTGATAGCCAAAACCTCCTGACTGTCATTACTGATTCAGTAAGTCAGACTTGTCCCAAGTCACCAGCATGGCTTTCGGAAGTGTATTTTTTGTTTTATTCTGGAGATCAAACTTTGCCCCCAGTCTGCTGCCGCCTCCTACACAGGGGCTACAAGAGAGGGCTTAAGAAACAGGACCCAGCTGTGTCCAAAGAAACCCCACAGTCTCAGCATGCTGGCCCACACCTTTAATCTCTAGCATTCAGCAGCCAGAGACAGTCAGATCTCTGTGAGGTCAAGGCCTATAGAGTGAGTTCTAAGACAGCCAGAGTAACATAGTGAGATCCTGTTTAAAACAAAATAAAACAAATAAACAGCAACAAAAAGAATTCACAGTCTCTCTGAAGAAGACCCTACAGTCGGTGTGCCCGTTGAAAAAGTTCTCTTTTTTTCTTTTTCTTTTCTTTTCTAAGCTTTACAGTTTACTGGTCCTCTGTTTAGAGATTGATGCCATGACAGAGGATGAGGTCATCACAGACTCTACTCCCTTAGCTGTTATCCAGCCTCCAGCTCACTTTTTGTCAGCACCACCACAGCCACCACCACAGTGGCACCTCCCTTTCTGTTCTGTGTCGCTTTCAGTTTTCTCAGAGTCTTTTTCTTCTCATAAAGGCCATGAGTCTTGCAAGTCTGTGTTAGGCTCATGCATAATCACAAGGCCTTGCCGCCACCAAAGTGAGTTCCGAATTTAAATACAGAGATGACAACTGATGTGGTTTTGTACAGTTTGGCTAGCTTTGGCTGAATCTCTGTGTTTGGTACCATTGCCTTCCCAGGGTGAAGGCTATCCAGGACCATTTGTTTTCTTGGCAGTGGACTCTTGGTCACAAACTTCCCGATCTGGACAGCTACTGAGTCATTCATGGTATTGGCAGTCCTTGAGCAGCCAAGGAGTGGGAGGGAGAAGCTACCAGTTTGGATTTCTACTAAACCATCTCTCTTATTTGCTAGACACTAAACTCCCCGGAAGTCAAACGTCAGTTTCTAGAAGTTCTTGCTTCTGCAGCACATGTGACTAAAGCTGGTACAAGATGGAGGAGATCAGCATGATTATTGCACAAAGCCGAAAAGTGTTTCATATTTCCTAAACACAGTCCTGAGTACTGCAAAAAATATAGGTAGACAGACAGACAGACAGGTATAGAGAAAGACAGATAAAAGAAACAAGTCCTTTTTGTAATCTTAGAGAGCACAAACTTGGTTCTCAGCAGTACTGAAGGAATGAGTGATCTTGTATACTGTTCAGATCTCTTGCTCATCATTAAGTCCAGGCACTGGTGCTAATTAGGACACACTTCATTACTGTAACCAATCTTATATAAGACCCACCATGTGGTTCGGTGTGGGAGCTTTGACAGCTGGGGGGTTCTCCACAGACTTGGGAATCCAGGCTTCTTCAATTCCACGGCTGTGCCCATTCCCTAAAGCTAAATCATCGTCCGTGTCTAGCCGAGGAAAGGTAGGCAGAGATACTCTCTTCGTCAGCATGTGGACCTAGACATTATATGATCGCTTGTCAGCTTTCTGCAAAGGAAGCTGAGAAAGACATAGTAGCCAGGAGCTCATCATCATCATTATCATAGTGGATGAAGAGTTCATGTATTTGGGCCCACAGGTCATGACCTCTTCCATAGCCCATGCCTCTGTGTGCCTCAATTCACACACCCATGCACACTTTCTTCTCACACATAGAATACACATCAATCCATGCAGCTCCTGCATCCAAGGCAAAGAACAGGATCTCAGAGGCAGGAGACAGCCAGGGCTCTCCATGTGTGCCGACAATGCTGCTTATTGGTAGTCATCGCAAATGAGAAGCTCATTAACAATCCACTATGGATTAGCTTTGTTAGGTTTCCATCACTGCAATAAGTACTTGACATAAGCAACATTTTTTCGAGGACAGCCTTGGCTGTCCTAGACTTGCTTTGTAGACCAGGCTGGCCTTGAACGCACAGAGGCCTGCCTCTGCCTCCCTGAGTGCTGGGATTACAGGCATGCACCACCGGCTCACAATCAGCTTATACAAAGAAAAGGTTGACTTTGGCTTGCAGTTTTAAAACTGTCTCCATCCTTGATTGGTTGGTTAGTCCTGCTCCTGGGGACTTGTGACACAGTTCTGGTGTGAGACTGTAATGGAATAAAACCACTCATCTTGTGACTAGAAGGTGAAGAAGAAGAAGAAGAAGAAGAAGAAGAAGAAGAAGAAGAAGAAGAAGAAGAAGAAGAAGAAGAAGAAGAAGAAAGAAGAAGAAGAAGAAGAAGAAGAAGAAGAAGAAGAAGAAGAAGAAGAAGAAGAAGAAGAAGAAGAAGAAGAAGAAGAGAAAAGGAGAAAAGGCTGGACTCACATTGCACCCTCAAGGGGCTCATCCCCAACCCCTTGTGACGTAAAGGGTTTCCTATCCCTATTGGATCTTGGGAGGACACTTAAGACCCAAACTTAAGTGTCAGTTACAATTTGGAAAGGGAGAGAATGAGAAACAAAACCCCATAGCAATGAGGATGTAGAACCATGCAGGGGCTGGGTGGGCAGGGGGAGTGCATTCCTGAGAACCCTTGCTCCCCTGTGGGGAGATCCCACACTCCCCGCCTCATCCCCGCCTTTGGAAGAGCCATGGGCACCATGGGTGTACACTTCCTTCCACAGCCAGCCCATAATATGTGGGGCCCGAGAATTAGCTTGGTTTTGGTTTGAATGATCAAAGACTTTTCAAGCCGAGCTTATAGGGTTCCCCCCTCAAAAATAAAAATAAAAGTAAAAAACTTCATAGATATTGCATTCCTTTTCTCATGGGAAACTGCCAATGGCTCCTCCTGCTGTAGCTTTTGTATCTCCCTGTCTTCTCCTAACAGTGGGACTTGGAGGCATCTGGAGCATCACACTGGGGTGAGGAGTCACAGCAAATAAATCTCCAGCCAGTGTGAGTCCCTTTGTTTAACTGATGTGTCAAAACTAGCCTTTTGCCGTGGCTTCCCTGGGTTTGGCTCCAGTTCGGGAACAGTCAAGGAGTACTTCAGTGCTCTGGCCCTGCTCAGGTGCCACGTGGTACTGGCGTAGTATCAGCAACCATGCAAAGCCCTGCCAGTAAAAACTGGCGTGAGAGGACAGAGTGTAATTGCAATTAAGGAAGTAAAAAGCCTGCCCTCGCTGTGAAAACAGAATGCTTACGAGTCACTCTCTCCCTTTTTTTATTGTGATGAAATATGTACACCGAAAAGTTTGTCACTGCGACCATGTAAAAGATTTAAAAATTGTATTCGTGAGTGCGTGTGCAGAAGAGGGGGTCAGCACCCTTGCAACCAGAGTTACAGGTCGCTGTGAGCCACCTAGAGTGACTTCTGAGAACCAGATTCAGGTCCCTGGGATTGCAGCAAGCAGTCTGCACTACTGAGCTATCTCTCCAGGAACCATCTTAACCTTTTTTAAAAACACAACCTGGTGGCCTTAAGTACCGACAGCACTGTGTAACTCCCCACTATTTCCAAAACTATTTTATCATTCCTCTCAGAAACTCACTAACTTCCTATTCCCCTGTCTCCTTACCAGGCCCCACCCTGATTCAATGAATTCACCTGTTTCTATTTACACAGGGGGGAATCATCCTACCCCTTTATAGAAGGCTTATTTTACACAGCATAACGTTGTCGAGGTCAATCTATGTTACAGTGTGTATCAAAACTTCATTCTTTTTCCTGGTGAAGCAGCATTTCCTGGTTTGTACACATATCTTTTTCTTCATTCATCAACGGATTGGTAGTTGGGGTGTGCCTACCTTTTGGCATTTGTGAACAGCACTCCTATGACTGACCATTGGCCTGCAAGAACTTGTTTGAGTCCCTATTTCAGTTCTTTAAGGGAGTGAACTTAGGTGTGCAATTGCTGGGTTGTGTGACATCCTTTAACTTTACAATGGACCACCGAGCTGCTTTGCACAGTAACTGAATTATTTACATCCCTACCATTGGTACGTGAGGGATCCATACTCTCTCCTCTGCCAATACTTCATCATGGCCAACAGCACCTGTTATTTCCTGTCCTCTTCCTCGGGCCCTTTTTAAGTATCTACCTATCTAAGGGGCAGTTGTGGCACAGTTGTGAGTAGCATTTCCACAGAGGCTAACATCATCTGCTCACATCATTTTGGTCTGCTCTTAAACCTTCTCGAGAAAAATGTCTGTTCTAATCTTTAGCCCAGTATATGGGGTTGTTTGCCTTTCTGTTGTTGTTGTTGTTGTTGAGTTGTAAGAATTCTTATCAATAGATGTGAACTAAACCCTTCCTTACTAGATGTAAGTTCTGAAAGTACATTCTTCCATCAATGCTCTCTTCATAACGCCTTTCGGCCCACCAAGTCTGTTGTTTGTTGCTGTGTGATCTGAGAGGAGGCTCTTGCTATGTTACCCAGATTGGCCTTGAACTCCTAGGTTCAAATGATCTTTCTGCCTCGGCCTCCTGAGCCTCTAGGACTACGGGAAGAGGCCACCCTCCATGGCTCTTAAATGTTGATGGAGTCTGACTGTCCCAGGGCTTGGTGTGTAGCTCAGTGGCAGAGCACCTGCCGGGCATAAAGACCCAGCTTGATTCTCAACACCACAAAATGGTTAAAAAGAGGCCACTGTTGAATCCAAAAAGATTTATCCTGTGTCTTCCAAGGATGTTCCGATTTCACCCTCCAATCTATTTCACTTGGAATTAATTTTTGGTTGGCATGTAAAGTAATGGGCTTCATTGTGATATCTTCACACAAATGTAACACTACACCCCATTCCTCTCACCCTTTGATCCACTTCAAGGTCACTTTTGTTACGGTATTGGGAAAGAATTCACTTCATTGTTATGTATGTGGATAGCAAATTTAACCAACATCATTTGCTGAATCTCTGTTGAACTATCTTAGCACCTTCGTCAAAAAAAATCAAGTGGTCATGAGGGGGAGGCATGCTATTCCGTTTCACCGCGCTATGTCTGTCATTAAGCCAACATCTATCATAGTGCTCTTTTGACTACTACGCCACTTTGTAGTAACTTTGAAACTGAGCTTGTTTTTTCTTTTTTTTTTTTCAAAATTGCTTTGAATATTCAGGGTTCTTTGAGATTCTATGTTGACATCAAAATAGGTTTTTTTACTTCTGCAAAAATCGTAATTTGGGTAGTTAGAGACCGCCTAGAATCTGTGGATCACTTGGGGTTATTTTCCCAGCTCTGTTGCCTTCCCATGCGTAAACACTGGTGCCTTCCGTTTGCTGAGATATCCCCCTCATTGCTTTCAGCGATGCTTTGTGGTTGTCACATGAGTTTTTCACCCCTTTGATTTTCTTCTCAGGTACCTTCTTCTGTGGTACTGTTGTGAATGGAGTCACTTTTACACTTTTTTAAATTACTTGTTACTGGTGTATAAAATACAACCGACTTTTTTTGTGTGTGTGACAATTTTTATATCCTGGAACTGGTGAATTGGTGCATTAACTCAAACATTTTTATGGATTAACCATGACCTTCTACAGATACGATGATGTCATCTGGACTGGAGATAGTCTGGGACCATTTGGATACTGAAGGAAATTTTTTAAATTAAGGCGCTTGTAAACAGCAGATTTTTTTTTTCACAGTTCTGGAGTCTAGGAAGTTTAAGATCAAGCTGTCACGTGGTCAGGGCTCATTCCTCATGTCTAGTTTCTAATGTCATCACAGGGTGTAAGGGGCAAGAAGCTCTCTGGGGTCTCTTACATAACTGAATTTTTGGTGGTTCTGCCCTTGTGACCTATTTACCTTTTAGAGGCCTCACCCTAAGATTGTCCCATTGGTAATTAGGATTTTGCATATGGGATTTGAGAGTAATCCCATCCACACTCCAGCCCTTTGCAGTTTGGGTATCTTTTCTTTGTTTTTCCTTCCCCAGCTGTTCTGGCTAGCCATTTCCGTACTGCATTGCTTAGCAGTGGGATTCTTTGTCATGTTCCTGACTTAGCGGAGTATGATGTCAGCTGTGGGCTTTCACCTGTGCCACACACAGTGACGTATTCACAGGTCCCATAGGCAGGGACTTTATAGGAACCACAACTTTATCTTCTTATGTTGTCCTGCCCCACCCTGGGTCCCCTCTCTACTGCAGGCAGTTTCCCAGCTATCTCCATAGAATCCCTGTAATATTTCTTGTGAGGCCGACTTACTGAGGATGAATTCTGTCTGGTTTTGCTCATCTGAAATATCTTAGCATCCCCTTTCTGCTGGAAACTGGCTTTGAAGGCCACGGAACGCTTGGCTCCAGCTTTTTCCTCCATCCTGCCTCTGCCCCTGTTAATGAGAAACTGCTTCTCAGTCCCCCTGTGGATTCCAGAGACAGAAATGGTGCCACAGCTCACTCTTCTCTTGTAGGTTTTAAGAGTCTCTTTGTCTTTTGACACTTGATATAATCTGTGTTCATCCCAGACCACTTGGAGTTTGTATGTGTATTCATATTTTCCATTAGGCTTAGAAAACTGTTTCACCCTTATTTCTCCAACTATTCTCCTGCCCCTTGTCGCCCCTCTTCTTCTAGAAGCTGTTGTATGTTTGTCAGGTCTCCTGGGTCCCTCGGGTCTTGTTCATTTCCTCTCCCTTTCCTTTTCCTGTTCTATAGACTGAAGACTTTCAATTGCCTTGTTTTCTTTTATTTTTTTTCAGATTTATTTATTTATTATTTATACAGTATTCTACCTGTATGTGAGCCTGCAGGCCAGAAGAGGGCACCAAATCTCATTATAGATGGTTGTGAGCCACCCTGTGGTTGCTGGGAATTGAACTCAGGACCTTTGGAAGAGCAACTAATGCTCTTAACCTCTGGGCCATCTCTCCAGCCCCAAATTGCCTTATTTTCAACTTTGCTGATTCTTTCTTATGCCCACTAAAATCTTTGATTAAGGTCTGAAAAGACAGCTCAATGATTAAGAGCACTGGCTGCTCTTGTGGAGGACCCATATGGTGTCTCAGAAGGTTGTCTGGAAATCCATTCCCATGGGACCCAGTGCCTTCTTTCTGGCCCCTAAGGACACCAAGCATGCACATGGTATACAGACATACATACCGTTAAAACCTCCCTACACATAAAGTAAAATTAAATAACTTCAACAGAGAAACCATGTCTCAAAAAAAAAAAAATAAACAAATAAATAACTTAAAAATCTGCCATCGAGCCCTTCAGTGACGTTTCTACATCAGTTTTTCTACTGAGTCCCTTTTTATTGCCTTCTGTGTGTCTATGGTCATCTCTATCTGTTGATATAAACCTCTTTTGACTTCCCCTAATTCTCTATCCACTAAACATGTCAAGACAGTTGCCTTAACATCTGACTCCAGGATCTGAGCTTCTGACTAATAGTTTCTTTTGAATTTTTTTTCTCTTTGGTTCCTGTTTCCTCACATACTGTGTTGGGGTTCTCTAAAGGAGCATGATTGACAGAAATATATACTAAAGGGGCGTTTACTAGAATGGCTTACGCCCTATGGTCTGGGTAGTCCAACCGTGCCTGTCGTCACACTGGAGAGGCTGAGAATCTGGTCGCTACTCAAGTCCCGAGTCTAGATGACTCCACTGTCCTGGACTGGGGCCGAAGGCAGGGATGAGTCCTGGAGAGGCTGGTCTCTGATCTCAGTGAAGGCAGGCAGCAGCAGTGGGCAGCAGCGGGGTAGAACTGCTCCATTCCTCACTCTGCTCCATCTCCAGCAGAGCGCTGGCTTCTCTCTCTCACCCCCTGTCCCAGACCTCTAGCCCCTCCTGCAATCCGAGACAACAAGCACACTGGCCCTCATCCCCTCTCCTGCCAGCTGAAGCTGAAGCCTCCTCCACATCTGTTTCCCAGGGCAACAGCTCTGAGGATGTTTCCTGACCCAAGCATGCTTGGTCCTAGAATGCTCCCTCTACACCTAGTCAGGAAGAATGACATCTTCCTGAGCAAACGATCCCAGTGCCTGGGAGGTGGAGGCAGGAGGATCATGAGTTTGGGGCCATCATGGCTATACAGCAAGACCCTGTCACAAAGGAGGAGGAGCAAGAGGGGGTAAAATCTTAATCTCGGAATCAGAGCGGCCTACGTATGAATCCCACCGAATGGTTTGTGGCTGGAGCATCCTTGTCAATCTCTTAACTCTCTAAAAACCACACAAGCTGAAACTTGGTCAAAACTCCACCATTGCCTCCTACAAGAGGTAGCTAATGATCTCTGGTTAACTGGCATTTGTCAGGGTGTGCTCAGCTGTCTCTCAGTCTGTCTCAGACCTTCCCTCTTGTTCTTCATCCCCAGCATCCTGGTCACAGACCTCTCCCCACTGTCTGAACCCTCCCACTCACCAGGCCAGTGGCCCGCCCCTTTACACAAAGGCCCAGCCAATTTCTAGTTCACCCTGTGGTAAGCAAACATTTGCAACACTCACTGGCCTCCACACCCCATTGCATCAGTGTAGCTGCTAAGGGCAGCCAGAAAACAGGCCAAGTGGGGATGGGCTGGCATTTGGGGCTCCTTGGCATCCACTTTACTTCCCCCTGGCATAAGGGGTCTGGAAATTTGGCCAGTTTAACTGTGAACATGGGCTTTGGACCTTATGTACAAAAAATAGTGAGGACCCTCTAATCTGTTCTTTATTTAAAACTTAATTTAAAAATAATACTCCAGCCGTGTGTGGTGACTCCCACCTTTATCCCAGCACACGGGAGCAGGAGCAGGTGGGTCTCTATGAGTTTGAGGCCAGTCTACATAGCAAGTTGCACAAAATACATACATATATATGGATATGTATATATATATATATATATACTCATATTTACACTGTTACAGTGGCCCATTTGTTGTATTTCCTTCAACATGAATATCATCAACTTCTCCTACACGTATCCATGGCAAAAACATATCATTAACAAACAATATCACGGAAAAAAACCCCAGCCATTTGCTTCATGTTAGCAATGTGCTGCCACGTTTAAAACTTACCTCCAAGACTTGGAGACTTAAGGCAAGTTGGCTTTACTCTCCCACATGGTTTCTGTGGGTCCAACAGATGGTCTGCCTATGGTCTGTCCTGAGGTTTTAGTCAAGGGAGTGGCTGGGCAGCGGCTTCAGGGTTGACTGTGGCTGGTAGATCTGCTGCCATTATGGCAGATTTGCAGTTTCATCACTTACGCCTGCCTCCCAATGTCATGGGGACACTCAGCTTCCCATACCGTGTTCTCACCTGGTGGAGCACGGCCTCCCCCGGAGGAAAGAGACTGAGAGAGAAAAGGGAGCCACAGTGTCCGATGGCCCAGCTGCCATCATTTCTGCAAGATCCTATCCATTACCCATGACAGACTTATACAGCCCGGAGGATGTACCTGAAATGAGTACCAGAGGCAGTGTCTAGTGGAGAACAGCAAGGGGGTGGCTGCAATCCCTTTAAACATAATGCCATTGCCATCTTTGCACGCCGTATTAGTTACTTTTTGCTGGGAAAACATCTGCCAAAAAGCCACTTAAGGGGAGCCTTATTTTGGCTTACAGTTTTAGGGGACACAGCCCATCGTGTCAGGGAAGGAAGAGCTGTAGACCAGGAGGCAGCTGGTTTCACGTTGAGTCCACAGTCAGGAAGCAGAGGGAAGACCAGAAGTGGGGTCTGACTCTAAAACCATAACCTGCCTCCCGGTGACTGACTTCCTGGAGTGAGGCTCCATTTCCTAAAGGTTCCAGAACCTTCCAAAATAGCACCCCCTCTCTGCCCATACCCCCACAAGGGCCAAGTGTTTAAACGCACGAGCCTGTGAAGGCTATTTTGTATTTAACATATGCTAACACTGAAGGACCAACCTGAGCGCTGGAGAGAGGGCTTGGCCGGTGATAGAGCACTGACTGGCTGCTTTTCTAGGTTACCTTCCCAGCAGCCACAGAGACGCTCACAACCATCTGTAGCTCCAGTCTCAGGGGATCCAACTGGCCTCCTCTAGCATACACATAACACACTAACATTCGTGAAGGCGGAAAAACCAGATACATTAATTTAAAGAACACACCACCCTTACCTTTTTCAAAAACATTTTTGTTTCAAACATTTTTACATGTTATTGTTGTGTGTATAGAGGTCAGACGATAACTCTGCCAAGTTGGTTCTCTCCATCTTGTTTCCTTTAATTTATTTTATGTTTATGGATGTTTATGAATGTATGTTACATGCACCATGAGTGTGCCTGGTGCCCAGGGATACCAGAAGAGGGAACTGGAGTTACAGAAGGTTGTGAATTACCATGGGGGCTCTAGGAATTGTACCCAGCCCCCCTTGGAAGAGAATCCAGTGCACTTACCTTCTAAGCCATCTCCCCAGTTCCCATTCCTTCATCTTTCCATGGTTCCAGAGATCAAACTCAAGTCAACAGGCTGCCCTGGCAAGTACTTTACTCTCCGAGCCATCTTGTCAGCTTTCAGCAATACCTTTATTACGACTGCATGTAAGCACTGCAGTGCTGTGACCCGTTTCTTGACACTAGAATGAATAAGCTTGAATAACAGTTACTCTACTCGTCATGTTCTTACCCTGAGGTAAATGAAAGGAAAATCCAGCTGTGTGCATGAATTGCTTCTTGAACGATGCTCCGGGGTAGGGCAAGAGCGCACAGAGCAGGAGCGCTTGATGTGCAAGAAAGGGAAGCTGAGTTTGAATCCCCAGTATCCACATAAAAACCAAGTGTGACCAGATGTTACTGAGACACCAGAATTTGAAGGACAGAGACAGGCAGGTCCTGGCAGCTCACTGGCCAGTCAGCTTAGCTGAAAACATGAACTTCATGTTCAGTGTGAAACCCTGTCTCAAAGAGAGAGAGAGAGAGAGAGAGGGAGGGAGGAAGGGAGGGAGGGAGGGAGGGAGAGAGAGAGAGAGAGAGAGAGAGAGAGAAAGAAAGAAAGAAAGAAAGAAAGAAAGAAAGAAAGAAAGAAAGAAAGAAAGAAAGAAAGAAAGAAAGGCGAGTGATAAAGACACCCAATAAACTCCTCTGGGCTCTTTTGCATTACAGCACCTAGGTGCATGCAAACACACCAAACACACCACTCATGCGCGCGCGTGCACACACACACACACACACACACACATGTGCATGCGCACATGCACACATACACACTCGAGGAGAAAAAAGGACATATAGGGTTACCAACGAGGACATAGAAAATGATCCCTTCAGTCTGCTCACTGCCCTCTCTCTAGCAGAAAAAGACAAGGATAGACAGAGGTCCTAACACAAGATTGCAAAGCTTTGCTTTCTCCAGATCCTAAGCAGACACAGTGCTCATGCAGCTGCTTCTGTCCCAGGCACCCATCATGAGCACCCTTCTCTCCCGATCCCTCTTCTCTGGGCAGGCTATCCAGCTATGACTCTTTCTTTTTAATATATATTTTTTAAATTTATTACAATTTCTTTACTTTGTATCCCACTGTAGCCCCCTTCCTTATCCCCTCCCAATCCCACCCTCCCTTCTTCATCTCCTCCCATGCCCCTTTCCACGTCCACTGATAGGGGAGGCCCTCCTCCCCTTCCCTCTGACCCTAGCCTATCAGGTCTCATCAGGATTGGCTTCGTTGTCTTCCTCTGTGGCCTAGTAAGGCTGCTCCCCCTCAGGGGGAGGTGATCAAAGAGCCAGCCACTGAGTTCATGTCAGAGACAGTCCCTGTTCCCCTTACTAGGACACCCACTTGGATGCTGAGCTGCCATGGCCTACATCTGAGCAGGGGTTCTAGTTATCTCCATGCATGGTCTTTGGTTGGAGTATCAGTTTCAGAAAAGATCCCTGTGCCCAGATTTTTGGGTCCTGTTGTTCTCCTAGTGGAGCTCCAGACCCTTCCAGGTCTTTCTATCTCCCCCTTCTTTCATAAGATACCATGCACTCTGCCCAAAGTTTCAGTCATGACTCTTGAGTGTAGGAAGTACATTGCGTTGCTCTGCCCATGCTTCAGCATGGTGCTCCAGGACAAGGTGGCTTCACAGCAGGGTGGCTGTGAGTTGCTAGAATTTGGTCCTGGGTGCTTAGCCAGCTAGGTTCCATTCTTCCCTCAAAGGTGCTCACCCCTTGGAATGGGTCATGGGGAGGGTGCTTGCTGCTCATGTGCAAGCAGTCTAGCCAACGCAGAAAGTGGGTTGGTTTGTCTCTCCCTTTGGCTTGGTCCACCTCCTACCTGCCACAGACCAGAGCCTAAGGGTTTGCCTCCTCCTCATCTGTGCTGTGGCTTGCCCCAGGGGATGAGAGCAAGACCCCAGGGAGCTGGTCCTTGGTCCAAGACCGGCCACCCCAAATTCAGTCATGAGCTCAACCCCCACAGCAAAAGGGGCTCAGAGCCAGGGGCTGGGTGGCCAGTGACTTGTCACATGAGGTCTGGTGAGGCCAGCTCTGCTCTATTTTGGGAAAGGGATCAATCGTGTCAAGGGGTGGCCAATTGCGGGAGAACCTGGCATCCTGACAAGGCACCCTATGTACCCTGACCTACTTGCCAATGGCAGCTAATTTTAGCAGGGCTTGAAATGCCAGCAAACGCAGAGTTTGTTGGGATCACTCCTGGCCAAACCCAAGGAAAAGATGGGGGGGAGGGGTATGAACATCTTGGAGGAGCCCAAAATGTCCCGAGCATTGTTGTCACAGCCTCCTTCACTCTATTTCTTGCTGTTTGGGTTCAAGTCAATTTAAGGTTTCAAGACAATAATAATAATAAAGAAAAAAAATCTGAGTAAAATGAAATAGTTTTAATTGCTGGGGGGAGGCCACGTCAGGGCAGCCAGAGGAGGACCTGAACCCACTCCAGTTTGTATATGCACAGGTGCCCTTTCCTTCCCCACCCCCCTCCCACCCCCGTGGCCAAGTTCTATCCTTTCCACAGAAACTTGGCATCCTTCCTTCCTCCAGCTTCCCTTCCCAGGTTCCATGCTGCAGCCCCCAACTGTGTGACATGCATAGCCAAGTCCTGCATAGACGAAAACCCACGAGGGCCCCCACTGCTCTGAGAGCGGCCTAAAGCCTCACGGGCATACGGAGATCTTCACCATGCCTACCTGTTTCCCTCCTGCCCTTCAAGGCACCCGGTTTGTCGTCTTCTTCACCAAGTCTGCGAGGCGGGGTGCGGATGGGCTGGCTCCAGCCAGCCACCTTGTCAACTTCTAGACAGCAATCCCAACCAGTGTTCAGAGAGCCCGCCTCATAGCCCTCTCCCTGTGGCCTTTATCAAACCTGGCCCCACGTGGTCCTTTGTCCTGGCCCTGACCCTGTGGCAGTAGGCAGAGTATTTCAGCAGCCACCCATCAGGCCCATTAGTGCAGAAATCCCTGGCTGCCTGTCATTTGCAATACTCAGCCAGACAGCCCTCACCTGCAACAGGTGGCCCCAGGAGGCAGGACCATCGCTGCTTCCCCAGCTACCTCCTGCTTGTCCTCTCAGAGAGATGGCTATGGATACTGCTAGCAGCGGAGCCCAGTCTTTGACTCTGGTAAGGGCCACTCACAGGCCGAAGGCTTGAATTGGGAGGGAAGCCCCGAAACCAGCACCCTCAGGTTGGGGAGAGGGATTGCTGAGCCCTCGAAGGACAGCTGCAGCTCTGGAGGAGACCTGGACATGTCCCCTCCTCCAGTCCTCACTGATGCCACTCTTGTCTGTCTCTTGAGGAGTTCAAGGGTGCTTTTTTCTGGGCCAAGAGTGTATAGCCTGGGGGCTTTTCCTCGTATGTTCAGGCTGTACTTAGAAGAGTGTGGGGCTCTGTTCCTCAGGAATGTGTGAGTGTCTGACCTAGAGTCACTCATTCCTGTGTATACAGCCAGCACAGGGCCTGGGAAAAGAGGGTCCAGCCTGAGGCTGGGCATGGGGGCACTGAGACTATCTCTGGACCTTGGGACCTGTAGCTTTTGTTCATGGCTTCTCTGGCCCTGGTCCAGATTCTCTGAGGGTCACAGTTCCCTGGGGCCATGTTTCCCAGTGCTAAGACGGAGACCTCCCCATCTGGTAAATATAACGCTTGATGCTGTCTTGTTTATTTTATTTTATTATTTATTTATTTATTTATTTTCACTGCATTCTAAGGTAGAATATCAAAGCCTTCTCAGGGCATCTAGCCCTGCCAGCTCTATCCCTCTCACTTTGCTATCTGACCTGTGACCTCATCCAGATATGTAGCCTTAAGAACATCTCCATCCTGCGGACTTTCAAGTGTGTATCTCCACTGTTCCCCTGAACCCTGCCCTCACACGGCCAGCCATACATACCCGAGACAATTATGTGCAGGCAGGTGGGTGGTTAGCGTCCTGTGTGTGGTCCTCCTAAAACCCGTGCCCCAAGCTTTCAGCAAATGTGTATGTCCTCTACACCTGACCACATCCCTGTCCTGTACTCACTGTCTCTGGACCCAGACTGTAGAGGCAGCTAATGCCACCCACTTTCACCCTGTCCCAAGAAGCCCCGCTCTGGAGCCAGGAGTCTGTAGGACTTTCATAGTTGTTGGGGTCACTCCTTTTTCCTCCCTATGCAACTTCCCCACTTTCTAGGAAACAGCTGCACTCTCTCAGCCCACCCTAGATACCTGCTTCCTCTCCTCACCACCCAGCCTGACTCCAGTGTCACATAATTCTTTCCAGTAACTCTCCATGAGCACTGGCCTCGCACAGCTGCCGGACAGGCGCAAACAGCAAACGTGCTCTCAGCTCCCCTCTCTCATGTAACATCCCGTGCACACCGCCCAGCACCCTGCCTCCCATAGCTGGCTTCAGCCAAGGAAACCTGCTGCTGCTATTCAGGGAATTCGGGGTAGGGGAGTCCTCCCTCGGGGAAAATCGCTACGTTTGCTTGAGACCTTGAACCTTGGTTATGCATCCTGTGACTTTTCTGACAAGGTCCCTGAAAGAAGCTAGCAAGTTAATAGGGTCTCTCTGCAACACGACACACTCTGAGAGACAGAGTGGCTAACTGGACGCCCGCCAAAGCCAGGTCCTGAAATCCTGCAGGAAGCAGTCCAATGGGTGTGTGCAGGCTCCGAGTCCAGGCATCTGCTTACGGCCCCGCTCTGCGCTCCTGGCTTTGTGGGCTTGTGGGGAGGGTTTGTACAGTCTGTATTCAGCATACTGGGAGTGTCTGGGAATGATTCAGGAATGTGGTGCATCCCCAAGGATGCCTACAGTGGGCCTAGCCCACAGACCTTGCTCCTGTGCAAAATCCACAGGGAATGATGCCCATTTCCCACTCCCATACACACAGCCTAAAGGGTCGTGAAGCCACTCCTAGTCAGGCCCTCCCCACCCCCACCCATTTGCATGCTGACCTGGTGCTAGGATGGACATCTTCAGACCCAATGCACTCCGAGGAAGGGGCCTCTGTCTCCGAGGATGGGACTCAGCTTTGGAGTCAGCTTTGCACTCTCCACAGCAAGGACAGAGAGCCCCTTAGCCACTGCAGCCTAAGCACCTTCGAGCACCCACCCTCCAACACGCATCCCCAGGACTAGGGAAGGCATAGAAGCATTTGTGGGGTGTTCTAGCCGCAGTGGTCTGGGTAAATACGAGAAGTTCTGAAGCACCCCTAGTTTGGCCAAGGCTCAAAATGAGGTCTATGAGGCCGGGCGACTTAGGACAGGTTCTACCACTGGGGGGCAGGCTCCCCATTCCTCTAGAGCCTCAGTAAGCGTGCAGACCTAGTTTGTTGGAAATCCAGGCTTCCCGTAGAAGGGTCTCAATTTTAAAGATTATTTTAAACGTTGGCAGATCCACAGGACAGACGCAATTGTGTTTATGGGAATGGGACCGCGCTCCACAGAAGGTCGCATCTCACATCCTCAGTGCCAGAAAGTTCTGCCTCCTTTTCTGGAAAGGCTGCAGAAGATGGCATGGTGATGCTGGGTGTCTTGGGTTTATTCATCATGGCCTTGCTGGTGAATGCAGGGCATTAGGGTGTGTCTGTGGCTCTCCTTTCGTAGTGTACTTCTGTGACTTGTCTGTATACTCTATATCCCGAAGTTGATGAATCAAAATTAAATCTTGATAGAGACAGTACATGGTCCACTGGACGCGTGGTATCAGTTTGGCTTCAGTGGTGACCAGATGCTCTCAGAGACACTTTCGGGCATGGGTGCTGCCTGGGTCCCAGGCAGAACACTGGCCCTTCCCGACATCTGTATAAAGGTGCTGGCACAAACATTAGCCCAGCCAATCCTCCGCCACTGTGAAATAAGAAACAGCTGTTACCATTTATCACAGTCTCACAAGGAACTGCTAAACTCTGAGTAAGTTCTCCTCAACTCCATGAAGAAGGCACAGATCACTTGGAACCTCATCAGCCAGATAGTTCAGCCACACACTGCCCAGTCATCTGGGCCATCCATAGTCCTATCTGCTTCAGAGACCCCAGCCTGAAGTGTTGGCTCCTTTTATGAAGAATCTTGAACTGAAGGCAACCCTAACCCTAACCCTAACCTAACCCTAACCCAATCCTAACCCTAATTCTCACCCAATTCTAACCTTAACCCACACCCTAATATTAACTCAAGCCTAACCCTAACCCAATCCTAACCCTAACCCTAACCCTAACCCTAACCCTAACCCTAACCCTAACCCAGAGTCTAGGCCTCTAGTCTCTAGGAGTAGCTACCAGGATAGAGAGGGAGAGAAGGGGTCCAACATGTCCTGACGACTGAACCTTTGTTAAGATCCGCCTTGCTTAGGCCACATGATAATGGGTATGTTATAACTGGGTCCCTTTGGTTGTTTTTGTTTGATTTGGTTTCTGAGACAGGCTTTCCTGCCTCTACCTCCTGAGTACTGGGATTAGAGGTATGTGCCACCATACCCGGCCCATCACTGGGTCCCTTTGGAAAGCTGTACCTCAAGAGAGAAGACAAGCATTCTGTGGTTGCTGCTTCTTTTAGTAAGTTCCACCAGTCTGGGAAAGAGACAAAGGAGGCCAAGGGCATTGCTTCGGGGACATCCTAGATGGCTGAACACTGGATTGTTCCTCTGGGTGCTGAATGTGTCTTTGGAGGCCTGCTCTGCAGAGGTGACAGCAGCAGTGACTGGC
Source organism: Meriones unguiculatus (assembly GCF_030254825.1). Lineage (NCBI taxonomy): Eukaryota > Metazoa > Chordata > Mammalia > Rodentia > Muridae > Meriones > Meriones unguiculatus. The sequence goes on along the minus strand of NC_083360.1, from coordinate 34,213,652 downwards.
TGCACGCTCACCCCAATGCTCAGCTGATGCTGGTGTCTGGCCCGGTGCCTTTGTCAGAACCCTTGTGACCTCCCCGGGTTTACGCTTTAGGCAAGGGGGGCTTCTTTTTTACAAAGTGGACAGCCAATCCATCAATGCTCTGTGTCTCTTGGGAATGCTTTTGGTTAAAGGAAGCCAAGGGACTAACCTGCACGCCGAGCAGGGTAGGCCTGGCATCAACATCTGCCACACGCAACAGGCTGACAGTCTTTTCCTTCCAGCCTCGTCTCCTCAAGGCGGCTGCAGCAATGCCAACCATCACATCCTTACATAGCTGTGTTCACGCATGAAGAGGCACCGAATCCCCCTCTCACGCTGAAATCAGGCTGCCCTTCACCTGTCATTCATCAGAATTGAGTCATACGCCCGAGCTCCAAGCAAAGGGTGGAATTTCTGTGCTTGGCTTAGTTTAATCAGGGCTTGCTGTTCTACCTAGCCCTCCTGAGCAGAACCTTGGCAAATGAGGAAGAAGATGCCCCTGCTATAGTCCAAATTCCTGTAACCCTGAGCTTATGGGGAAGAAACAGAGGATGGAAACTCATTTAAAAAAAAATGTAGAATTTTAAGCTACGTATTTTACAAGCTCATTTTTCTTTTTGGTTCAAAGTACAAGTATCTTTGCAATGACATCTCACTGTCCAGCATGCTAGCATATGCATGGACCCGCACTGCTGTACAGAGTGGGCAGCTGTGCAGCTGCCTACCTGTGGAGTCCAGCTGTCCCTGTGCTCTCACGTGGAGGGTAAGGCCCACACTGGAGCCATCAACATGCAGGAACGGCAGTGTCGGATCTGAGCCTTTCAGGCACGGGTCTCCCGTGTTCGTACTGCGTGTCCTCTCTCTTCACGTAAAGCCTGCACGCTGTGGATGGCCATGCTCCGCTAGCCAGAGCCCTGCTTGGACTGGGGATCACCCCAGATCCTATAGCCTTAGCTACCCTGTGCATACCGACTGGCCCATTCATTCCATAAAGCCCTACAGTAGAGAAAAAAAAAAAAGGTTCTTCACACAGTAGTGCCAGTTCACTAAATTCCCAAGCAGAGCCTTTTCCTCCCCTCATCCAGAATCTTAGGGCAATGGGAGGCACTTCCAGGCATTGTTCTGCAAGGAGCCTGCTCAGAACAAAGGCCACCCAGATCCCTACTGTTCCCTGCTCCAGAGGACCCAGCCTAATAGCTATTAAGGCGCTGGCCCTGGAATACTTGAAATAAACTATGGTAAAGAGATGTGAACCAAGCCAGGCACAGTGGCGGACGCCTGTAATCCCAGCACTCAGGGAGGCAGAGGCAGGCAGATCCCTGTGAGTTCGAGGCCAGCCTGGTCTACAAAGGAAGTCCAGGATAGCTGAGACTATACAGAGAAGGCCTGTCTTGAAAAACTAGATAAAAAATAATAATAAAATACATCTTAAAAAGAGAGAGATGTGGACCATCCTGCATCTGGGGTCAGAAGACGAAAGGAGACCCTCCTCGGCCTTCCAGTGACGGCCACAGCTGCTCCCCTTCCCTCTTATACAGGTAGAGCAGATCCTGGCAGAGTTCCAACTGCAGGAAGAAGACCTGAAGAAGGTGATGAGGCGGATGCAGAAGGAGATGGACCGCGGCCTCCGGCTGGAAACCCACGAGGAGGCCACTGTAAAGATGTTGCCCACCTACGTGCGTTCTACCCCAGAAGGCTCAGGTACCGCAGGGCTTCCCTGTCCCTGGACAGGACCCTCTAGGCAAATGATGACAACCCCAAATCACTGGACTGGTGTTTGTCCAGGCCCAGCTCAGGCCCAGCCTGGAGCTATCAGTCTTCAGGAGAATTTTGTGGGGTTTTGTTTGTTTGGTTGGTTGGTTGGTTTTTGGTCTCTACGGTCACTCGGGGAACCTCCTCCTTATGCAGAGTCTGGTCTGCTACTCTGGGTCTCATGTACCTCTCCGAGTTCTGGCTGCCTCTGCCTAAGGCAGGAGTTTCCCACTGATGCTCCCCCCCCCCAGTTGAGTTGACCTTTGACCCTTCCATAGATTGCTGTAGTGCTGCCTCACCCTCAGTGTCATAGGTTAGCAACCCCTCACCCACAATGTGTGAGGTCCTCGGAGCTATTCCGCCTGTTAGGTAGGCCGTGAGACTGAACGTATCTTTCTTTGCCTGCAGAAGTTGGAGACTTTCTCTCCTTAGACCTGGGAGGAACCAACTTCAGGGTGATGCTGGTGAAGGTGGGAGAGGGGGAGGCAGGGCAGTGGAGCGTGAAGACCAAACACCAGATGTACTCCATCCCCGAGGATGCCATGACGGGCACTGCAGAGATGGTGAGCAGCTTGAGGGGCTGGCAAAGGAGGGCTGGGGTCAAGGTCACTTGGGATCTCAGGGGACTCGGTCCCGATGGGAGGGTTCCAAGAACAGGAGTGATGGTGGTCCATGCAGCTTCAGAGACCCGAGAAGGTGACTCAGAGGCTTAGAGTGTCCCAAGTCCCAATCCCAGCCTACCTACAAGGGGCAGAAGAAAGGTCAGTAGCAGGAGAAAAACCCAGCTAGCTTCTGTTCAGTTTCCTAGAGGACAAACAAAGCTTAGGGCTGAGCAGCCAGAAGCCATGCTTGCCCGGCCTCCTGCAGCTTGCAAAGCCCAAGCTTCCTCATAGGCCACCACTACCCACCCATACGTGTATGCCAAGTGGCATGGCAGCAGCCACACTGTCTGCCCAAGCAACAAGGGTCCCTAAGCATGAGGAAGACTCAGACGGGGGGTCCTAGAAATAAAAGGAGCCTGGGGCTAAGACAGAACTCTGCCCCCTCCTTGCCCAGGGACAAGGCAAAACTCATTACCAGAGGAGCAGCCAGGCAAGGGTTTGCCTGTAGCAAAAATGCCTTCAGCAATGCCCAGTCATGTGAGCAATTCCACTGGAAGGGATCAGGGCCCAGCCTTCAGCAGGGGCTGGGTGGCCAGGATACCCGGGAAACAGCAAAAGAGACAGAAATCATAGTCATGGCCGAGAATGGGCTTCTACCCAGAGCCTCACAGGACAGCCATCCAGACTTGACCACAGCCAGTCCTCACTAGGCAAGGGGAGGGTCAGGGTCAGGGCTCAGAGGCGCAGCTAAGCTGGGGATCAGCCTGTGCTGTGTCACCTTGCCCTTGCCAGCAGTTTGCAGGGTTCTCTGTCTGGGGAAGTGCAGGGCCTGACTTCTGATGAGAAGCAGACTGCGGACAGGTCCAGCGCACAGGTGCGGGCTCTGGGGTCAAATGTCTCAACACCTCCAAGAGACGCTTTGGCACAGTCCCTGGGGAGATCCGCTACTGTCCCAGCCCTGACTTGATGCCACGCTGGTGCAACTCCTAGCTCTTTGACTACATCTCTGAGTGCATCTCTGACTTCCTGGACAAGCATCAGATGAAACACAAGAAACTACCCCTGGGCTTCACCTTCTCCTTCCCTGTAAGGCACGAAGACATAGATAAGGTGAGCCAGGCGGAGGGGAGGGGGGAAACGGATGAAAACACGCTCTAGAAGAACTCTGCTCAAACTGCCTTCCGTTGCAGCTCCCTGGCCCATGTTTCAAAAGAGCCCAAGCCCAGAAGGGATTTCTGCTGCAGCCGCTGTCTGTAAAGCTTCAGCAAACAGACATAACATCCGCTGACTCTTACCATGTGACAAAGCCTCTCAGGAGGCATGCTGTGGTCACACACTGCAGATAAAGAAACAGGCTAAGCAAGTTGCTTGAAGTAGGAGGTGGCAACTGGCTTAGAGTAAGGCTCCAGCTCCCCCAGAGCACAGATACCTCCCTGCTTCTGGCTGAGTCGGAAGTGGGAAAGATCTGATAATCTACCCACTGGCAAGCTCACACGTTACATCACACACACACACACACACACACACACACACACACACACCACAAGTCTGCTTTAATTTCCTTTATAGTTCCCGTGATTCTGTACTCTGACAAAAGCAGCTTAGAGGAGAAAGTGCTTTCTTAGCTCACAGTTCCAGGTTATTGTGCATCACAGCAGGGAAGCCACTGAGGCAGGAGCCTGAAGGTTGGTCGTATCACATCTACAGTGAGAAGCGAGGGGCAAAGGATGCACGCTTGCCTGTGTTCCTTGCTTGCTTTGCACACCCTGCCTAGGGAATGAAGCCGCCCACTGGGGGCAAGTCTTCCCACCTCACTGTAATCAAGACCACTGCCCATAGGTCAACCTAATCTAAACAGTCTTACTGAGACTCCCTTCCCAGGTGAGTCTACATTAAGTCAGGCTGACAACCAAAACAAATCCTCACAACCTCTGTCAGAGATAAAGCCAGGTCAGACCCCGAGGGGTGAAAGCAGCAGCCAAACCCATACCTTCTCTAAGCCCCAAGATCCACAGAGCAAGCCGCATGGGTAACTCCATGTGCAGCAGGATTCACTGCGAGAGAGGAACCCGAATGTTATTCAGCACTCTTCTCCCAGGGACCCAGCCGTCCTACCTCTACTCTGGAACCGTATCCCTGAGCCCTGCTGCTCAACATTCTTAGGCTGGGTTTACAGAGCATTTACCCTAAGTTCTCAAGTTCCGGGTTCCTCTGAGGGAGAGGGAGGGGGAGAGGGAAACAATTTTTAGAAAGTTGTTTCTAACACCTCTCAGAGCTGTGTGAGTCTACTTCCTCAAATGTAAAGTGAGGGCTCGGGAGTGTCATGGCGCTTCTGCCTGGTTGGTTTAAGGCCACAGCTTCCTGCTAGTGCAGCAGCCATGAGGCCTTCCTACCGCTACAGGGCATCCTCCTCAACTGGACCAAGGGCTTCAAGGCCTCTGGAGCAGAAGGGAACAACATCGTGGGACTCCTCCGAGACGCTATCAAAAGGAGAGGGGTGAGGAGACCTCCGCCTGCCCTGAGGGGCTGTCCCAGGCACCTGCCCTCCCCTTCAGCACAGGGCCCTCCCTTCAGCTCCATTTCCATGGCCTCTGTCCTTCTTGGCAGGACTTTGAGATGGATGTGGTGGCAATGGTGAACGACACAGTGGCCACAATGATCTCTTGCTACTATGAAGACCGCCAATGTGAGGTCGGCATGATTGTGGGTAAGGCTTCTCCCCCTGTAACCCTCCCAGACTGCACCGGGGCTTAGCGGTCAATGCCAAAGCAGTAACGACTAACGCCAGTCAAAGCAGTCCTGGTCCCTGGGCCAGGTGGCCCTGGGGGTGTGGTGATGCAGAAACTAAATGTTATTAGGAAGCATTTCGATGTTTGTGGCATCAGGGCATCAGATGGCCTGCCGGCTGTCCACCTGCCCTGCCTATCTGGATGTAATTAAGCCACTTTATCTAGTAAATTGACCACACTGTACGAGTTTGTCCACGTGCAAGAGAATGAGCGGGAGTGATGTCATCCCTGCTCCATCCAGGGGACCCAGCTCTGGACCTCTGGACTCCCAGGCCCTAGGCCCACCCATTCCAGAAAAAGAAGCCTTCCGAGGCAGTGCCTCAATCAAACCAGTTATCTGCCGTGCCCTCGGGTGTCAGGATGCACGTGTGCACTCTCTGGGCCCTAACTGCCTAGAAAATCCTGTATTACAGGCCCCGCGGAGCCAGGTCTCCTGTGCCGTGTGTTAGTATTTGTGGGTTCTCATCTGTGCTTATGCTCGTCCCCTACACAGCACATGCTTTACAACATCATTCACTTGACGTGCATGCGGAGACTAAACATTAGGGGTGTGTGTGTACAGACACACAGACACACACAGACACACACACGCACACGCACACACACACGCACACGCAGCTGCTCTGCCCCAGTGGCCTCTGGCCTGTTCTAAGGGCCTACATGGTTTTTCTCAGCTTGAGATTCCCCTGAAAGGGCTCAGGAGAGAGCACGTGCCTACAACGTGCTGGAAAACAAGGGGCTGGAGAGATGGCTGAGCAGTTAAGAGGACCTGCTGCTCTTCCGGAGGACCTGGGTTCGATCCTAGAACCCACACGGCGACTCACAACTGTCCCAGTGGATCTACACCCTCCCCTGGCTTCCCCGGGCACCAAGCAAGCACGCAGGCATGCGGTGCAGACATACATGCAGACCGAACACTTACACACAGAACATTTTTTAAATCTTAAAAAGCTAAATCCATGGCGCCTCACACCCACTTCCAGTTGTCAGATCCCTGGTTCTCACAGCCCACTGTGCTCCCCCGCCCCCCGCAGGCACCGGCTGCAACGCCTGCTACATGGAGGAGATGCAGAACGTGGAACTGGTGGAGGGGGATGAGGGACGCATGTGCGTCAACACCGAGTGGGGCGCCTTCGGGGACTCGGGCGAGCTGGATGAGTTTCTGCTGGAGTACGACCGGATGGTAGATGAGAGCTCAGCGAATCCCGGCCAGCAGCTGTAAGGACGCCCGCCCCGCCCCGCCCCGCCCCCGCCCTCCGAGCCCACCCGAGGCGGCTCCAGCCGCCGCCCCGCCCCGCCCCCGCCCTCCGAGCCCACCCGAGGCGGCTCCTGCCGGGCACACCACAGCTGGGCCCCAGCGCGTAATCAACGGCTTGCTTAGAAACAACTCTGCGGAGAAGCAAGCTGATGATCCCTCTGGGAGCTGGCTCTTTGCGTCAGCTCAGTTCTCACCTGCCCTGAGGGGTGTGGAGGTGTCATGGCGGTTAGCACAAAGCGTCACCTCTCTGCTTTTGTAGGTGGCCTGCCACCAGACAGCTCTGAAAGACCCTTAGCAGGGTTTATCTGGTTTAAGGCAGAATTCTCCCCAAAGCATGGCATTTCAAAAAAAAAAAAAAACAGCAAGAACAAAAAGCTAGCATTAGCCTCTGCCGGGTGCTGTAGATTGGCAGAGCACATCTTGGGAGCTTGTCTTAAATCATGGCTACTGCCGGGTGTTGAGGCGCACCCCTTTAATCTCAACACTTGGGAGGCGGAGGCAGACAGTTTTCTTTGCGTTCCAGGCCAGCCAGGGCCATATAGCAAGTTCCAATATAGGTAGGACTACACAGTGAGACCCTGCCTCAAAAAAAAAAAAAAGTATATAAATGAATAAAATGAATGTGCCCACCACAGGCTAGACACCTACACGGTACCTGTGCCATACTGGGCCCCAGCCTTGTGAGCCACTGAGAACAGCATCCCTTCACATGGCTGTGGAAGGACTAAAGTCCCAGGCTGTGTGCCTCACGCAAAGCCTGCCACCAGGAAGGTTTCAAAGGACCACAGAGGCTCCTCAACTCTCTGTCCCCTCCGTAGACCAGGGCCAGAAGCAGCGCCAGGTCTGCTCCCTCAGCTGGGTTAAAATGTGCATGTTCCTAGGACCTGAGGTTTCCGAAGCCTCTGCTTACAAACGTGGGGGCAGGGCATGAGGGCCAGGACCTCGAATAACTAGGGGGTGGGAATGAGAGAGCAATCACTGTACCCCACACGGTCACCCCCTCACCAGAATGGGAGCTGGGGGGATTTCCCGAGGGCCAGCCGGCCTGACAGGCTGTTCTGTGTCCAGGTACGAAAAGCTCATTGGCGGAAAGTACATGGGCGAGCTGGTACGCCTTGTGCTGCTCAAGCTGGTGGACGAGAATCTTCTGTTTCACGGCGAGGCCTCGGAGCAGCTGCGCACGCGTGGCGCCTTCGAGACCCGTTTCGTGTCGCAGGTGGAGAGGTGCCTGGGGGGCGCAGGAGCAAGGGCGGGATGCGGGAGGAGAAGGGATGGGGTGGGGACAGCGGTGGGCTCAGGGACACAGAGTATTAATTAGGTCAGGGCGCAGGGGGACATGGAGGCAGGCCCAAAGCTCCCGTGACCTCCGACTGTCCACTGATTCAGTGTCCACGTTCCCCAGTCATTCTCCACTACCCAGGGTCACTGTCTCAACTTCATCCATGCCAGGGTCCATTGTCACCCTCATGATAGAGAGCGCCCACGCTGACCATTGGACCGGGGCGGGTCATTCCCGTTCCTCCAGGACCCTCGGTGACTCCCCTCCCCAATGCTCCCCGCAGCGACTCCGGTGACCGCAAGCAGATCCACAACATCCTGAGCACCCTGGGGCTCCGGCCCTCGGTCACCGACTGCGACATCGTGCGCCGAGCTTGTGAGAGCGTGTCCACTCGCGCCGCCCACATGTGCTCGGCGGGACTAGCGGGGGTCATAAATCGCATGCGTGAAAGCCGCAGTGAGGACGTGATGCGCATCACGGTGGGCGTGGACGGCTCCGTGTACAAGTTGCATCCCAGGTCAGCCTCCGCTTCCGCCTCCGCTTCCGCTCCAGCCTCTCCAACCTGAGGTCCGACCTCTCCCTACTAAAGGAGGGCGAAGGGCGTGGCTCTCGGCTCCACGCCTTTGTGGAGCCGGTGGTGCCTGGTTCCCCCTCTCCTGGGGTGGGGGTAGGGGTGGAGGTAGGGCTGGGGGTGGGGATAGGGTCGGGGTGGGACTGCGGTGGCAGGGTAGCCGAAGTGAGGTTGAAAAGGATGGGAGAAGAAATGGCGGCCCTGTCGTCCTCCCGCTCAGCTTCAAGGAGCGATTCCACGCCAGTGTGAGGAGGCTGACACCCAACTGCGAGATCACCTTCATCGAATCGGAGGAGGGCAGCGGCAGGGGAGCGGCGCTGGTGTCTGCGGTGGCCTGCAAGAAGGCCTGCATGCTGGGCCAGTGAAGTCCAGGCCGCAGGGATAGGGACCTGGGTTCCACGGGACTCCACACCCCACGGGTGCTCCCAGCCCCCCGGGGCGGGAGACCTATTCTGCGGCTACCTCTGGAAAATGGGGAGAGGCTCCTGCCAGCCGAGCAGGCCTTTCTGCAGAGCCAGCCAGTGCGACAGCCCTAGGGTTCTGAGCCTGGGGCACGGGGCTGGATCGGAGGCCCCAAAGCCTTTCTTGCTAGAATCGGCTACAGAAGAAGGCGTTGCACACTCAGGACTTGCATTTTCACACTTCTTGCCTCCCACCGCTGTGGGCCTGGCCTCCCTGACCTCCCAAGGGAGTGCCTCCTGAACCTTGCCATGGCCTGGCTTCCCTGGGCACACACCTTCATGGGGAGGTAGCTCCAGATCAGACCTGGGCCCCCAGGAGGGCAAGGGCTGCTGGTCACCCAGGCCTGGCTGTTTTCTTGCCTCAGACTGAAGAGGCTAGGGAGCCATAGGAACCACGGGAGACTGACTGTCCAGCAGCATGGAGGGGACTTTCCAGGCCAGAAGCATCCCAAAGAGACCGTTTCCTTCATATACCTCTAGCTCTGAGTGGTTTATGGTTCTGGGATGAACCCTTCCAGGAGATGCCAGAGGATAGAGCCCTAGAGTCCCCCGCCTAAGGGGACCAGAAAGGGGCAGCCTCCTCACTCTGCACTATCAGGAGCTCCCTGTCCTTCAGGCAGGATGGCATTTTCAATTCTTACATCCCTGACCCAGGAGGAAAAAGCAAGCCACCCTCAGTATCCCTCCAAGAGACCACGCAGGGCCCTCTCTCATCCTCATCAGGCGTCCCAAATACCATGCCTCCCTCTCCACACAAACCGGGGATTATGGGAGGGGAGGGGGGGAGTTTTTAATTAAACATTCTAAAATTCTTAAACATGGCCTGTCCGTGGTTCTTTGACCTTTGTGCATAAGGACTGTGGTGACAAAGACACATCACTGGTGTACGTGGTTACTCCCTAAACTCGGTTGCTGTGCCCTCCAGACGCCATGCCCAGGGGAGCGTGAGAGGCAGGCTGTAGGAATGGGAATGAAGTGACATCGGGACACTCCAGGCACTGAATAGCTAGGCCGAGGCCCCTGGCTGCCTCTGATGTGAAAGAGGGGGCAGAAATCCCAGGCCAGGCCACAGTCTGCTTTGGGGTGAGGGGGTGGGGTACAGGTTCAGCTCTGGGATGGTCTCTGCGGCATCTGCTGGAAGCAACAAGGACCAGGCTTATGAAATGTCGAACAATTTCTAGGGTTCCTCCAGAGGCTCTGGTAGGTGAAATCACTAGCAAAGGGCCTAACACCTTTTCTCTGTAGCACAAACACCTTCAAGTAAACAGACTTGTATGACTTTAATATACATTTATTTCTCAGTGGAACTATCTGGAAAGTCAAAGGCAACTGTTCTCTGCTTCATTCAGGAAAACAAAACAAACAAACAAACAAAAAACCAAATTGGTGATTTTGGGGAAGATACTTCTTCCTTGACATCATTTTCTGGTAATTCTCACATGGAATCACTTCTGATCATCTTCATTCTCTTTAACCAACACAAGCATTTGCTTATGTCATACAGTAAAGGGCTCATATTCGAACACATGTCTTGGAACAGATTTTTAATATAGATGGCTTTCATCTTCTCTTACATACTGGAATCTGAGACATTGTACAGTTTTTATTTTATCTATCTATCTATCTATCTATCTATCTATCTATCCGGTTTCTTGGGACAGGGTTTCTTGTGTAACACCCCCGAATGTCCTGAAACTCTCTTTGTAGACCAGGCTGGCCTCAAACTCTCTGAGATTCGCCTGCCTCTGTCTCCCAAGTGCTAGGATTAAAGGTGTGGGCCACGCCCGGCTTGTACAGATTTTAAAAAATAAATAAATAACCAACTCTTTACACATCTAAATGAAATGAATGAACTTCATTTTCAGATAGTAAGGGAGGTGTTATAAAACACTCGTTAGAGGAGGCCTTGGAGCGTGTGTGGTGCAAGCTTGGCCTGGGCAACAGTGAGTTCCAGGCTAGCCGTGGCTACGTAGCTGACCCTATCTCAAAACAAAGGGTGGGGCAGGACTTGGTCCTAACAGGGAGAGTACCCATATTCTCCCAACACATCTTGCAAGCCACGTCGGGTGAGGAGGAACACCCAACCCAGTCAGAGGCCTTCTCCTGCCCACCCACAAGCTGCCCATCTTCCCTGTCCCCCTGCCACACTGGAGTCCTCAAGAAATGGACTTGCAGCCTGAGCCCCTTGGAATGCAGTTCAGATCCACTGGATGGGCTCTTTTTGGGTTCCTTAGCCACTTCCACAGGAACCCAAAACTCTCCTGAGAAACATCATCACACACAGGCCTGCCATGTGCCAAGGCCTCTGAATTCCAGATGTTGAGCATAACAAACAGCAAGACTCCACATAGGGAGTCTCAGCAGGGCAGGTGCGAACAGCGGCCCTGGTCTCAATGTGAGGGGAGCAGGTGTGACTCTGTTGCCTCACTCCTGAGTTACCCCAAACCAAGCACATGGTTCTGTGGGGCTGGCAGGCTCAGAAATGCTGTCTGACCCTTGTCAGCCGGGCAGCAGGCCAGAGCTCAGGGTTTTCACCCAACCCAGAGGATTAGGTCAGAGACCATCCTCTGGCATGCACTGCTTCCTTAGGCCAAAGAGTAAGGGCGGCACTAGCCAGGGTCCAGCCTGGGCTTGCAGGAGTAATGGTCAGATAAGGGGACACAGGGACCGTCCATGTGACCTGGAATGGTAAAACGCTTTGAGCGTCTCCACCCGGGGAAGACACGGAGCCTGGTCATAAGAGATGGATGGATTCAAGGATGTAGCACTTGGGGCCTTGGAGGTCACCAGGAGTGTGAGTGGAATCTACTTGGGGCCCTGTCTTTCTCCACCGGCGGGTGGCGGAGGGGGGGGCTTCCAAGTTTAGCCCAGTCATCAATTCCTGTCCTTATTTGGGCCTCTGGGTGATAAGGATGCGACATAAAGAGCCTGGTGACAAGCCCACACAGCCAGACCACTGCAGAACATGGTGAGTGCTGGGTAGGGACCAAGAGACATCCAGGTGCTAGACTCTGTCTGCACTGCTGAGGCGCAGAGCCAGGGACTTCTGTGCCTCTGCTGGGCTCAGGGAAGTGATCTCTAAGGGTGGAGAAAGGCCCCTCATCCTGGCATTTCTGATAGTGCCCTGAGGTTTCATGTGGTAGGGAGGGGGGCTCTTTGGAGAACCGGAGAGAGGACCCTTCTGAGCATTAGTATTACAGGCCAGTAGGAAGGCTGGGACCCGAGGCAAGGCTGCAGCCACCAAGCAGGCCCAACGTGGCTCTTCCAACGTCTTCTCCATGTTCGAACAAGCCCAGATTCAGGAATTCAAGGAAGTGAGTATCCTATCTCCAACAGCCTGTCACCCCAGGGGTGTCCACTCCACACCCCAAGGACACCGCTCTTCTCTAAAGGTCAGCCTTGCCCCTCACACCACCCAACACTCTCCCTTACCTCCGGCCCTCCCTGGAAGGGAGCGGTCAGTACTCCTGCCTGAAGGCCCTCTCCTCACAGGCCTTCAGCTGCATTGACCAGAATCGCGATGGCATCATCTGCAAGTCAGACCTGAAGGAGACCTATTCCCAGCTCGGTGAGAGGATCCACAGACCAACCTCCCAGTGACCCGTGCTGTTCTCCTCAGGGGCTTTCCGGGAGAGAGGACAGTGCCCTGCCCTTTCTCTCAGACATGTCAGTCCAATCACACATCCCCCGGGCCCCCACCAGCCCCACAGCTGGAGCTGTTTCTGCCTCTCCCCTCACTGCCTGGGAAGCAGGGGAGGGCAGCCTGGGTCACCTCAAGTCCTTCCCTCATAGGGAGGGTAAGTGTCCCAGAGGAGGAGCTAGACGCCATGCTGCAAGAAGGGAAGGGCCCCATCAACTTCACTGTCTTCCTCACACTCTTCGGGGAGAAGCTCAATGGTGAGTCTGCATCAGGTCTGGGTCTCCGTAGCCAGACATAAACCTTACCTCGCCTGACCCCTGAGCCCCATGGAAGACTCACCTGACCTCACCTGAAAGCTGCGGACCCGCCCTGGCCATTGGATGTCCAGCAGTGGGTATGGAGCATCCCAGCTGACGTGGGTTCAGAAAACAGTCACTTCCAAATCCCAATTCTAATTTCCCAGCCAGGCCTGCCAACCCTTTTGATCCCCAGGAAGCCCTCTGTAGGGTGAACCCTCACACACAACTCTCCTGCACCCTCTCATCCTCCCCACCTTACCTTATTCATAAGAGGCAGCCTTGGCCCTTCGGTCTCCCTCACCATCCCGCTCCGTCAACACCTGCCAGGAAAGAGCCTGGCTCCCTTGTACTGTAAGTTGGTCCTGGGTGGGGCCTAGAGGCTGGGGACGCAACAGTTCACCTGGCTGCCTCCACCTCCAGGGACCGACCCTGAGGAAGCCATCCTGAGTGCCTTCCGCATGTTTGACCCCAGCGGCCAGGGTGTGGTGAACAAGGAGGAGTAAGTGAGGTCCTTCTCTCCCCGAGATGGGCACCACAGGGAAACCAAGAGGGTGGTGAGGTCCTTTGTGTGTCTCAGGCAGGTGACTAACCTTCCCTGGGCCTCAGCCACTCTCCCTCCCAGCTCAGGCTTTCTCTTTCCTCAGATTCAAGCAGCTTCTCATGACCCAGGCAGACAAGTTCTCTCCTGCTGAGGTGAGACAACCTGGTCTCAATCAATACCTGTGTTCCTGGCATTGCCACTCTAGCACTAGGAAGACCTCATGACCCATGACCCCTAGGGCTCAGAATCCAGATCCTTTGTGGGGCAAGCTAAATGGGTAACAGGATCTTCCCCGAAGAGATACTGTCTCTGTTAAGACTCAGAGGGGAGAATGCAGACTCAGAAGAGAGTTGGGTTCATCTTTGTGGTCAGGTGAGCCCTTTGTCCCCTCCCCCACTGGGGCCCACTTCCTAATCCATTCACCAACAGAAAAAAAAAAAAAAACCACCAGGCTGCAGTTTGGGATTGAAAAGGCTGAGTCCCAAAGCGGGGCTGTTGGGACAGGGTATGGTTAGGTCATCATATCTCTGCGGTCACGCCTTCTGCAGGTGGAGCAGCTGTTTGCCCTGACACCCATGGACCTGGCAGGCAACATCGACTACAAGTCCCTCTGCTATATCATCACCCACGGCGATGAGAAAGAGGAGTAGAGGCAGGCTGGCCTCGCCTCAATAAACGCTGTGCCTGAACTAGAACTGAGGTGTTGGCTTCAATGTGACAGACGGGGGGGGGGGGGCCAGGCAGGGGGCACGGGGCCCTGTGGAGCCCCGTCTTGATTCACCCCACACTACCAAGTAAAATGTGAGCCCTCGTTTTGCCTACCGCTGAATGCCAAGAGAGAAAATGGGAGGCACACAACCCCCCACGAGGCCCAGCTCGAGCTCTGGAAGAAACCTCTCCCTGGACACTTAGAAAAATTTCTGCAGAACATCCAGCTGGTGATGTAGTCCCAGGGACCCCAAACCACAGTCTCCCCTGAAGGAGAGACGGGTCCACAGCCCATTCTCCTCTTGATATGCTGGCTCTGCGGGCTCTGTGAGAAAAACACACAGTAACCTATTTAAAAACACAGCCAGATCTGGAGGGGCAGCTCAATGAAAGCCTTACACGGCATGTCCCGTGCCCTGGATCCCATTTCCAGCAAGCACCTTTCCCCTAGGGGGAAACCGCAATCATATTTGAAGAATAGGAAGTGTTAGTATTTAGGCAGCCTGCTTCCATAGGGTTACCTAGCAACTTGTGATGTCATCATGTGTCGCCCTGGCAGGCGTGGTTCAGTTGCTCCATAAAAGGACCAACCTGCCACTTTGTCGCTCCCTTAGTCTCTTGCTCTCTTGCTCTTCCCCTCTCTCTGTCAGGGTGCCCCTCCCCCCACCATGTCTTTCTCTCTTCTTCCCTCTCTCCATCCAATAAACCTCACTGGATTTAAGATTGGTTGTGTGCATAACAGGAAGACCATGGCATGATGGGGCATGACATTGGAGGGAAAAGGAGAGGGGGAGGAGGAGGAAAGATCACAATCATATTGTAAGTATAGGAAGACCATGGCATAATGGGCATTACACTGGAGGGGGAGGGGAGACCACGATCATATTTGAAGTATAGGAAATGGCATGATGGGGCATGATACTAGCTGCAGAGCTGGATCACACGCAGATGCTAGAGACTGGCCTCCTGCCTCACAAAGCCCTCACATCAAGGGTTTTGTCACCAGGTCATATACCTGGAGAATAGGGAGGGGACTGTCCCTACAGAAATGTTAGTGTTCCTTAGCTTCCCCTTCTCTGCAGACTGCAGAAGCAGGTGATTCCCCCCACAAGTAAAGGGAGACACATAAGGCCAGTGACTGCTCTGCCAAACCAGAGCTGGGCAGCAGCTCTCTGCATTCTCTCTCCCTCCGAGCCTGCTGCCATAGATGGTTCTCAGCTTGGAGCTGGCAGGAGGTGAGAAAGAGCTGGAGAGAGAGAGAAAGAGGAAAGGGAAAGGGAGAGATGGAAAGACAAAGGGAGAGAACTAGCTTTTACACTGTCCTTCATGAAAGCAGAAGAGAAAAGGCCTGTTTACCTGGTGTTCAGCATTGGTTCTATCTGGACCTGACAATCTAGAGACTTGAGATTTAAAGGACCTCATCACCCTCTTGGTTTCCCTGTTGTGTCCATCTGGGGGAGAGAAGGACCTCACTTACTCATCCTTGTTTGACTCCTTGGGGTCAAACCTGCAGAAAGCGCTCAGGATGGCTTCCTCGGGGTTGGTCCCTGGAGGTGGAGGCAGCCAGGTGAACTGTGGTGTCCCCAGCCACACTGTAGGGAAAAGAGGCTCCCACAGGCCTTTCCATATAGGGTCTGGGTCTGCTGGGGCACCGGTGGGGCTGGGTGGGGGATGGGCAGGGTCCTCTAAAAGAGGAGGTGACTGGAGTCCCTCCAGGGAGGTATGGAGACTCTGATGCTGTTGTAGCAATAAGGGCAAGAGGTTTGGGGTGTCCCTTTGTGAGGCTCCGGGGTAAGATGGCTTGGGAGGTTCCAGAGGACCAAGAAGAGCTCCGGGGTATCTGGAATGGTCACCTTGGGGTACAGGACAGTGTCGTCAGAGGCCCTTCACTATATAATCCAGACATCTTGGTCCTGCCGCCCCTCTTTGCCCCTTCTTCCTTCTCTCGCCCCAGTGGGCCCCTCTCCTCTCTCCCTCACTGCTCCCAATAAACCTGTGTTTATATAGTATAGCTTCGTCTCCCCATTAGCTCATTCTGTTTTATCTAACCAATCACACGCCTCTATGGGAAGATAGTAGAAGACCGATATACACCGAGAGGTCTCAGGAGGCCATGTGTGACCAGTGCTGAATGACTGCTATCCCAGCACCCAGAAGGCTGGACCAAAGGGCAGAACCCTCTTTCAGACAAAGAATCTACAGAGTGCATGTGTCCTCGTACTTTTCTTTGTCTTCGAGCAATTCGAACACTGGCTGGCCTGGAACTTGCTATTATAGACCAGGCTGGCCTTGACCTCAGATAGATCCACCTCCCAAGCAATGGGACTACAGGCCTGCACCACCAGCGTTACATGGTAAAACCCTGTCTCAAGGGAATTAAAAAACAAAACAAAACAACAGCAAAACCTTACCTAGAAATAAATAGACAGATAGAGATGGCTCAGTGGTAAAGACCAGTGGCTGCTCTTGGGGACTCATACCTGCCTATAATTCCAGTTCCTGGCCCTCTTCTGGCCTCTTCAGGCACCAGACACACATGTATTATACAGACACACATCCAGATAACACACACACACACACACACACACACACACACACACACACACATAAATATTAAAGTTTTAAAAATAAACAAAATAAGAGCAAGTTAATGCCCCAGGCACAAAGGAAGTTCAGGCATTCCCCCTTGTCTCCTACTGGGGCATTTGTCTAGAAATCTTGTAATTTTAGCATCTTTCTTGTCCTCTGGTTATATTAATCTATCTGGAAGATAAAAGGGGCCTCTTTCCAGAGTTACAGCCCGGGACCTTTTCCTAATGACCCAGGAGCCCCACTTGAAATGTCATCACCATGGGAGACAGCTTCCTTATCTCCCAGCTTCCCCAGGAGGGCAGAGGCCTAATTCAGCAGGCGCCTGGCTGTGCTTATAAATGCGCTCCCAGTCTCAAAGATAGGAGTTTATTTTTTTCCTCCTTTGGATAAAGGGGAATCACCAAACCCAAATGGCCCAGTCCTGAGGGGGACTCAGGATTCACTGTGAGTGACATATGGTTCCCTTACCTCTGCATAAAGCAGATGGAACAGGTTACCCCTGGATGCATACAGGGAAGGTGTCCATCTTTGATCTCTTCTGTGTTGTCAGGGACAATTATTGTGGAGCGTTTAGTGGTTCTTCTGTGTATTTTTTTGTGGGAAGGTTTTCTGGATTGACAGGAGATTTTGTTTTTCATTATCTTATCAACGTGGCCCAGTGAGCCATCCTTCCAGAGCCTTCACAAGCCAGGGGAAGGCACAGTAGCAAAGGGACACCCTGGGGACGGGGCTGACCAGGCTGCTGGGATGCACAGCATGAGCTGCTCCCTAAAGGCCCAGTCTGTGGATGCTGCTGGGACCCTGACGCTTTGGTGTCCTTTGATCTCAGCTCCTGCCTTTCCCCGACCCAGCTTCTCTCCACACATTCTTTCTTCAGCTGAATTAACACCACTGATTCTGTGAGAACCAGGCTCTTAGACTGCTGCCCTGGTATGAGGACTATGTGACCCCACATGCTGCTCCAGCAGGCATGGGACGCTCAAAGCCTCAGGCTGTCAAGGCCTGATGGATCCCTGCTGTTCTTCGGGCTATGCACATGGCCTTTAATCCAGACCTCCACAGGCTGGGGCCCTGCCTGACGGTAATGGCATGCTCTGATTTCACTGCACAGGAGATCAGAGAGTCCAAGGATGCTGTAGAGATGGGAGAAGTAGGCCCACATGTGCAGTGAAACTTCTGGACTCTTCTAGACTGGTAGAAGACGGTGTGGTGATATAGAGGGAATCACAGCCACGGTGAAGAAGCAAGCATTCCTCCCCCCAGGTATAACCTTACCCTAGCTGGGATTTTGTTACCTCATCTGTCAACTGGCTGGACCACACCTTAACAGCACCCAAAGGCTGGCCAGGGTGCCCACACCCCACTGTTGCCTTCTCTTCCTCCACAGTAACTAAATCATGCTGGATCTCTGGCAGCAGTTTGGCCAGCAGATACAACCAGGCAGTAGCTGTTTTCTGCCTAAAGGACAAACATAGGAACCTCCTTTCGCCTCAGATATCTGATGACATTCTTAGCCTTTGGTTGGTGGAAACTAGTGGTCTATTAACACATTCCAAAAAAGATTTACGTAAATAGTTACAAGGATGTCAGGCCAAACACAGAGATGGACCCTGAGTGGCTATCAAGGGGCTAAAGATAGCTCGAGATAATTAGGCTCCAGCTCTCAACAATCACAGTTCAAATCAGTCCATCTGACTGTAGATTCTGTAACATGGGCGTGACTCCCCCACCCCCGCTCCTGGGAATTTCAGTTCACACTGCATTGATATTTGTACTGATGAATCCCAGTGCAGAGCTGTAAGGCCTAGAGGTGTGTCTCTGTAGAATTAACCAGCAGAACAGATCCCACGGTAAAGCCACTCCCTATACTTGGATGTGACTCTCACATCCCCCAGAGGCTTCAAATAAAAACACAGATAAATTGCACAGCCTCTTGACAGTACCCACCCAACCCCTGCAGCCTCCTCCTCTTTTGTGGTCTGCCTGGAGTAATCCGATTCTGATTCAAAACTTCTGGGCACAGCCACTGTCTGGAGTCACTCGACAGTCAATCAGACAAGCAGATGACCTGGGCTTGGGTAACCGAGTCCCGTGTGAGTACTATCCAGGAGCCATGCCACTAGAGTTTAGTGGAGAGGTGCTCCCACCAAGAGCCAAAGCTGCTGCTCCACATGGAAGGCAAGACAGCCTGTGGCATGTTGACCACAAGCTGGAAGTTCTGCCCTTATTTGCAAAGGACCCTCTGCTGAGAGAAGGGGAAAAAAAGAATGGGTATGGGCATGGGGCACACACCTTTAATTCCAGCACTCAGGAGACAGAGGCGGGTGGACCTCTGTGAGTTTGAGGCATCTGGTCTAGACTGTAAGTTCCAAGTCAGCTAAGACTACCTAGTGAGAGAGACCCTGTCAAAGAGAAAAACAAACAGTAAGAGATTATACACAGGCAGGGATCTGACTCTTAGCCATTCGCCTGGGGCTGTAAATGTGGGAAGAAGGTCCCCATGGACCCCCTATCTCCAAGCTAATGGCTATGCACAAGCTCAAGCAGTAAGAGACCAGGAGCGGTAGTCAGCCCACGGCATCTTATTACAGCCAATAAAATCAGATCAGGCCTGTTCTGCAGATAAGTAGTCCCTCAGTTCAGCCAATATCCCAGTGGGGACCAACAGTAGCATTAGCCAAAGTCTGAGAGAGATCCACGCACACTTGAGACTTGACTTTATGTTGTAAGGAACAGAATGTCACTGTCCTCTGACCCCAATTTCTGGGTAGTCACTAACTCCACAGGAACCTAGGCCTCTCCAGACAGTCACCTGAAACCAGCCTTGAATGGAAGGCATGAAGCGCCAAGATCTTAGAATTCTGGCCATCCCTGAGACAATAGAGCAGCTCTGGCCAGTTCATCTAGGTTGGAAGAGCTTCAGGAACCCACAGTGACACTCCAGTCTCTGCTGCCGTGGCCACATGATGAGCGATTCCTACCAAACCTTCTCCGCCTAGTCCCCCTTCTCTTAGAGAAAAATGTAGTCAAGTCAAGCAGGGGAGCTAAGGCAGGCAGATTGCCAGGAGGTCGAGATCAGCCTGGGCTGCAGAATAAGACTCCGTCTCAAACAAATGAAAACCTCGTTCCATGGTAACTGTAAAAGCACAGTAAGACCGACTCTATTCCGGGCCATCGTATAGGAACCACAGCAATGAATTTTATCGTGGGGACAGAGACTGGGCCCAACTCCAGATGTAGTGTGGTGTGGCCAAGGAGCCAAAGGCAGCATCCGTGGATGGAAAATAACTGAGAGAGACACCAGAGTGGGGAATTCTGGCTAAATGAACTGTCTAGAATTTTTGATGAAGGCAAGCCAGGGTGGCCGGACATCACATGGGGGGGGGGGTAACCCAGATGAGGAGTGGAGGCTGCGACCAAAGTGACTCAGCAGGTTGTTTTCTAAAACAGGTCACGTGGAAGTGATCCCCAGGGCGGAGAAGGCTCAGGGGCCTGACTGTAGTTTGGCCAAGCTGAGAACCTTGGTCCGAAGCAAGCCCCTTCTCCGGCTGTGCTCATAGGCTTCAGGAAACTATCCAGGGGTGAGCATTTCCAGAAGGCCGTGTCTTGCCTCAAGCCCCAGGGCGCACGCGGCTCACCATGACTTCGGGAGGGCGATGTGAGGGTAACCCTGGGCCCTGACGTGGGACAGGGGCTCTGCAAATGCTAGCAGTGAATAAAGCGAAAATGGAAATCTCCGCCCAGATACGGAGGCTGAAGAGCCTTCAGAGACCCAGGCCCACTGAGTTTGCCGCTGGGAGCGGTTTAGGCCGAGGTTTTCCTCTCTGGGTAACAGTGTGCCTCCCTTCAAAGGCTGCTGGCGCAGGGCCTGCCCCTGCAAGCACGGGTGGTGCATAGTGGAGGCTTTACAGAGGAGGAGGCCTCTGCTAGGTGGGTCCCTATGCGCATGAGGGTGGGGTAAGGTACGTATGTGTGTACGTCGCGTGCGCGTGAGTGTGTGTGTGTGTGTGTGTGTGTAATACAGAGCCCCCTCTTGCTGGTCTCTTTTCCACGCCCTATGCATATACGGCCTATTTTCTCCAGGACATTGTCTCTGCGACCCTAGGCATCTGAAGCAACTTCTGTCCTTCCACATCTCCTTCTAACCTCAGCGCTGTCTCCCCCTGACTGGCTGAAGATCCTCTCCCGGAATGTGCCACTGATGTGCAGAGCCCCACAGCTCCAAAATAGAACCCTATCTCCCCTCTTGGCCACTTGCCATCAGCGGCGCCTCCGCCCCGATTTCCCCAGGACCCCCTGAACTTTTGACTTTCTCCGCATCCTCACCCCTCCCGGTTCGGGAGAAATGGAACGACTTCCAGACAGCCTGGAGAAACACCCTGACAGGCCGGTGGGCTCTCTGGTTAGAAACAGTCACTCTCGGCCCGCTGCTACCTACATCCTTGTGACCGAGCGTCAGGGATATGTCAGGAGGAAGCTGGAGAGATGGAAGCGGGAACTGAAAACGTAACCCCACATAAGAACACAGGTGCGAGTGGCCTCAGCACTGAGCATGCCCGAACAGTCCCAGAACACCGCTGATCCAGGCATAGGCATAGCTTGCGATTCAGTGAGCTGGTAAGGGTGCTGTGCTGTGACCTTCCCAGTACCTCTTGGGGTCTTTTCTCTACGCCTTAACCCAAGGTGAGATTGGAAGGTGGCTGGAGTCTGATGTATCTCCTTGGTAAAATGGTTTTCCTCATGAAAGTCTGAGAAGAACAGAATGATCTTGCCTTATTTCAAAACTGCTATTTTGGAAGGTTTTGGAAGCCACTCAGGGACTTTTCTCAGTTTTTGCTTCACTGCAGCAACTGGGTAGTGAGACAGAGGAAGGGGACCATCGTTTCCTGGTACTCTGGGCGGGTGTTATGCCCTGTTAAGATCTGTTAAGATCACTGTTTGTATTATTAACGTCATTATTGAAGGCTTTCCTGGAGTTTGTGTTCCTGTAAATAAGCAGAGACGGAGGGCAGACACATGCCTCCTTAGCTGGCAGCGTGGGCTCTCTGCCGCTGCCCTGGCTGCCTTGAGCAAAAGGACTGTCAGGGGCTGGAGGGATGGTCCAGCAGTTAAGAAGAGCACTGGCTGCTCTTCCAGAGGACTCAGGCTCAGCTCCCAGCACCCACATGATGGCTCACAGCTGTCTACAACTCCAATCCTAGGGGCTCTACCTTCTTCTGGCCTCCAAGAAGACTTCATGAATGTTGTGCCCAGACACTAGACAGGCAGAACACCCATGCACATAAAATTGTTTAATAATAGACAGGAGGTGGTGGCCCATGACTTTAATCCCAGCACTCAGGAGGCACAGGCAGGCAGATCTCTGTGAGTTCAAGGCCAACCTGGTCTACAGAGTGAGTTTCAGGACAGCCAAGGCTACACAGAGAAACTGTCTCAAAAACAAAACAAAAGTTTAATAATAATAATATTTTTAAAAGTCCATCATTCAGACAGTCAGCCTTATACCAGCATTCTGAATGGCCCATGGATACCTTGAAAAAAAAAAAAAAACTGTCCAACAGCGGCAGCTGGCTGCTCTAGCTCCTGAAGGTGCTGTCTCCCGCTGGAATGCTTCCAACAGTTTATATCAGACATTGTACTCCAGCAAGCCTTAGTGAGCTCTAGACCCTGCAACAATGCCTACCTAAGGTCAGAAGGGGAGACTCCCTGACTCCCCGACTCCCCTCCGAGGCCTAGTGGGGACTGCAGTGACAGATGCTAAAGAGGCAAGGCTGTGATTTGCCTTGGAGAAGTGTTACATTCAAACACAAACCTTCATCTGCAAGGGAGGTGGCTGATTGGCCCTCCTCTGACTATATTCACAGATTAGTATGAATCTTAGATTCAGTGAAGTGGCTTAGAGACACTGCTATGCCCCTTGGCACCTGTACTCACACATGCTCACACACACACACACACACACACACACACACACACACACGATTAAAAAGAAAAGAAAAAGAAAAAATAGCAGAGGAGCAGAGCGGCAGCCACAGCCAAGAGGTCAGCAGGGGAGAATGAATCTGGCTCCTTAGCTGCTGGAAAGCTCAAGGGCATGGCCAGGGCAGGACCAGCGGGAACAGTGGGAGTCAAGATGGCAGAAAGTTGAGGTTAAAGAAGGATAAAAGACTGGCAGGAGCCAGAGGAGAGGAACCACAGGCTCCTGAGAACTGCCAAGCCTTAGGGCCAAGGGTCTCAGGTCTGGGAGCTGGAACACTGCTGCAGTGAAGGGCTCCTGGTTCCTCATGCTTGGGCTTGCCTGCAAGTTGCAATGCCAGCTGCAGCCAACCACTGGGAAAGCACAGTTTCCTAGGCCCACAGAGGAGCTGTAATATGGGGCTGTTAAGAGGTGGCTCAGCAGTTAAGAGCATTGGCTGCTCTTCCAGAGGACGGGTTTGAGTCCAGCATACACATGACAGCTGACAACCGTCTGTAACTCCAGTTCCAGGGGATCCAACTCCTTCTTCTGGGCTTTGAGGGCAACAGGCATATACCCGGTACACAGAACACCCATACACATAAAATTAAGAGCTTTAAAGAGCTCTAATGCTTACTGAGTCAAGCGTGCCTTGCACAAGCAGGCCACTAGAGGGAGCCAGCTGTTAGAGCTTTTACTTGCCCAGTGTTATTGCTCACTCTGGCCATTCACCGAGGAAAACTAAAGCTACCAAACCCCAGTGCTGGGAAAGCTTGTCCTTGCCCATGCACAATTCCTGTTTAGGTAAAAGACCCTAGCCAGATGACTGGTGACAGCGGGGTTTCTGAAGGTAAGACACATGAACAGTGCAGTGTCCTCTTAAGACCAAGCTTTCTGGGGCTGGAGCGCTAGCTCGGAGGTTAAGAGCATTGGCTGTTATTCCAGAAGTCCTGAGTTCAGTTTCCAGCAATCACATGGCGGCTCACAACCATCTAGAATGAGATCTGGTGCCCACTTCTGGCCTGCAGGCATACATGCAGGTAGAATACTGTATGTGAATACTATATACATAATAAATAAGAGACCAAGCTTCCACCTGAACAGGACTGGGTGTTGGGATCAGTAAGCAGGCACTTCTATGGCCAGCTTCAAGGGACCTGATAGACCAGTTATCAGGCAGTTGTAA